>NC_061512.1:48567333-48620196 GCF_022539505.1 Lolium rigidum | reverse complement strand
GTAGCTTTAGCGAAGCTCCGCCGGAGTTCTTCACCGCCACCGACACCACGCCGTCGTGCTCGTCGGATTCAAGAGGAGCTACTACTTCCGCTGCCCGCCGGAACGGGAGGTGGACGTCGTCTTCATCAACAACCGAACGTGTGACCGAGTACGGAGGTGCTGCCCGTTCGTGGCGCCGGAACCGATCGTGATCAAGATCTTCTACGCGCTTTTGCAAGCGGCAAGTGAACGTCTACCGCAGCAACAAGAGCTTCATCTTGTAGGCTTTGGAATCTCTTCAAGGATGAGACTCGATACCCCCTCGTTGCTACCGTCTTCTAGATTGCATCTTGGCTTGGATTGCGTGTTCGCGGTAGGAATTTTTTTATTTTCTATGCAACGTTATCCTACAATTTTTAGGTTCTCAAAATTCCGAATGGAAGTATGAAAGCAGGAAGATTTTAGTTTTTGCGAGAAATTCAGGATTTTATATTTTTTCATATTTAATAAAAAATTAAATTAATAATTCCTTCCCGCATAAAGATTACTATTACTTAACCATAAAGGTTAGACAATTTTTAGATTTTTATATTTTCAGGTTATTTCTTTTAATAAAAAAATATATTTTTGAAAATTTGTAATTTATTTATTTATTCAAAATTATTATTACGTTATTACTTTTGTTTATTAAAAAAATTAGTCAGAATTCAAACAATAAAGAAGTGTGATATCGTGACCAACATGTTAATAAGATTGATATGATATTACTATCAATAATATGAGCGCGAAGTACTTGGAAGCGAGATGGAAAAGAACTTGGAAGTTAAACGTGCTAGTGTCGCTGTAGTGGAAGGATGAGTGACCGAGCAGGAATTATGACCACGAGTAAGTAATTTGAGTAGAGATTAAGTGTAGTTAGAGACTAAAGTTTTCAAATAACTAAAATACTAGAAATTCTAAAAAAATAAATTAAAAGAGGGAGTGGAAAATAATTAGAAAAAAATTGATACAAAAAATGGCACCAGTAGTGGGTTCTGCCGCGGCAGCCTTTTGAAGGAGTTTCCTGCGGCGATAGACTCTTTAGCACCGGTTCGCATGAACCGGTGCTAAAGATCCTCCCGCCCATGCGCTCGGCAGCCGTCACATGGTGCCCACAACCGGTGCTAAAGGGGTGTTAAAGCCTCGTTTTCCACTAGTGAGCTACACCAGCTAGCACATAATGCAATTCAATCTTTCGCACCAATCGCTTATGTTCTGACATTTCCAACATATTAATATTATCAACGTTACAAATTAATTTTAGCATGGGTGGCAGCATCTATAATGTCTGGTCATATCCGTGAAATTATCTTCCTTTCTTCAAGGGATGTTCCATATAAGTCCTTCTAACCCGTGGTTATCATCTCAAAAAACAAGACAACTAACATAGCTAGCTCGAGCATAAGCGCGTAGCAAAAGCCACGAGAAAAACGCACAACCCTTGCTGCAAGGACACCTGCTGCAAGAAAGAACTAGTCGACAACATCGTGGGATGGATCAAGATCTACAATGACGGCACAGTGGAGCGGCTCCATTGTTTATTTCTCAACATGGGTGGCTGCATAGTCGTAGGATAGAAGCCAATGTAGTTGTGGACTAGTTGACTTTTTTTTTCTTTTGTTCTTTGTGTACTCCTTTTGGTTGAATACTGGATTCTGTACATCTTAGCTATGCAGAGACTGGATGTAATGCTTGAAACTTTGAGTAATAAAGCGTCCTTTATGGAAAAGTAAATCTTCCAGGCAGGGCATGTGCAGCTGGTCAATAGTGAGGACGAACAACAATGGGGAACCAAGAATCTCCTTGTCGAAAGCCCCTGCCATGGATGATGTCGGAGTCACGAATTCCATTAAGGAGGGCCCCAGAGGACGCTGACGTGAATAGCAGGGCGACCCAAGCACGCCACCTAGATTGGAAGCCGCGACGGTGCATGAGCTCGAGAATATAAGCGCCCGAGAAGGTTTTCACACCCATGTAATAGTCATACTCGAGCACTCGAGCTTCTACATACTGTAGCGGATGGCTTTCTGGTTTTTGTGCTCCTCCAGCCTCCACAAGAGTGAGGGGATCGTCAAAGCTCTCAATTCCTAATAACTCCCGATCCTAGAACATCAAGATGCATGTTTTTGATAGAAAAAATATGGCAAATCACTCGAGCAACCTTCAAAATTGAATTAGTAGAAGAATCTGCTTATATATCTACATGCCAACAATCCAAAAAAGGGAATAACAACGAGTAGAAAAAGAATGTCGATGCCATAAAATGAAACATATATGTGCTCTTTCATCGCCTATTTTATAAAGGTATCACACTAGCTATCACAGTAAAGTACTCATGTAATCATTCTTGGCAATAAATAGACTGCCGTTTCCACTCGACACTTCATGGAACTATTCTATCAACTTCTGTACATGCATTCATTTACATGTTATAACAAAATGCCGAAAAGACTTGTAGTGTAGCAGGGAACAATGAGGTTACAAAGGCACAAGTGTCGCGAAGCAAGTGCGAGAAAAATGGATGGGCTAGGTTTAGGGTGGTCATTCGCTATCAAATTCTAACTTCAAAACTCTAGTTATATTTTAATTAAATAGGCAAGGATTAAAAGATACAAAGGAATTTGGGACTTAGATAGATCAACATTTAGCCAATCAGGATGATTACCGTCGTGCCCTGCACTTCTTGGAAAACAATAGTCCAATATATATTGTCGTGCTGGATCTGACATAGCGATCGTTATACAGATTGGAAAAAATATTTGGACAATAAGACATGTGTAGACTTCATTCACGAAAATTTGAATAAATTAAATAATCCATCTGGAGAAGTGTATAATGCAGAGTTGATAATTCCTTTCCGCGAGAAGTAGAAGGAGCAACGGCAGCAGATAATGCAAGTCAATCATTTGCACCAATCCCTTCGGTCTGACATTTCCCACAGATTAATATATGAACTCTACAAATTAATTTCAGCATGGACGACAGCATCTAGAATGACTGGTCATATCCGAAAAATTATTTTCCATTCGTCAAGAGAAATTTCGACCATGACAGATCATGGTATTAACATCCAAAACTACAAATCAAATGACATTTCCCAAGCATGAACAGTTAGTTAAGCCTTGGGTGTTCTATATAAGTCCTCTTAACCCGTGGTTATCATCTCATCAAGCGAGACAGCCAACACATTTAGCTCAAGCACAAGTGCGTAGCAAAAGCCACGAGAAAAATGGCCAGCCCTTGCTGCAAGGACACCTGCTGCAAGAAAGAACTAGTCGACGACATCACGGGGTGGATCAAGATCTACAACGACGGCACAGTGGAGCGGCCCGCCCCTCCTCCGGAGGCACAACAATTGGCAACTTCCATCCCACCCTATGACGTGCCATGCAACGGAGTGACTGTGCATGACATCCCGGCTGACCCACCTCTCCGCCTGTACCTCCCGGCGGCGGCCCCTTTGAACGGTCGCCGCCTCCCCGTGCTACTCCACTTCCTCGCCGGTTCGTTCTGCATCACCGACCCCTCTTGGGCGATGTACCATTCCTTCTACGCCCGTCTCGCCGCCTCAATCCCCGTCGCCGGCATCGTATCCATCACCCTCCCTCTCGCCCCGGAGAACCCGCTCCCGGCGGCCATAGCTGCCGGCTATGCCGCCATTGATTGGTTGAAGTCGCTTGCTCGACCTGTGCTGCCCAACGAGCCAGTCCTTGAGCCAACGTATGACCCCGTAAACAGGCTCAGGGATGTGGCCGACTTGTCATGTGTGTTCCTCATAGGTGACAGCAATGGTGCTAATCTGGCGCTCCAGGTGGCCGCCGGGTTCAGCTCGGCGGAGCCGGGGTACTGGTGCCCCGTTCGGCTCGCCGGAGCCATCCTCCTCAACCCCGGGTTTACCCGTTCTGCTCCGAGCCGGTCTGAGTCGACCGACCCCATGAACAGGTACATGAACCGCGAGCTGGTGGGCATCACCCTGTCTGCGTGCGTGCATCTTCTTGCGAGGAGGAGAATTTGTGAATCGCGAGTGCTTGGATTTCTTACCGTTCAACTGGATTGGACTTGAATGGTTCTTTCTTCTTACCTCAAGGATCATTTTTTCCGTCGGAAGTTGACATTTCAACGGTAATAAAAACTTTGTGTTCCCTGTCCTGCCCATTAAGTTTGCCCTTTCACCGGATGGGTTCACGGGCCTCTTTTTTAGGAAATGTTGGGACATCATCAAGGGCGACCTCATGAATGTCATACATATTTTCGGGAGCCTACACGCCGAGAATTTCCATTGGCTCAACTCCGCCAACATTGTCTTGTTGCCTAAGAAGGACGGGGCGGAAGATATCACCGACTTTAGGCCAATAAGTTTGATCCATGCCGTTGCCAAGATCATCTCCAAAATGCTTGCGCTAAGGCTTGGCCCTCTCATGGATGAGCTTGTCTCCAATGCGCAAAGTGCGTTCATAAAGCGGAGAAGCATTCATGATAACTTCCTTTATGTCAAGAACCTTGCTACAAGATTCCATAAAAGCAAAACTCCGGCCTTGCTCTTCAAACTTGATATTAAGAAGGCCTTCGATTCCGTTCGGTGGGAATACATTATTGACTTGCATCAAAGGAGGGGTTTCCCTTGCCGCTTCCGTAATTGGATTGTGGCGCTTCTCAAAACCTCCACTTCTAGGGTGCTTCTCAATGGGATTGCCGGCACCCCCATTGTTCACGGCCTTGGGTTGCGCCAAGGTGACCCGCTCTCACCGCTCCTTTTCGTGATTGCCATTGATCCGCTCACGCAAATCCTTGAGCATGCCACCACTCTCGGCCTCATTCACAAGCTCCGAGGTCGCGGGAACATTCTTAGGACGTCTTTATATGCGGACGATGCGGCCGTTTTTGTGGCACCCTTCAAGGAGGACATCCAAAATTTTGCAAGCATCCTTGAGGGCTTTGGTAATGTGACCGGCCTATGCACCAATTTTCAAAAAAGCTCGGTGGTCCCTATTCGGTGCGGCCATGTTACCTTAACGAGGTCCTTTCGGGGATACCGGCGTCGCGTGCATGCTTCCCGCTAAGGTATTTGGGGCTCCCTCTTTCGGTTTGGTCTCTCAAGAGGGTGGACTTCCAACATCTTGAAGACAAGTGCGCCGGTAAGCTCCCAACATGGTGTGGGAAGCTTGTCGCTACCGCCGGCCGCGCAACTTTGGTCAAGTCCGTCATTGCCTCGCAAGCTACCTACTACATGACACCTCTTATGCTTCCCCCGGGCACCTTAAAGTTCATCAACAAAATTGAAAGGGCTTACCTTTGGTCCGCAAAGGATACCACGACGGGGGCTAAATGCAAGGTAAATTGGGTGAAGGTGTGTCGCCCCAAGAAGCTTGGAGGTCTTGGGATTCTTAACATGGACAAATTTGCGACGGCACTTAGGCTTCGGTGGCCATGGCTTGAGTGGAAAGACCCCAACAAGATTTGGGTGGGCTCCGGGAACCCTTGCTCTTTTGAGGACATGGTTGTTCTATGCATCAACTTCTATCGATATTGGCAATGGGCATAAGGCACCGTTTTGGCACTCCCCTTGGCTACACAATAGGAAGCCAATTGAGATTGCCCCCTTAATCTACAATATCTCTAAACGGAAGAATTGGAAAGTCCATCTTGCCTTGAGTAACAACAATTGGGTTAAGAAGATCGACTTGGAGAAAATCAACAACATGGAGCAACTCAAGCAATTCGTGGAGCTTTGGGTCCTTCTTGACAACTTTCAACTTAGGGAGGAGGTGGAAGACGACATAACTTGGAACCTCACGGCGAATGGCGTTTACTCCTCCAAGTCCGCGTATGAGATCCAATTCATTGGCTCCATTGCCTCCAACATGAACAAGATCGTGTGGAAGGCTTGGGCGCCCCCGAAGGTCAACTTCTTTGCTTGGCTCCTCATGCAAAATAGGGTGTGGACGGCGGACCGTTTACAAGCTAGAGGTTGGCCAAATTGCGACCGTTGCCCCCTTTGCAACCAGACCCTCGAGACCGTTGACCACCTCTTCATTAAGTGCCGTTTTACCATTAGGATTTGGGGTGCCATCAAGGAGTGGATTGGCATCCCATCCATCCATCCAACGCAATGGGCCGACCTCTCCATAAGCCATTGGTGGAACATGATGGCGGGGGGCACCGCTCCTAGTAGGAAGGCTATATCCTCGCTCGCGCTCCTTGTTACTTGGGAAGTTTGGAATGAACGCAACGCAAGGGTCTTCCGCAACAAGCATACACCCTCTCATGTTTCCATCGAGAAAATTAAAGCCGAGGCCCGTTTGTGGGTTAGAGCGGGTGCCAAGCATTTGGGCAACATCATGCCGGGAGAGTGATCCCTTGTAATAACCTTGGTTACTTTGGTTACTTTTATAAAACTTTCCTTAATTAATAGATTGGGGCAAAGCTTTTGCCTCCGTTTCAAAAAAAAAGTTTGCCCTTTCTGTCTCTGCATGTGACTATGACTGAAATCAGTAATAAGTAAAATCGGGGAACTAACGCTAAATTGCTTTGACATTGAGATGTTCATTTTTGTTTATGAAAAACCTCGTCACCAAGACGATCGGCCTAGATTATGTGGGAAACTAGGCGGAAACATACAAGGCACCGTGGATTTGAGGACAACCCTGCAAACCAGGCCACCGAGGAACATCAGCTAGCAAAAGTTCACAACAACGATTGTAGATGCTCGAAAAAAGGATGGGGAAACTGAATGGTCTAGTCCGGGCAGTCATTTTCGTATGGTGATAGATGCAAAACAAAGATTTCACGTTTGCTGCCGTGCCCTTCATGCTGCACTCCTTAAGAAATAAAAGCCCAATTTATACTAACTGTCGTGCCTGATTCAGAAAATTATTTAGACAATAAGATAATTTTAAACTTTACACCGGAGTTATTTGACAACACTGTGATCAAAGTTTAGACTAAGAATATGTATTGAACACATCCCTAATTATTTGTACTTGCACTGCATCAAAGCATTTTCACAACCTCTCTATGTTGTACACATATACTGAAAAGGTCACCACTCAGTAATATACATAATAATTACACTAACGTATGGGGGCACGGCTTTTGCTCCGGTGTCCCCCCTTCTAAACTTTGGTCTGTTTGGACGCTAGGATCTTCTGATACCCCTTCGTTGATTAACTTAACGTGTGTGTTTGGTTCATGGATAAACATATACGGGATGGGATGGGATGGGATGGGATGAAAATATGTTTGATTAACGCTTGATAGAAAAGGATAAATATGCCATTAATACAACGGTTAATATGTAATTAACGGGTCGTTTTCCCTTTGTGGCGGAGGCCAGACCTAGCGAGGCTGCGGCCTACCCGGGCTTAGCAAGGTCACCGCCCACACGTATTTTGCGAGGACGCCGCTGTCGACTAGGTGCCGCGCAGATGTAGCAAGCTCGTTGCTCGCCACGCCATGAAGGCTGCCGACGCCGAGCTGGGGAGCCACGTTGAAAATCAAGCCCACCGCTCACCGCGTCGTGGAGGCCGCCGATGCCAAGCTGGAGAGCCACGCAGAAAAGAAAGTCCGCCGCTCACCGCGACGTGGTGGCCGTCGCCGAGCTGTGGAGCCACAGAGATGACGATGACGGGTGTTGGAGTAGTGTCGACGGCCATGGACTCTCATGCGCGGTCGTGGCGGTTGGTGAGATTAGTCATGAAATTGGCGGATCATCTAGTCCAACTTTTCTAAGAAATATTCAGCTCTTGGGATGTGATCATCCATATTTTTTGGCCACGAACCAAACACATATTTACCCCTTCAACTTTTATTTGGAGGGGGGGCCACTGAAGCACGGCCCATGGGGGCACATTGGTGTTCAGATCAAGACCGTGGAGAGAAAATCTTCTTTGATTAGCATTGGGGGCACATTGGTGTTCGGACCAAGAACGTAGAGAGAAACACAATCTGTGTGGGAATGTGATAATCATGCTCGAGCGCTGAGTGTTTCGTAGCCATGCCGACTAACATGTTAGCTTCTGTGCTCCTCCACCCTCCACAACTGTCAAGGAGTCACCAAAGATCTCAATTCCTAATGACTCCCGATCCAACAATAGTAAGATGCATCTCCTTGTCAGAATTTTTTCCAAGGCACTCGAGCAGCCTCGAAATTTGAATTAGAATCTGTTTCATATCACTAATTGCCAATAGTCCAAAAAATGAGCTAAAAATAACTCTCAGACGAATGCTCGTGCCATAAACAGAGTAGCAGCTGTGTTCTTTCATCGCCTATTTTATAGACCAGCAAGGATCACACTATCACATAACAGTACTATATGTGATCCCACGCATTTACTCAATACACAGAGAGACTATTTCAGTAAAATATATCTATCACCATGGTGGTATATTTCCAGGCATTGAAAAAGATGGCCGTTGTGCCCTGCACTTCTTGGGAAAACAGAGTCCAATGTAGTATATCGTCACGCTGGTGTGATATAGCTATCATTATACAAATTCAGAAGAATATGTAGACAATAAGACAAAGTATAGAGACGCTTTTCATTGACGAGACTTAGATCAAAAGGAATATAACATCTGGAGAAGTGCATAATGCATTGTTGATTTACTTAATTACGGAGAATGTGGAAGCAGCAACACCAACTGATAATGCAAGTCAATCGTTTGCACCAATCCCTTCTATCTGACATTCCCTACTACATACTAATGAATGAAATTTACAAATTCATATCTGCGTGGACTGCAGCGAACAAACATATCTTGGCATGTCCACGAAATGTTCCTTTCGTCTAGAGAAAAGTAGAGTGTAGAAGTGTCGAGAACGACAAACCACCGTATTAAAAGCTACAAACTTAAAAATCAAATTAATAAGTAACCCAAGCAAGATAATGTGTTAATCCTTGGATGCTCTATATAAAAGCAGCCCCTAACCCATGGTCATCATTGTTAGAGTATATATCTGTATATTGTAGTTTCCCCATATGTTAGGGGGCTTCCTGCGTATTTGCACCTGTACATGTACTATATATTGTGGCCTTTGGCCCCCGGTAATACAACAAGCATATTGCCCTAACATGGTATCTGTCAACACCCGGATTTTTAAGTCCAGATGCCTGTTATGCCATACATCGCAATCCCAGGAATATTGTTGTTGCGAGACATAACAGTTGAATATCATAAGTTATCATTCATTACATATCATAGTCGTCTTACAAATAGATCACATGATCCAATATTACAATAATAGTTGAACTATTGTTTCAACACACATCACAAATACATAGCGGAAGCGTAAAGATAAGGGACTCTCTAGTCCACAGGCCAACGCTTGACGTCAGGAGTAGTCCTAGTTGTCGTAGACGTCCTGCTGTCCATCCTCTTCATACTGCTGTTTCTCTTCATAGTCTGGCCATTCGAATAGCCAGGGACAAAGCCGTGAGTACTTCAAAGTACTCGCAAACTAATACTAATGTAAGTACTAACATTTCTAGTAAGGGGGAGGCTAAGCTCTAGTTTCTTTTGCATAAAGCCAATTTTAGTTCACAAACATTTTAGTAAACAACCCTTCATGTGCTAACTAACTCAAGTGGGAACATTAGTGTCATTCCCACAACTCAATTGTGTTTCAAGTCAAATCCACCATTTCAAGTTCAAAATTACAAGCCACCCTTCACATGTCACATTTTTGAAAATGGTCTGATGACGGAACAGTATGGCCTTTCCAACCGTCCATAACCGTGGACGCGGCTATTCGAATAGTTCTACACTCGCAGAGGTCGTACACTTGTGCCACAACATTTGCAATAATCCGTCAGTGTTAATCGGCCCTGATTTATCACACTCCGTGTGCGGACTACCAACCATAACCTTTCACTTACATACCCTAGTATAGGCATCTCTCCCCATGAGCTTGGCCTCCCAAGTGAAGACAAACCGTCACTCGGGAACTGCACAGGGCTTGGGCCGGACATTCACCTCATATTCACGTCATATCACATCATTTCATATCTCTTTGGAGGCAGCCCTTGGCATAACCCCGATGACGCTTGTTTAGAGGGAACCCATACTAAGATATATAAACTTCTAGTTAAGCCCTACCCATATCAGGTACTGTGGGGGTACTTGTAAAATTGGAATGGTATCGCATCCGAACCCAACCATCAGTTTTGGTAAATTTCACCATGTCATTCACAAGTCATATTCACCTTCAAAATCTTTCAATAGAATGACTCATCATTCCAAGGTTTTCAAAGTCATTTCACACACACAAGTTCCCATCTAGAATAGCCAATTTCAATTTAGCACTAGCATCTAGGTATGAGGGGTGCTAAGTAATTTGCTTTGCTTCTAGACTAACTTTGATACTCTTGTACTAATCCAATACTAACCCAGTGAATCATGAATCAAAAAGTACTTTGATAAAACAAAAGTAAATAAAGCTTGTAAGGTAAAACTGGGACATAGGATCATAAGCATAAATTAAAGGGAGTAATGCCTTGCTCATGGTGAGCTTTGCACTTTGCAAGAGTATTATCTTGCAACAATAGAACTTGCAAAGGTGTTAGCTTGCAAGAGTATAGCTTGCCTTGGTGGTTGAGGTGATCAAAGTGGTCTTCTTCTCCTTGAAAGTAGACTTCCTCCTCCTCTTGATACTCCTCGGTACTAGCGTCTGATGGCGTGTATTTCACACGTTCGTTGGGCAACCCCAAGAGGAAGGTATGATGCGCACAGCAGCAAGTTTTCCCTCAGAAAAAAACCAAGGTTTATCGAACCAGGAGGAGCCAAGAAGCACGTTGAAGGTTGATGGCGGCGGGATGTAGTGCGGCGCAACACCAGAGATTCCGGCGCCAACGTGGAACCCGCACAACACAACCAAAGTACTTTGCCCCAACGAAACAGATGAGGTTGTCAATCTCACCGGCTTGCTGTAACAAAGGATTAACCGTATTGTGTGGAAGATGATTGTTTGCAGAGAAAATAGTAAAAACAAGTATTGCAGCAGATTTGTATTTCAAGTATTAAAGAATGGACCGGGGTCCACAGCTCACTAGAGGTGTCTCTCCCATAAGATAAAAGCATGTTGGGTGAACAAATTACAGTCGGGCAATTGACAAATAGAGAGGGCATAACAATGCACATACATGACATGATAAGTATAGTGAGATTTAATTGGGCATTACGACAAAGTACATAGACCGCCATCCAACCGCATCTATGCCTAAAAAGTCCACCTTCAGAGTTATCATCCGAACCCCTCCAGTATTAAGTTGCAAAGCAACAGACAATTGCATTAAGTATGGTGCGTAATGTAATCAACAACTACATCCTCGGACATAGCGCCAATGTTTTATCCCTAGTGGCAACAAGCACAACACAACCTTAGAACTTTCTCACATCGTCCTGTGTGTCAATGCAGGCATGAACCCACTATCGAGCATAAGTACTCCCTCTTGGAGTTAAGAGTAAAAACTTGGCCGAGCCTCTACTAGTAACGGAGAGCATGCAAGATCATAAACAACACATATGTAATAACTTGATAATTAACATGACATGGTATTCTCTATCCATCGGATCCCGACAAACACAACATATAGAATTACGGATAGATGATCTTGATCATGTTAGGCAGCTCACAAGATCCAACAATGAAGCATAATGAGGAGAAGACAACCATCTAGCTACTGCTATGGACCCATAGTCCAGGGGTGAACTACTCACTCATCACTCCGGAGGCGACCATGGCGGTGTAGAGTCCTCCGGGAGATGAATCCCCTCTCCGGCAGGGTGCCGGAGGAGATCTCCGTAATCCCCCAAGATGGGATCGGCGGCGGCGGCGTCTCGGCAAGGTTTTCCGTATCGTGGTTTTTTCGCATCGGGGGTTTCGCGACGGAGGCTTTAAGTAGGCGGAAGGGCAGAGTCGGGGGCCGGACGAGGGGCCACACCATAGGGCGGCGCGGGCCCCCCGGGCCGCGCCGCCTTGTGGTGTCGCCACCTCGTGGCCCCACTTCGTATGTTCTTCGGTCTTCCGGAAGCTCCGTGGAAAAATAGGCCCCCGGGTCTTTGTTTCGTCCAATTCCGAGAATATTTCGTTACTAGGATTTCGAAACCAAAAACAGCAGAAAACAGGAACCGGCACTTCGGCATCTTGTTAATAGGTTAGTTCCGTAAAATGCACGAATATGACATAAAGTGTGCATAAAACATGTAGGTATCATCAATAATATGGCATAGAACATAAGAAATTATCGATACGTCGGAGACGTATCAAGCATCCCCAAGCTTAGTTCTGCTCGTCCCGAGCAGGTAAAACGATAACAAAGATAATTTCTGAAGTGATATGCCATCATAACCTTGATCATACTATTTTTAAACATATGTAGTGGATGCAGCGATCAAAACAATGGTAATGACATGAGTAAACAAGTGAATCATAAAGCAAAGACTTTTCATGAATAGTACTTCAAGACAAGTATTAATAAGTCTTGCATAAGAGTTAACTCATAAAGCAATAAATCAAAGTAAAGGTATTGAAGCAACACAAAGGAAGATTAAGTTTCAGCGGTTGCTTTCAACTTGTAACATGTATATCTCACGGATAATTGTCAACATAGAGTAATATAACAAGTACAATATGCAAGTATGTATGAATCAATGCACAGTTCATACAAGTGTTTGCTTCTTGAGGTGGAGAGAAATAGGTGAACTGACTCAACATAAAAGTAAAGAGAATGGTCCTTCAAAGAGGAAAGCATCGATTGCTATATTTGTGCTAGAGCTTTTATTTTGAAAACATGAAACAATTTTGTCAACGGTAGTAATAAAGCATATGAGTTATGTACATTATATCTTACAAGTTGCAAGTCTCATGCATAGTATACTAATAGTGCCCGCACCTTGTCCTAATTAACTTGGACTACCGGATCTTTGCAATGCACATGTTTTAACCAAGTGTCACAATGGGGTACCTCCATGTCGCCTGTACAAAGGTCTAAGGAGAAAGCTCGCATTTTGGATTTCTCGCTTTTGATTATTCTCAACTTAGACATCCATACCGGGACAACATGGACAACAGATAATGGACTCCTCTTTAATGCATAAGCATGTGGCAACAATTATTATTCTCATATGAGATTGAGGATATGTGTCCAAAATTGAAACTTCCACCATGAATCATGGCTTTAGTTAGCGGCCCAAAGTTCTTCTCTAACAATATGCATGCTCCAACCATGAAGGTGGTAGATCTCTCTTGCTTCAGACAAGACGGACATGCATAGCAACTCACATGATATCCAACAAAGAATAGTTGATGGCGTCCCCGAAACATGGTTATCGCTCAACAAGCAACTTAATAAGAGATAAAGTGCATAAGTACATATTCAATACCACAATAGTTTTTAAGCTATTTGTCCCATGAGCTATATATTGCAAAGGTGAATGATGGAATTTTAAAGGTAGCACTCAAGCAATTTACTTTGGAATGGCGGATAAATACCATGTAGTAGGTAGGTATGGTGGACACAAATGGCATAGTGGTTGGCTCAAGGATTTTGGATGCATGAGAAGTATTCCCTCTCGATACAAGGTTTAGGCTAGCAAGGTTATTTGAAACAAACACAAGGATGAACGGTACAGCAAAACTCACATAAAAGACATATGGTAAACATTATAAGACTCCATACCGTCTTCCTTGTTGTTCAAAACTCAATACTAGATGTTATCTAGACTCTAGAGAAACCAAATATGCAAACCAAATTAGCAAGCTCTAAGTATTTCTTCACTAATTGGTGCAAAGTATATGATGCAAGAGCTTAAACATGAGCACAACAATTGCCAAGTATCAAATTATCCAAGACATTTTAGAGTTACTACATGTAGTATTTTCCAATTCCAACCATATAACAATTTAACGAAGGTGAAACTTCGCCATGAATACTATGAGTAGAGCCTAAGGACATATTTGTCCATATGCTACAGCGGAGCGTGTCTCTCTCCCATAAAGTGAATGCTAGGATCCATTTTATTCAAACAAAACAAGAAACAAAAACAAACCGACGCTCCAAGCAAAGTACATAAGATGTGATGGAATAAAAATATAGTTTCGGGGAGGAACCCGATAATGTTGTCGATGAAGAAGGGGATGCCTTGGGCATCCCCAAGCTTAGACGCTTGAGTCTTCTTATAATATGCAGGGGTGAACCACCGGGCATCCCCAAGCTTAGAGCTTTCACTCTCCTTGATCATATTGCATCATACTCCTCTCTTGATCGTTGAAAACTTCCTCCACACCAAACTCGAAACAACTCATTAGAGGGTTAGTGCATAATAAAAATTCACATATTCAGAGGTGACACAATCATTCTTAACACTTCTGGACATTGCATAAAGCTACTGGACATTAATGGATCAAAGAAATTCATCCAACATAGCAAAAGAGGCAATGCGAAATAAAAGACAGAATCTGTCAAAACAGAACAATCCGTAAAGATGGATTTTATTAGGCCACCAGACTTGCTCAAACGAAAATGCTCAAATTGAATGAAAGTTGCGTACATATCTGAGGATCATTCTCGTAAATTGGCGTAATTTTCTGAGCTACCTACATGGAGATAGACCCAGATTCGTGACAGCAAAGAAATCTGGAACTGCGCAGTAATCCAAATCTAGTACTTACTTTTCTATCAAAGACTTTACTTGGCACAACAAAACAATAAACTAAGATAAGGAGAGGTTGCTACAGTAGTAAACAACTTCCAAGACACAAATATAAAACAAAAATACTGGAGTAAAAACATGGGTTGTCTCCCATAAGCACTTTTCTTTAACGCCTTTCAGCTAGGCGCAGAAAGTGTATCTCAAGTGTTATCGAAGGGTGGTGCACCTACAGCGGGGTTTGGAGTTTTCTCAACCATGCATAGTATATTGGATACATAAGTTTCAGTTTCTCCCTTCTCATTAGTCTTGGGCTTGCTACTCTCATCGAACAAATTTTCAGGAACAAGCCAAGCATAGTTATGTTCTAGTGCATCATTCATAGCTAGGAGTTTACATGGTATGGGTGCTTTGATCTCCCCACCATCATTAATATTATTAGTGTATCTTATTCTATCCATGTCCATCTTTTCAAGGAGACCAACAAAATTAGTATGAGAACCAAGCATATTAAATTTAGCAAAGACCTTTCTAGCTTCTCTTGCTAGACCACCAAATTCTCTAAGAAGGGTTTCTAAAACAAAATCTTTCTTTTCCCCTTCTTCCATATCACCAAGTGTAAGAAACATGTGTTGGATTACAGGATTTAGATTAACAAATTTAGTTTCCAACAGGCGAACTAAAGCAGCAGCAGCAATTTCATAAGTAGGCGCAAGTTCTACCAAGTGTCTATCTTCAAAATCTTCAACGGTACTAACATGGGTGAAAAATTCTTCTATATTGTTCCTCCCAATTATAGACCCTTGTCCTACCGGTATGTTCTTTGCGGTAAAATTAAAAGGAAACATGATGAAATAAGTAAAGTAAATGCAAGTAACTAATTTTTTGTGTGTTTTTGATATAGAGTGCAAGACAGTAAATAAAGTAAAACTAGCAACTAATTTTTTTGTGTTTTGATATAAGTGCAGCAAACAAAGTAGTAAATAAAATAAAGCAAGACAAAAATAAAGTAAAGAGATTGAGAAGTGGAGACTCCCCTTGCAGCCGTGTCTTGATCTCCCCGGCAACGGCGCCTGAAAAAGAGCTTGATGGCGTGTATTTCACACGTTCGTTGGGCAACCCCAAGAGGAAGGTATGATGCGCACAGCAGCAAGTTTTCCCTCGAAAAGAAACCAAGGTTTATCGAACCAGGAGGAGCCAAGAAGCACGTTGAAGGTTGATGGCGGCGGGATGTAGTGCGGCGCAACACCGTAGATTCCGGCGCCAACGTGGAACCCGCACAACACAACCAAAGTACTTTGCCCCAACAAAACAGTGAGGTTGTCAATCTCACCGGCTTGTCAGTAACAAAGGATTAACCGTATTGTGTGGAAGATGATTGTTTGCAGAGAAAATAGTAAAAACAAGTATTGCAGCGGATTTGTATTTCAGTATTAAAGAATGGACCGGGGTCCACAGTTCACTAGAGGTGTCTCTCCCATAAGATAAAAGCATGTTGGGTGAACAAATTACAGTCGGGCAATTGACAAATAGAGAGGGCATAACAATGCACATACATGACATGATAAGTATAGTGAGATTTAATTGGGCATTACGACAAAGTACATAGACCGCCATCCAACCGCATCTATGCCTAAAAAGTCCACCTTCAGAGTTATCATCCGAACCCTCCGAGTATTAAGTTGCAAAGCAACAGTACAATTGCATTAAGTATGGTGCGTAATGTAATCAACAACTACATCCTCGGACATAGCGCCACTATTTTATCCCTAGTGGCAACAGCACAACACAACCTTAGAACTTTTCGTCACTCGTCCCGGTGTCAATGCGGGCATGAACCCACTATCGAGCATAAGTACTCCCTCTTGGAGTTAAGAGTAAAAACTTGGCCGAGCCTCTACTAGTAACGGAGAGCATGCAAGATCATAAACAACACATATGTAATAACTTGATAATTAACATGACATGGTATTCTCTATCCATCGGATCCCGACAAACACAACATATAGAATTACGGATAGATGATCTTGATCATGTTAGGCAGCTCACAAGATCCAACAATGAAGCATAATGAGGAGAAGACAACCATCTAGCTACTGCTATGGACCCATAGTCCAGGGGTGAACTACTCACTCATCACTCCGGAGGCGACCATGGCGGTGTAGAGTCCTCCGGGAGATGAATCCCCTCTCCGGCGGGGTGCCGGAGGAGATCTCCGGAATCCCCCGAGATGGGATCGGCGGCGGCGGCGTCTCGGTAAGGTTTTTCGTATCGTGGTTTTTTCGCATCGGGGGTTTCGCGACGGAGGCTTTAAGTAGGCGGAAGGGCGAGTCGGGGCCGGACGAGGGGCCACACCATAGGGCGGCGCGGGCCCCCCGGGCCGCGCCGCCTTGTGGTGTCGCCACCTCGTGGCCCCACTTCGTATGTTCTTCGGTCTTCCGGAAGCTCCGTGGAAAAATAGGCCCCTGGGTCTTTGTTTCGTCCAATTCCGAGAATATTTCGTTACTAGGATTTCTGAAACCAAAAACAGCAGAAAACGGAACCGGCACTTCGGCATCTTGTTAATAGGTTAGTTCCAGAAAATGCACGAATATGACATAAAGTGTGCATAAAACATGTAGGTATCATCAATAATATGGCATAGAACATAAGAAATTATCGATACGTCGGAGACGTATCAGCGTCTAAAATACGAAATACGGGGTACAATCACCAAACAATTCATTGTCTATTCTTAAGATCACATGTATTCACACAAACTATTCTATTCACACAATTAATACAATTTGGTGCATTGGTGGTCTTGCTTGAGGAAAAATAATTTCCTCTCATTTCATATGTACATGATAGTTTCCATATAGTTCTTGATGAATAATTTCCTCTCATTGAATCTTCTTTAAGATTTAATTTCTCAAACAATTACCCATGAATTCGGGTTGTCCTAAGTCAACCATTCATCATCATCATTTGAGAAAACGATTTAAATGAGGCAGAGATACTTCATACTATTTAACACTTCTACAAATGATTTAAAATCTCCAAATATTTCATATGAGAGCATTTAACCAGGGGTCCAAACTTCATATGAAAGTACTTGGGACAAGATTTAAATGAAGTGAAACACCTCATATACTTTACACAAATTAAACTAGCATCACACATTACTATTAAGTGGATAGGTGTGTTGTTTTCTTATTTAAAAATAATTTCCTCTCATACTAACTTAGGTGTTACTTTTAATTACTTAGAGAAATAATTTCCTCTCATTATCTTATTAAGATTTAATTTCTCTTATGAATAAGATATGACCTAGATTGACCAAAGTCAACCTCTTCATACTTATCATCCGAGAATATGATTTAAATGAGGTTCCATACCTCATGCAATTTAATACTAACATGGTAGTGATTTAATGTCACCAAATAACTCAATATGAGATTTTATAGACCATGGTCACTACCTCATGTTGAATTACTTGAGACCAAGATTTAAATGAGAGGAATACCTCTCATATGATTTAACACATAGTTGTAACTAAGTTAACAACTACTATTGAGGTGAGTTAATATCATCAACAATTCATATGAGACATATATGACCAGAGTCTCTACCTCATTTTGAATTGTTCATGACAAGATTTAAATGAGAGAAAAACTCCCATGTGATTTATTAATAGTTTTGGACAATATCTTTGACTAGAAATAGCCATATAGTTCTTTAATTAAGCTAGGCCATGATCATTCAAATTAAGCATGGCATATTGTTGCAGAAACAATTAGTGTAAGTCAAAAGTGAGCTATGAGAGTTGGAATTACTTAAATAACTATTTTGGTTGATTTTTAATAATTATTTGAAGTGGTAGGAGTCTCTGACTTGTTATTTTTGTCACATTAATTCTACACAAGATTTGGAAGTGGGACCAGTGGGGTTTTGTAGACATTTTCAGTAGCTTTTCAACCATATAAAGTTTGCTAAATTTGGCCAAGCCAAACAGATTCTATTGAATTTCAAACACAGGGCCAGTATTGAATTTGAATTGAATTAATTAAACCGAATTTGAATTTAACGGGCTGGCGGAAACAGAGTTGGGCCGAATTGAATTAAAACGGCCCACGTCCAGCCCACCACGCGTCCACGCACGCGTGGGCTGTCTGACAGTGGGATCCACCAGTCAGCGAGTCATAACACCCGAAGCGGTACCGTTTGATGGTGGCCGTGCGATTAGATGCGGATCCGACGGTGCAGAGGCGTCGTCTTCGTCGGGGGGAGGAGCGTGCTGGAGCGGCAGAGGTAGGGGGTCGGCGGTGCTCCTGGACTCCGGCGAGGGTCAGCGACGTGCGGCGACGATGTTGTCGAGGAAGAGGAAGCAGCTGGTACCGGCGGCGTCTCCGATGGTGGCCGAAATCGATGGCGGCGATCTCAGTACCTCCGCGGGCTCCGGCGATAAATTGGATGGCTAGCGGCGGCGATGTGCAGTGGAGAGAAGCGGAGGAGCTTGAGAAGAGAGAGGGGAGTGAGTTTGTTGTGGAGGTGAAGGCGCGGGGACGGCTCCTTTTATAGGACGCGAGGTGCCGTGAGGGGCGCGGCAAGGGTGACGATGACGCGGCGATTCCGGCGAGGGATAGGGGTAGGCGAGGTGGGCGCTAGGTAGGCGACGTCAAGGCGGTTCGGTGAGCGTCAACGGCGCGGCAAGTCTTGGCGTACGGTGGTCGGGCGAACGCGTGTACTGGCGCGGCCGCGGCGGGTGGAATCGTCCTCTCCGGCGACGGCAGGTACAGGCAGGTGACGCGAGCGTGTCCGGCGCGCTCCACGTGGCGTGGCGAGTACCATGGCGAGCGGAGGCGGTCGGGGTACGACGGAGTACGGCGAGCGACGCGTGGCCAGTGACGTCCGCGGCGTGTACTGGCGCGACGTCATCGGCATCCTGGGCGATTCTGGGCGCGCGATTTCCGGCGACGGTCGGCGTTGTCCGTGGCAATGGAGATGCTAGGCGTGGCCAGGGAGGTGAGGTGGTGCGTTTGGACACGGTGGCCGTGGCCAGAGAAGAAGAAAGGGAGGGGTGGCTCGACATGGTGTCCATGGCCGGCATGGCCATGTCCATGCCATGCTAGGCTTGCTCTCCTAGGGTTCCTATGTTGCTTTTAGGGAGAGAGGGGACCAGGGAGCAAGTTGGAGTGAAATGGGCAAATAGGGTTAGGCCAAACACTATGCAAAGGTGATTTTGGTTTGTTCCATATTGACCTAATTCAAATTCTTGCAAAAATTGGTTGAGTTCAAAAGAGTGCAAAAATTGAAAGGGGTTGGTTTGGTTGAGTTGTAAATGACCAGAGACAACCATGTGTGGTGGTGGAATTTTAAAAATCAAAGAATAGCAAAATTTGACAAAGTGGGATTGTTGCTCATATTAAAAAGTCTCAACTTTGCATGAGTATAGAATTTGATCCAAGAGGAATTTGGCATGGTTGTCTTTACAAAAGTTGTTCACCTTGATGTCCTCTTGGATGACATGCAAAGACTTGAGCAAGTTTGGTTTGAAAAGATTGAGATAGAGGGGCTCAAAGTAGTGATCAGACTATAATTGGCAGTTTTGACCATAATCACATGTGATCACCAATTGAGTTTGAAAATCATTTGAATTGTGTTTCTTTGATTCCAAAAGTTGTAATAAGTGTTTAGTAACATATTACAACTAATGGTGAAGACCAAAATGATCTAGGTCAAAGATTTAGAAAAATGGCATAAACCATATGTAAGGGTTTTGTGATTTTCTAACTTTTATTCTTTTATTTTTCTTTGCTTCACTTCGAAAAGAGTGAGGTTTATTTGGTGTTAGAATGAGTTGGGTGAAAGGTTCAAACCATTTTAGGACAAGGGAGGTGGCTAGGTCAGGATTTGATAGTTTGGCTAAGTGCCACATATGCCTCTATGCATAAGATGGATTTTATTTTGATTCTCACTTAAATTGGTTGGTAAGTACCTGGTTGAGTGTGTTGAGGTATTTCCAATCATCTACACAAGGTAAGCAAACAAAGTTTTAGTTTTTACACAAAGTAGCCATGGGCTTGCATATGCCCCTTTTTCTTATTTAAAATCACCTCTTCTTATTTTGGTTTTTCAAAGATTTGTGACAAGAGAGTATGAGGTCTAGGGTTTAGTGGGGTTCACAATGGTTCACCACCATTTAGCAAAAACAATAAAGGTAGGGTTCCAGATTTTCCTATTAGGGCTATATGCCTATATATGTCTTTTTCTTTATTTTGGTTTCTCAAAATAGATCCATTTGTATTTGAGAAGATCAAGGTTTAGGGTTTTTCTTATTTGATTTCTTTCTCTTTTTATTTTATTGGGTTTGTGATCTTCACTTGATTACTTTAGGGTTTTAGGGTTTATCACATAAGCATAATAACACTCATCATGGCAAAACACAAGTATTAGGTATGAGCACTATGCATAGCACTCAAGGTAAGAAAAGTTTTTGTTGGTTCTCATTTTTGGAAAAAGGAAATTTATTTTCTCTTTGTTTTAAAATTTGGGGTGTTACAGTATCAGAGCGAAAATTGGTCCTCCTCCTCTTCTAGTCCGTACGGCTGTACTTGCAGCTTGTTCCCGGCCGTACCTCCGGTCATCGCCGGCTGCTCCCCGGCCGCCCGTCCCGTGGGCGTCCTCGTCCCTGGCCAAATCGGCCCGCTTCCCCCTGCTCTCCTGCGCCTGGCCCCGTCGCGCCGGCCGCTGCTCTCCCGCCTCGATCCGTTTCAGCGCGCCGCCGATCCGTTTTCTCCCGCTCCCGAACGGTGTGCTGTTCCTGCTCGCTGGCTGCTGGCTGCTGATCTCCCTTGCCGATCGGCGCGCCGGCCGCTTTTTCTGCTCCGGATCGGCTGGCTGGCTGCCGATCTCCCCTGCTCCCTGGCTGGCTGGCTGCCGATCTCCCTGCTCCCTGGCTGGCTGCTGGCTGCGTGCTGAGATTAGTTCATCTCCTTGCGGTTGACTTCCGGCTGAAAAAAAAAGCAAAAAATCAAAAAATCAAAAAAAAAAAAAAAAAAATGTCGTCGCCTGTTGTTTCCCGATGTCTTCTTCCGCTGATCCCGCCTTATCTTTGGGCCTCCCTTGGGTACATGGTATTTGTCCGCTGGCTCCGTGCATGACGGCTAGCCATTCTTCGTCGTCGTTTGCGGCCTCTTCTCGCGGCTCTGCCCGCGCTTCACCGACTCCGTCTACGTCGGCTCGCCGCTCTATACCGACTTTCGCGGCCTCTTCACGCGGCTCTGCCCGCGCTTCGCCGATTTTGTCTCCCTCGGCCTGCCGCTCTACATCGACTTTTGCGGTCTCTTCACGCGGCTCTGCCCGCGCTTCGCCGACTTCGTCTAAGTCGGCCCGCCGCTCTACATCGACTTTTGCGGCCTCTTCACGCGGCTCTGCCCGCGCTTCGCCGACTTCCTCTATATCGGCCTGCCGCTCTACATCGACTTTCGCGGCCTCTTCCCGCGGTTATGGCCGCGCTTCATCGACTCCGTCTGCGTCGGCATGCCGCTCTACATCGACTTTCGCGGCCTCTTCACGTGGTTATGACCGTGCTTTACCGACTCTGTCTTCATCGGCGTGTTGCTCTCCTTCACCCCCTTTGGTGGCCTCTGTGCGTGTGGATGATAGCTTCTCGTCGGCACCTGATTGTACTTCGACCTCTCCAGTCGCGCCCCTCTCTGCGCATGAGATAGCGCAGCTTCACTGCCTGCTTGATGCTTGGGATTCCGGCTTACGTCGGCAGCCTCGCGGTCCGAGTCTCCGCCCTCGTCCTCATTGCACCTATCGTGGCAAGGTTGGCCACACTTCCTCCACCTGCCGGACGCGGGATCCCGGCTTACGTCG
Source organism: Lolium rigidum (assembly GCF_022539505.1). Lineage (NCBI taxonomy): Eukaryota > Viridiplantae > Streptophyta > Magnoliopsida > Poales > Poaceae > Lolium > Lolium rigidum. The sequence goes on along the minus strand of NC_061512.1, from coordinate 48,597,669 downwards.
GCCAGTCTCCAGGATCGTCGGCAGGCTGGCTCTTCGGGATCTTCTGCGAGTCGCACTCTCCGATCAGGACATTCTCGGGGGTCTTCGTGGTCCGCTCGCTACTCCAGTGCTCTTCCTCGCCGGGCGCCGCTGGTTCCGTGGACCGACTCTTCCGGCACCGCGCGACCACCACTTTCTACACGGTCAGTACGTCCCCGTGGTATCCGGATTCCGGAGCTTCCTTTCATATGACCTCCGAGTCTTCTATCCTGTCCGCTCTTCGGTCTCTTATTTCTCCTGTCCGTGTTGTCACGGCTGATGGTACCTCTATTCCCGTTTCTAGTACATGCACCCTTTCTACTCCCTCTTTCTCTCGTCCCCGATGTTTCTCATGTTCCTCGCCTTCGCATGAACCTTTTCTCTCGCTAGCCAGCTCACCGATTCTGGTTGTCGCGTCATTCTTGACGCCGAGTCTTGTGCGGTTCAGGATCGTCGCACACGAGCCCTGGTTGGAGCTGGCCCTCGTAGCCGTCGGCCTCCGGGGCTTTGGGAGTTAGACCGGCTTCGTGTTCCTTCCACCGCCACTTCATCCGCCAGCTCTTCTCCGGTTGTTGCCTCCGTCACCGGCTCTTTTCAGCAGTGGCATCATCGTCTTGGTCACCTTTGTGACTCTCGCCTGTCGTCTTTGGTTCATCGTGGCCTTCGGGGTCCGTCTCTGCAGATGGGTCGTTACACTCGTCGTGGTTGTAGGTTAGGCAAACAGATTCAGCTTCCCTATCCTACTAGTGTGTCTGTCTCTCAGCGACCGTTCGATTTAGTCTATTCAGATGTTTGGGGTCCGGCTCAATTCGCTTCGAAAGGGGGCCATCGATACTATATCTTATTCATTGATGATTTTTCACGGTACACCTGGGTGTTTTTCATGCACTCTCGCAGTGAGGTGCTCTCTATTTATCGCCGTTTTGCGGCCATGGTCCGCACTCGGTATTGCTCACCCATTCGCGTGTTCCGTGCTGATTCTCGCTGGTGAGTATATCTCTCAACACCTTCGTGGTGTCCTTGCCGAGGAGGGCACCCTCGCTCGCTTTTCTTGTCCCGGCGCGCATGCTCAAAATGGCGTCGCCGAGCGTAAGCATCGTCATCTTCTTGAGACCACCCGTGCTATGATTATTGCCTCTTCTCTTCCGCCACATTTCCGGGCTGAGGCCGTCGCTACGTCGGCCCACCTTATTAACATTCAGCCTTCCGCTGCTCTACGGGGTGGCATTCCTCTCGAGCGTCTCTCCGGTGTTTCTCCGGACTACTTGACTCTCCGTTCATTTGGTTGCGTCTCGCTATGTCCTTCCGCCTCCTCGCGAACGCACCAAACTGACCGCTCAGTCTGTTGAGTGTGTTTTTCTCGGATACAGTGATGAGCATAAGGGCTATCGCTGTTGGGACCCCGTTGGTCGTCGGATGCGCATCTCTCGTGACATCACATTTGATGAGACGCGTCCCTTCTATCCTTGCCCCACCTCGGGTACTTACCCGGTGGATGATATCTCTTTTCTTCTTTTTCCGGATGCACCCCCTGCTGTCCCTCCTCCCCTCCCTCCTACTTCTGATGCGCCCCCTTCGACGCCATCCTCTCGTTCTTCTAGTCCACCTAGTACTCCTCGTTCTCCGGCTTCGGCTCCTTCTGATTCTGTCCCTTCTTCCTCTTCTTCTGATGACTTGTCTTCTACAGATGACCTTCCCCCTTCTCGGCCTGTTCGTCAGCGTCGTGCTCCAGTTCGTTACTCTCCTAGTCGGCATGGTCTCTCCGTCGTTTCCGAGCCGACTTCTTATCGGGATGCCGAGCGTCATCCCGAATGGCAGCTTGCCATGGCTGAGGAGATCGCTGCGCTTGAGCGCACCGGCACTTGGGATCTTGTTTCTCCCCCTTCGGTGTTCGTCCCATCACGTGTAAGTGGGTCTATAAAATTAAGACTCGCTCCGATGGATCTCTTGAGCGCTATAAAGCGCGTCTTGTGGCTCGTGGTTTCCAGCAGGAGCACGGCCGTGACTATGATGAGACTTTTGCCCCCGTGGCTCATATGACTACCGTGCGTACCCTTCTTGCTCGTTGCCTCCGTTCGCCGCTGGTCCGTCTCCCGGCTTGATGTTCGGAATGCTTTTCTTAATGACGAGTTGAGTGAGGAGGTTTACATGCAGCCTCCTCCCGGGTATTACTGTTCCCGATGGGATGGTTTGTCGTCTTCGACGTTCTCTCTATGGTCTCAAACAGGCCCCTCGTGCCTGGTTTGAGCGCTTTGCCTCTGTGGTGACTGATGCTGGTTTCTCTCCTAGTCTTCATGATCCAGCACTTTTCGTTCACACTTCTCCTCGTGGACGCACCCTTCTCCTTCTCTATGTTGATGGTATGATCATTACTGGTGATGATCCTGAGTATATTGCCTTTGTAAAGGCTCGTCTTCGTGATCGGTTTCTCATGACCGATCTTGGTCCTCTTCGCTATTTTCTTGGGATTGAGGTTTCCTCCACTTCGATGGCTTTTCTATCTCTCGGAGAGAAGTACATTCAGGATCTTCTTGCTCGTGCTGCTCTTGGGGATGAGCGCACGGTTGATACTCCTATGGAGCTTAATGTTAAGCTTCGTCCTACCGATGGTGATCCTCTTCCCGATCCCACACGTTATCGTCATCTTGTTGGGAGTCTTGTTTATCTTGCTCGTCACTCGTCCCGATATTTCTTATCCTATTCATATTCTCGAGTCGGCTTGTCTCAGCTCCTACCACTGTTCACTACGCTCATCTCCTCCGTGTTCTTCGTTACCTTCGTGGCATGATCACTCGTCGCCTTTTCTTTCCTCGTTCTAGCTCTCTCCAGCTCCGGTGCTACTCGGATGCTACGTGGGCGAGTGATCCTACGGATCGTCGTTCACTTTCTCGCTACTCGTGTGTTTCTTGGTGGTTCGCTTGTTGCTTGGAAGACGAAGAAACAGGTAGCGGTTTCTCGTTTGAGTGTTGAGGCTGAGCTGCGGGCTATGGCTTTGTTGATTGCTGAGGTGACCTGGTTACGGTGGTTGCTTGCAGATTTTGGGGTCTCTGTTACGACACCCACTCCACTTTTGTCCGACAGTACAGGTGCTATCAGTATTGCACGTGATCCGGTCAAGCATGAGCTGACCAAGCATATTGGTGTTGATGCTTTTTATACACGTGCTCGAGTGCAGGATGAGGTTGTTGCGGTTCATTATGTGCCTTCAGATTTGCAGTTGGCGGATTTCTTTACAAAGGCACAAACTCGAGCGCAGCATGACTTTTTACTCTCCAAACTCAGTGTTGTGGATCCACCATGAGTTTGCGGGGGGGTGTTAGAGTATATATCTGTATATTGTAGTTTTCCCATATGTTAGGGGACTTCCTGCGTATTTGCACCTATACATGTACTATATATTGTGGCCTTTGGCCCCCTGGTAATACAACAAGCATATTGCCCTAACAATCATCTCATAAGTTGGTACAACCATCTTCTTTTGCCATAACAAATAAGATATCCAACATATGTACGAGGATATTAAAAAGTAGGGGTGATAATGGATCGCCTTGTCTCAGCCCTTTCTAGTTTGAAAATAATGACCAATAATGTTATTGTCTTTAATTCAGCCTCAACAAATTGCATAATAAGTTCGCAACACATCGGTGTGAAACCTTTGATACTAACGTTTTCTGGAAAAGACCATTTTACTTTATCGTAGGCTTTCTTGAATATATTTTAAAGAGGAATCCATCCATTTTCTTCCGATGAAGCCAATGGATAGTTTCATGCAGCACCACAACTCCCTCCATAATATGGCCGCAAGGCATGAACGCGGTCCCAGTAAGCCTAATAACTATTGGTTCCTACTTTTACGAAAACCTCAAGGCTGACATTTAGTAGCGAAATAGTGTAATACTGTTGGATTTGAACTGCATTCGCTTTGTTAGAAAGTGAAGTGGATACTCCCAAATTCAGTTTGTAGAGTGGCAACTGTCTTTGTAGAATCAGTAAAAATAACGCCATCAAATCCTTCTTGATTACTTCCCCAAATGTTTCGTAAAATTCAGCGGAACTGATACCAGAGCTTTGTTATCTTTCATTTGGGATATTTCCCAAATTACTTCTTCTCGCTGAAAGTCAACTATAAGGATATTATTCTCTTCTGGATACAACCGAGGGATATTAGCAATGACATCCTCTTTCGTAGTAAAATAGTTTTTGGCCAGCCCGCGAAATAACCGTTTGTAATTATTTTGGACACTTTCAGATTTTCCTCGCCAACCATAATCTCCCGTCCCTTTCTAGCTGGAGTTTCTTTTTTCATATGCTTTCAATCTGCAATGAGGTGAAAAAAATTCGTGTTATTTTCACATTTTTGCACGTGCTTAACTTTAGAATATTGAGCCCTTTATACTCTTTGCTTCAAAAAAAAGATTTTTAGAAGATATGACAAGTTCAGACTTCGTTGCTAAAAAAATTCATTATAAAGAATATACCATCTAGAGAAATGTATAATTTAATGTTGATAATTACTTTATGGAGAACATGGACGCAAAAACTCAACCACATAATGCAAGTCAATTGTTAACTTAAGAAGTTACCTTCAGCATGGAAGATATAATCGCAAGGCTTCCACGATGTAACTTACAAAAAGCTGATTAGCAAGACGGTACAATATTGTTTCAAAAAAAAAAAAGGCAAGACGGTACAATATTTTGTGTTACACGAGTAATCCTGTTTGTGAGCTTTATTGAATATAATTAACCAGGAATTAAGGAGACAAAGTCAAGAGAGTAGGTAAACAAGCGAACTCGTCCCCTCCCTCGCGCCTCCTCCTGCTGCTAGGGCGATCGGAGGAGGAACCCTAGCCCTCCCAGCCACCTCCCCTCCTCTCACCTCGCCGTCCCCAGAGGAAGCCGCCGTGAAATCCAGCGTGCACCTCCGGTGGTGGGGATTGCGGGGAACTGGCGCCTCACGACCATGGCGTGGCTGTGAGGGGCACTGCTTCGCGGTGGATTGGATCGACATCATGACTTCTTCATGTTGCTGCTTGTCCCTGCTACGTGGCCTCGCTATGGAGGCTTCGTGGGGGACGGCGGGATCAACAAGGGGCGGCGACTGATTTGCGGAGAATCAACCTTAGAGCAGTGTTTCCAGTCTTAGCGGTTGTTGTGCCCTCTCCGCTGGGGATGTTGGGCAAAGAAGCGGCTCCATGTGGTGGAGCTAGGGGCAGCGGTCATGGGATCCCAAGCCCAGGTTCAGTGTAGGAGTACCGTGTCAGCCGAAGCTTTCTCGGTTACGGATCAGAGATGGTGGTGGCGATTTAGTCGACAGCGGGATCAGGGACGCATTGCTTCCGGTGAAAGCCGCTCCAACTTCGGTTGTGGCGGCCTGGTGGGCGATGACATCTTTACGTCGTTACCTTGTTGAAAGCATTGTTGATGCATCTCTCATCTTTACCCTAGGCTATTCCGGAGAAAACCTAGATCTAGGTCTCCCGGATCGGACGATGACGGTGTGTGGTGTCGTTCACCCTCTCGGAGGCTTCATTTTTGGAATAGGTGCTAGCTGGAAGGGACCCAAGGTGGAGCGATTTCTTTTCTTCCACGTAAAAAATTGACCGGTCTCGGCGGCGTGATGCAGTGGAGCCTCGACGGCGGATATGTGAGAATGAACACGCGTAGGGTGGTTACTTAGTCTGGCGCCATGGCAGTGGGCCTGGCAAGGACCATGCCGGAGTGGCGAAGCTCTCGGTAGGGCGAGGTCTGGTGCCCGCCCTACCTTGACTCGAGACAGAAATTTGGGTATACCTACGCTGGTACGTACATATCGATAGATTGGCGAGAAAAACAATTAGGGATAGGACCCTAGACTATTGGGTCATGTGGTCTTGATCTCTTGGGCCTAATCCCCGACTAATTCCAGCGTCCACTCACGTAATCCCGTTGGGTTGTGTGGTCTATCTCTCATCCGTTCGCGCTACCAGCCAGAGAAGCAGACTAACGGCCCATACACTGAAAAGGCCACCAACTAACGTTAGGTCACTCGATGCCGTCCCCGCTGACGCAAAACCAGATCAAGGCCGATCTGCAAGATCCGTTGGTCTCATGGTTTTCTGGTCTTGTAAGCGACCCAGCAAAAATTCCTGGTCCATTACAACAACAAAAAAAAAAAAACGAGACCAACTCAGGCACTAGCACCCGTTGGCAGTTTTTTATAGAAGAAAACTCCGTGAGCCCTGGGTTAAACTCATGACTCGAACCCGGGTGACCGGGGTGCGCTCCCGCACACCTAACCAACAGAGCGACGCTCTGTTCTCATCCTGGTCCATTACCACCCTGACGAATTACAGGGTTGCTTTCATGCTCCTTCATTCACCAGGTGTTGTGAAAGATCTCAATTCCTAATGACTCCCGATCCCACAGTAGAAGATGCATGCCTTTGTGAGAGAAAAAAGGGCAAGGCACTCGACTAGCGTCCGAAAATGAAGTTTCATATCTCTACTCGCCAACAGTCCAAAAAAAAAAAATCAGCTAAGCAAACTAATACTCTCAAAGGAATGCTCAGGCCATAAACAGTAGCAGCTGTGTTCTTCTTTCATCGCATGTTTTATAGACCAGCAGGTATCACACTATGTGTAATGCCATGCATTTACTCAATAAACCACCGAGAGGCTGCATTTCAGTAATATATTCCTACCTACCATGCATGGTGGCATATTTCCACGCAACGAAATAGATGGCCGCTGGAAACAAGACTACGTCCAATGTATATATTGTCAAGCTGGCCCAATATATCATTATTTTTTTCGACAATCGACATGTTATTACTTAGAAAGTTTAATCATTACATCCCGAGTCTGGGAAGACCCTCCCGTTCCCCTCTCGCCCCCACGTGGCGACATGGGGAACCCTAAAAAATCCTCCGCCGCCCGCCCCCACCTCACCCTTCCTTCCTCCTCCTACCGCCGCCAGAGGGCGCGGCCGGGCTCAGCTTGGTTGTTTCCGGCAGCGACGGGGCATGCTCGTCCCCTTGCGTGGAGGATCGGCGCGGGAAGGCTCCTCCACGGTTTTGGGCGTTGACAAGGTATTAACTTATCAATGCCTACGAGTTGTAGACTAGGATTTAGTTGGAAGTAGAGGGCAAGTAGATCTCGAAGGTTTCAGCCGAAAAGTACTCGACGATTATGAAACTAGGGTTTGAGAAACAATGATTCGATGATCTCTTTGTCCCTCGACCCCCCCCCCTATATAGGAGGTGGTGCCGAGGGATTCGTATTGTACAGGTTACAGAGTCCGGGTAGGTTTCTAACTCCTTCCGCAAGATTACAAATATTACTTCCTATTACAACTCTAGTTTTCCTTAACAATATCTTGGGCTTCCGAATCTTCTTATTCTTCGAGTAGTGGGCCTTCAGTAAACCCCGGGTACTATCTTCGGCAGGCCCATTGGGGATGCCTATGTCAGTAGCCCCCGAGATTTTGCTTGAATCGTAGAGTCAGGGAAAATCTCCACCGTTTATTTTTACTCGACAACTCAAACTTTTCTATATTTCTTCATATAAATTTCTATATTGTACAGGGATAATGGTAGTTGGGGCTAGTTCATCCGACGGATCGGTACTAGTTAACCGCTCTAGTGGCAATCCGTAAAAACCTACTTCAAAATCACGTCCCCGGACATTATTTCGGGATACCGGTGTAAACTTCGACAGAGTGCCGCTTAAGGTCTTACCATTCCGTCGAGTCCCGGCCATATTTATCGGGTACCTAACGCGTCCGTTAGAATTTTTCTTCGTATCCGTTGATACGGATAAAAGTAGCAAACCGACGTCGAGACGGCGCCACGCCTCACGTAATGAATCCGGGTCTTACCTTCGCAAAGTTTTGCGGCATTCGGAAATTGATCGCAACTTCGGCGTTCTGAGAATATATTGTCGAGTGCTTATTCGGCTGATGGAATGGCACATTTTATCGAGTCAAAGATGACTTATATTGCTCTCCCGATGGGAGTATATGCAGAGTTATTTATAACTCGAAATATACTCTTTTGCTCTTCTATCTTTTTTCTTTTCATTCTGTCTTTCTTTTTTATATTTTCATCGGGCACGCGAACAGCGTTCTCGATGGGAGTAGCCCCCGAGGCTACAGCCAAGGACTTGTGCTTGGTTGTAGGCTCCACGCTTTAAGCCGCTATATTTTCTTTCTCTCCCGAAGTTTTATAATTTCTCGGGTGCGCGAACAACGCTCCCGATGGGAGTAGCCCCCGAGGCTATGAACAAATATTTGTATTTGATCATAGGCTCACGCCATTTCTATTTTGTCTTTCTTGATCTTTTCATTTTTCCAAAGTAGCCCCCGAGCATTTGACCAAAAACTTGTATTTGATCAAAGGCTCTCCAATATTTTTGCATGTCGCCTTTTGATGCAGCTGTTGAGTCGAATTTTTCTCTCTGCCAAGGTGACGTTATTGCTGACGATAGCCATGATTGTAAGTCCAAAAATCGCGAGAAGTTTTCTCCCGCTGCCTTGCGGGCCCAATTTATCCATTATCTTGACACGTCGTATAGGTGGGGGACACACGTCCTCCGCTTTTCCTGGCGCACGTACCGTAACTTCTCCAGTGTTAAAATACTTTTTTACCCTTGTTTCCACGTGGTTATCATCTGCCGCACACTTTTTCCATCCAACGGTCCACCGCTTCACCGCACCTCTATATAAGATCTCCTTCTTCTTCCTCGAGCACTTCCGCTCGCGCCGTTCTCCTGCTCTCCTCTGCAAAACCTCCTCCTGCGCCCCTCAATTCCTTAAGCTTATCTTCTCCAAGCTGCATTCATGCGCCATTGTTGATGCCACCGCGTCGGTTAACCAGGCACAGCACGCCTGAATCATCAATGGCCGCCGCGGATCTGGGAAGCGCGGAGTGGGAAAGGTCCAAAATTTCCACCCAGGATATCAATCTCTTGAAGAAGCTGCGGATTAACAAGAAACCCAAGGCCATGTGCTTCCCTAGTGAAGAAAGCTACCCAACTCCTCCAATGGGGTATCGGGTAAGCTTCGTCGACCATCTCATTCGCGGTCTTTCCGCCCCTATTCATCCTTTCCTCCGTGGATTGCTTTTTGTTTATGGTCTTCAACTTCACCATCTCACGACCAACTCTATCCTCCATATCTCCATTTTCATCACCCTCGCGAGGCCTTCCTTGGCGTTCAGCCTAACCGGGCGCTATGGAAGCGCATTTTCTTTTGTCGCCGCAATGGCTCTCCCAACATCGCCTATAATATAGGCGGCGTTGTTATTTCTGTTCGCCCTACGCTGATTACTTCGACGTCAAACTCCCGACTCGGTTCAAGGGTGGCGCAAGAAGTGGTTGTATATTCAGGAGGAGAACCATGGATGTGCTGAAGACAACATCCCTCCTTTTGATGGTGCCGAGAAAATCCTTCGCCGCCGTTCTCGGGATGCAGAGGCTACCGAGGAAGAAAAAACTTCGACAGAGGCCCTGATGACTCGCATCCATGAGTTGCAAAATACTCGCGGCAAAGAGTTGTCGTGTATCCAAATTACAGCGTATTTTCTTAGGACCGCAGTGCAACCTCTTCGAGCTCGCAAAAACCCTCTCTCGGAAGTATGTCGGCGACGAAGACGCAGATCGGTTGTCGATGGATTTGGAGGTCAAGGATTTAGAAAAGCTTGTTCGAAAAATCTCTTCTCTCAGCAAAAAAGATTCTGTCCCTTCTTCTTGTCGTGTAAAACCGTACAGCGCTAGCAATGCGCTTCCCAAGGTAAACTTTGTCGATTGACTTATTATTGCCTTGCTATTTTTTTTATAACTCCTTTTTTTTGACATCTTCCCCTGTTTTTATATAGAACCATCCAAATCTTATCTCGCTTCCTCCCCTTCCTGAGGGTGGAGAAGTCGAGGAAAGGGCCGTTGTCAACGACGACAACCAAGATGCCCCCTCTTTTGTGAATGAACCCGCAGATTCTCGAAAATCTGCGGGATCTGTTGAAAAGGAAGCTACCTCTGAAGGTACTGCGTCGGCACAATCTCCTCCTCCTGTTGTTTCTCCAAAGAACAAAAGGAAAAGGAATGATGTCGAAGACTCCGGCACCTCCAAAGCCGAAGAAGCTGTTCCTTCACATCAGAAGGCAGCTTATGATCCATACCTTGAGGCCCTCATCAGTTCGTAAGTCACCTCTTTTTTATTTTTATTTTTTACTCGAAGATTTTTCTCTATCTTGCTTTTTATGCTGCCAGCATTTAATCGCAGTGATGATGAGGAAGAAGTACCAGCTTTTGATGTGGCTGCTTGAACGAGTACGTCACATACTCTAGTTGTTTCGGAGACGCCGGTTGAAGGAGAAGAATCCTCGCCTCCTCAACAAAACGTCGGCGCTTCTACTCCTCCTTCGAGCCCCCTTGTCCCTTCACCGAAAAGGGCAAGGGTTGAAACAATCCCGGAGCCTACTCTCCAAATGAGTAACTCCGCTAACCCTCTCTTGGACGATGTGAGTTCTTAATTTTCTTGTCACTGTCTATATTTCCTCTGTTTGCTTCCTTACGCCATCATATTTTTCCCATACCGACATTTTCTTTCTTTATCCTTCTTTGATAGCCTATGATCAAAGAGCTCATTCGTATCGGTGCCCAATTCATTGGGTATCGTGAATATGCAAGTAAGACTGAAGGTAATGCCTTGCTCGCTTCTTTTTGCCCTTGCCTTCTTATTCCTTTGTTGTCGATGTTTTTTAACTAAAATTAACTTTCTTGGCGAAAAACCGACGAGAGGTCAACGAACGTGCCAATATACTTGCTCAAAAATTAGAGCAAAGTGAAGAGGCTCGTAAGAAGGCCGAATCAGATGCTATCCAAGCTAGAACAGAGGCTGACAAGGCCAAGGCCGATGCTGCTGGTGTCGAAGATCTTAGGAAGAGACTTCACGATGCCGAAACTTCGCTGAGCGAGCATATAACCGCACAATCTGCTGATGTCTACGTTCCCCCTCCTTTCCTGTAGACAGTGTTGGGCCTCCAAGAGCAGAGGTTTGTAGAACAGCAGCAAGTTTCCCTTAAGTGGATACCCAAGGTTTATCGAACTCAGGGAGGAAGAGGTCAAAGATATCCCTCTCATGCAACCCCGCAACCACAAAGCAAGAAGTCTCTTGTGTCCCCAACACACCTAATAGGTGCACTAGTTCGGCGAAGAGATAGTGAAATACGGGTGGTATAAATAAGTATGAGCAAGTAGCAACGGTGCCGGAAAAGTGCTTGGCGTGTAGTTGATGGTGGTGGTATTGCAGCAGTAGTAACGCATAGAAACAATAAACAAGCGAGTAGTAATGTAGCAGTAGTAACACGAGCAGTAGTAACGCAGCAGTAGGTAACGCAGTATTTAGGAACAAGGCCTAGGGATTACACTTTCACTAGTGGACACTCTCAACATTGATCACATAAATAAATGCATACTCTACACTTTTGTTGGATGATGAACACATTGCGTAGGATTACACGAACCCTCAATGCCGGAGTTAACAAGCTCCACAATAATGCTCATGTTTAAGTAACCTTTAGTGTAAGATAGATCAACGCTACTAAACCAAGTACTAGCATAGCATGCACACTCGTCACCTTCATGCATATGTAGGAGGAATAGATCACATCAATATTATCATAGCAATAGTTAACTCCATAATCTACAAGAGATCATGATCATAGCATAAACCAAGTACTAACACGGTGCACGCACCGTCACCTTTGCACACATGCGGGAGGAATAAACTACTTTAATAACAAATCACTAGAGTAGCACATAGATAGTAGTGATACAAACATGCTGCAATCATAAAGAGATATAAATAAGCACCTCACTATGCCATTCAATGAGTAAGTATTCTGTGAAATATGGCCTCAGAGACCCACACGGTGCACACCCTGTCACCTTTACACACGTGGGACGAGGAGTCTCCGGAGATCACATAAGTAAAACTCACTTGACTAGCATAATGACATCTAGATTACAAGCATCATCATATGAATCTCAATCATGTAGGGCAGCTCATGAGATTATTGTATTGAAACACATAGGAGAGAGATGAACCACATAGCTACCGGTACGGCCCCGAGCCTCGATGGAGAACTACTCCCTCCTCATGGGAGCAGCAGCGGTGATGAAGATGGCGGTGGAGATGGCAGCGGTGTCGATGGAGAAGCCTTCCGGGGGCACTTCCCCGCTCCGGCAGCGTGCCGGAACAGAGATCCTGTCCCCCGGATCTTGGCTTCGCGATGGCGGCGGCTCTGGCAGGTTTCTGTGGGTTTCGTCAATTGGTATCGGGTTTTCTGATCCAGGGGCTTCTTATAGGCGAAGAGGCGGCGCCAGGGGGTCGAAGGGCTGGCCAAACCCTAGGGGGGCGCGGGCCACCCCTAGGCCGCGCCAGGGTATGGTGTGGTGGGCCTGTGCCCCCCCTCTGGTCCCTCTCGTGTGTTCTGGATGCTTCCGGGGATTCTAAGATCTTTGGCGTTGATTTCGTCCGATTCCGAGAATATTTCGTTACTAGGATTTCGAAACCAAAAACAGCAGAAAACGAGAACCGGCACTTCGGCATCTTGTTAATAGGTTAGTTCCGGAAAATGCACGAATATGACATAAAGTGTGCATAAAACATGTAGATAACATCAATAATGTGGCATGGAACACAAGAAATTATCGATACGTTGGAGACGTATCAGCATCCCCAAGCTTAGTTCTCGCTCGTCCCGAGCAGGTAAAACGATAACAAAGATAATTTCGGAGTGACATGCCATCATAATCTTGATCATACTATTTGTAAAGCATATGTAGTGAATGCAGCGATCAAAACAATGTATATGACATGGGTAAACAACTGAATCATAAAGCAAAGACTTTTCATGAATAGCACTTCAAGACAAGCATCAATAAGTCTTGCATAAGAGTTAACTCATAAAGCAATAATTCAAAGTAGAGACATTGAAGCAACACAATGGAAGATGAAGTTTCAGCGGTTGCTTTCAACTTATAACATGTATATCTCATGGATAATTGTCAATGCAAAGCAATATAACAAATGCAATATGCAAATATGTAAGAATCAATGCACAGTTCACACAAGTGTTTGCTTCTTGAGGTGGAGAGAAATAGGTGAACTGACTCAACATAAAAGTAAAAGAATGGTCCTTCAAAGAGGAAAGCATCGATTGCTATATTTGTGCTAGAGCTTTGATTTTGAAAACATGAAACAATTTTGTCAACGGTAGTAATAAAGCATATGCATCATGTAAATTATATCTTATAAGTTGCAAGCCTCATGCATAGTGTACTAATAGTGCCCGCACCTTGTCCTAATTAGCTTGGACTACCCGGATTATCACCGCAATACATATGCTTTAACCAAGTATCACAAAGGGGTACCTCTATGCCGCCTGTACAAAGGTCTAAGGAGAAAGCTCGCATTTGGATTTCTCGCTTTTGATTATTCTCAACTTAGACATCCATACCGGGACAACATAGACAACAGATAATGGACTCCTCTTTTAATGCTTTAAGCATTCAACAACAATTAATTCTTTTCTCATTAGAGATTTGAGGATGTTTGTCCAAAACTGAAACTTCCACCATGGAACATGGCTTTAGTTAGCGGCCCAATGTTCTTCTCTCACAATATGCATGCTCAAACCATTCAACTCAGTGTAGATCGCCCTTACTTCGGACAAGACGAACATGCATAGCAACTCACATGAAATTCAACAATGAGTTGATGGCGTTCCCCGATAAACATGGTTATCGCACAACAAGCAACTTAATAAGAGATAAAGTGCATAATTACATATTCAATACCACAATAGTTTTTAAGCTATTTGTCCCATGAGCTATATATTGCAAAGGTGAATGATGGAATTTTAAAGGTAGCACTCAAGCAATTTACTTTGGAATGGCTGGAAAATACCATGTAGTAGGTAGGTATGGTGGACACAAATGGCATAGTGGTTGGCTCAAGTATTTTGGATGCATGAGAAGTATTCCCTCTCGATACAAGGTTTAGGCTAGCAAGGCTTGTTAGAAACAAACACAAGGATGAACCGGTGCAGCAAAACTCACATAAAAGACATATTGAAAACATTATAAAACTCTACACCGTCTTCCTTGTTGTTCAAACTCAATACTAGAAATTATCTAGACCTTAGAGAAACCAAATATGCAAACCAAATTTTAGCATACTCTATGTATTTCTTCATTAATGGGTGCAAAGTATATGATGCAAGAGCTTAAACATGAGCACAACAATTGCCAAGTATCACATTACCCAAGACATTATAGCAATTACTACATGTATCATTTTCCAATTCCAACCATATAACAATTTAACGAAGGAGAAACTTCGCCATGAATACTATGAGTAGAAACCAAGGACATACTTGTCCATATGCTACAGCGGAGCGTGTATCTCTCCCACAAAGTGAATGCTAGGATCCATTTTATTCAAACAAAACAAAAACAAAAACAAACCGACGCTCCAAGAAAAAGCACATAAGATGTGATGGAATAAAAATATAGTTTCAGGGGAGGAACCTGATAATGTTGTCGATGAAGAAGGGGATGCCTTGGGCATCCCCAAGCTTAGACGCTTGAGTCTTCTTGATATATGCAGGGGTGAACCACCGGGTGCATCCCCAAGCTTAGAGCTTTCACTCTCCTTGATCATGTTGCATCATACTCCTCTCTTGATCCTTGAAAACTTCCTCCACACCAAACTCGAAACAACTCATTAGAGGGTTAGTGCACAATATAAATTGACATATTCAGAGGTGACACAATCATTTTTAACACTTCTGGACATTGCATAATGCTACTGGACATTAGTGGATCAAAGAAATTCATCCAACATAGCGAAAGAGGCAATGCGAAATAAAAGGCAGAATCTGTCAAAACAGAACAGTTCGTATTGACGAATTTTAAAATGGCACCAGACTTGCTCAAATGAAAATGCTCAAATTGAATGAAAGTTGCGTACATATCTGAGGATCATGCACGTAAATTGGCATAATTTTCTGAGTTACCTGCAGGGCAGTGGGCTCAGATTCGTGACAGCAAAGAAATCTGGAACTGCGCAGTAATCCAAATCTAGTACTTACTTTTCTATCAACGGCTTAACTTGGCACAACAAAACATAAAACTAAGATAAGGAGAGGTTGCTACAGTAGTAAACAACTTCCAAGACACAAATATAAAACAAAGTACTGTAGCAAAATAACACATGGGTTATCTCCCAAGAAGTTCTTTCTTTTTAGCCATTAAGATGGGCTCAGCAGTTTTAATGATGCACTCGCAAGAAATAGTATTGGAAGCAAAAGAGAGCATCAAGAGGCAAATTCAAAACACATTTAAGTCTAACATGCTTCCTATGCATAGGAATCTTGTAAATAAACAAGTTCATGAAGAGCAAAGTAACAAGCATAGGAAGATAAAACAAGTGTAACATCAAAAATTTCAGCACATAGAGAGGCATTTTAGTAACATGAAAATTTCTACAACCATATTTTCCTCTCTCATAATAACTTTCAGTAGCAACATGAGCAAACTCAACAATATAACTATCACATAAAGCATTTTTATTATGAGTCTCATGCATAAAATTATTACTCTCCACATAAGCATAATCAATTTTATTAGTTGTAGTGGGAGCAAATTCAACAAAGTAGCTATCATTATTATTCTCATCAAGTGTAGGAGGCACAGTATAATCACAACAAAATTCACTCTCCATAGTAGGTTGTACCAAAAGACCACTATCATTATAATCATCATGAATAGGAGGCAAAGTATCATCAAAGAAAATTTTCTCCTTAATGCTTGGGGGACTAAAAATATCATGAAAACCAGCTTCCCCAAGCTTAGAACTTTCTATATCATTATCAACAATGGTGTTCGAAACGTTCATACTAATATTACTACCAGCATGCAAAGAAGATTTCATAAGTTTTTTAATTTTCGCATCAAACAATCCATGTTTTAAATCAGGAAATAGAATAAGAAGCTCACTCTTGTACATTATGCCAAACTAGTGTAAACAAGAAACAACAAGATGCAATTGCGGGATCTAAAGGAAATAGCTTTGAGCACACACACAACGGCGCCGGAAAAATACTTTACCTGGGACCGTAGTATGAGAGCCTTTTACCTTTCCTCCCGACAACGGCGCCGGAAAATGTGCTTGATGTCTACGTTCCCCCTCCTTTCCTGTAGACGGTGTTGGGCCTCCAAGAGCAGAGGTTTGTAGAACAGCAGCAAGTTTCCCTTAAGTGGATACCCAAGGTTTATCGAACTCGGGGAGGAAGAGGTCAAAGATATCCCTCTCATGCAACCCCGCAACCACAAAGCAAGAAGTCTCTTGTGTCCCCAACACACCTAATAGGTGCACTAGTTCGGCGAAGAGATAGTGAAATACAGGTGGTATAAATAAGTATGAGCAGTAGCAACGGTGCCAGAAAAGTGCTTGGCGTGTAGTTGATGGTGGTGGTATTGCAGCAGTAGTAACGCAGTAAAACAGTAAACAAGCAGTAGTAATGTAGCAGTAGTAACACAGCAGTAGTAACGCAGCAGTAGTAACGCAGTATTTAGGAACAAGGCCTAGGGATTACACTTTCACTAGTGGACACTCTCAACATTGATCACATAACAGAATAAATAAATGCATACTCTACACTTTTGTTGGATGATGAACACATTGCGTAGGATTACACGAACCCTCAATGCCGGAGTTAACAAGCTCCACAATAATGATCATGTTTAAGTAACCTTTAGTGTAAGATAGATCAACGCTACTAAACCAAGTACTAGCATAGCATGCACACTGTCACCTTCATGCATATGTAGGAGGAATAGATCACATCAATATTATCATAGCAATAGTTAACTCCATAATCTACAAGAGATCATGATCATAGCATAAACCAAGTACTAACACGGTGCACGCATCGTCACCTTTGCACACATGCAGGAGGAATAAACTACTTTAATAACAAATCACTAGAGTAGCACATAGATAGTAGTGATACAAACATGCTGCAATCATAAAGAGATATAAATAAGCACCTCACTATGCCATTCAATGAGTAAGTATTCTGTGAAATATGGCCTAAGAGACCCACACGGTGCACACACTCGTCACCTTTACACACGTGGGACGAGGAGTCTCCGGAGATCACATAAGTAAAACTCACTTGACTAGCATAATGACATCTAGATTACAAGCATCATCATATGAATCTCAATCATGTAGGGCAGCTCATGAGATTATTGTATTGAAACACATAGGAGAGAGATGAACCACATAGCTACCGGTACAGCCCCGAGCCTCGATGGAGAACTACTCCCTCCTCATGGGAGCAGCAGCGGTGATGAAGATGGCGGTGGAGATGGCAGCGGTGTCGATGGAGAAGCCTTCCGGGGCACTTCCCCGCTCCGGCGGTGTGCCGGAACAGCAGATCCTGTCCCCCGGATCTTGGCTTCGCGATGGTGGCGGCTGCGGCAGGTTTACGTGGGTTTCGTCAATTGGTATCGGGTTTTCTGATCCGGGGGCTTCTTATAGGCGAAGAGGCGGCGCCGGGGGTCGAAGGGCTGGCCAAACCCTAGGGGCGCGGGCCACCCCTAGGCCGCGCCGGGTATGGTGTGGTGGGCCCGTGCCCCCCTCCGGTCCCTCTCGTGTGTTCCGGATGCTTCCGGGGATTCTAAGATCTTTGGCGTTGATTTCGTCCGATTCCGAGAATATTTCGTTACTAGGATTTACGAAACCAAAAACAGCGGAAAACGAGAACCGGCACTTCGGCATCTTGTTAATAGGTTAGTTCCGGAAAATGCACGAATATGACATAAAGTGTGCATAAAACATGTAGATAACATCAATAATGTGGCATGGAACACAAGAAATTATCGATACGTTGGAGACGTATCATCCGCTCGCGAGGAAGCGATCATTAAGCGCGTAAGGTCGCAAAACCGTCGCTTTGTCGGTAAGTATCCGAACCACTTCACATCCTTTCGACTTTCTTTCTTTCACTCGTTTGTTG
The DNA here is from genome assembly GCF_022539505.1 of Lolium rigidum. Taxonomy (NCBI): domain Eukaryota; kingdom Viridiplantae; phylum Streptophyta; class Magnoliopsida; order Poales; family Poaceae; genus Lolium; species Lolium rigidum. The sequence goes on along the minus strand of NC_061512.1, from coordinate 48,579,585 downwards.
ACCAATAAGTTTTTATCTTGACGGGTAAAACATCTCAAGAATTTGAACTTGAAGACCCCGACAACGATCCTCTTCTTGATGCCATTTCATTCCTTGAGTTTCATGGAACGGAAGCACGCGAGGGCATTGATCAAGCTAAATCCGGGTTGTCGCGACTCTTCCCCTATTTCTTCCCGAAGAAAGAGGAACCCGCGACTTTCCTTGCTCTTGCCAAGTGTTTTAATCCAGCAGAAGATCTTGGACTGAAGATGCGCCAGGAGAACATGAAGGTTGATGTTGAAAGCATCGTTGCCTTGGTCGTCGATAGCCAACAAACCGTCGACTCGGGCAAAAGTAGGCGACACGGAGCGGATAGAACGGACAAAGTGGCGATCATTGATCAAGGCGGCAAAACCCAACACGAAGAAAATCCTGTCCTATCTCGGGATCAAGCCATCTTCGACTCCTAGCTCATCAAAGCCGGAGGTCTAGTTGAATGCCCCTTCTTTTTATTTTTCCTGTTTCTTTAGCTGTTGTCGCCATAAGAGTTTTGGCGACAATTACCTTAGTACTTTTGAAGAACTCCTTCTGTAATATCCATGTAAATTTCTTGAAGAGCAATGGAATTATGTCTTGTTCAATCCTTTGATATTTGAATTTTCTTTTCCAGTTGATATTTGATAACTACTCTGTTGATCCCCATTCTGCCGATACTTCTCCCGCTTCTTCCTTCTCGAAGAAAACACTAGTCAATGATAACTTTGTCGACGATTCGTTGGGACAACATTTGTCGCAAGATTTGCAAGAATTGCGCCAACAACTCCAATCTATGAAAAAACAAACTCTTGTGATGATGGAACAATCTCGACAGGCATCCGAGAGAGAGAACATTGCTCTTCAACAGGCAAAAGAAGCCATTGCTGCAAAGGATGCTGCTGTTGCTGAGGCTACCGAAGCTTCCTCTCGAGAAAATTATATGCTTCAGCTAATGACTGACGCCAGCCTGGACATGACAGGTATATTTCCTATTTATAACCATGATGGATGTTATTGCTGCTATTCTTCCTTCCTTGACAGTTTGTTTCCTGTACTAGGCTCATTTTTGGATACTGCTGCCGAGGATCAACGTGTTGAAACTCGAACCAATGTTTTGCTCAGACTGGCTGCACAACATGGTTCTAACCTTTAGGTCACTCCTGAGCGTACCCGCCAAATTGTCAGATTCCAAGATCGCGCGGGTCAGGTCCGTGATTTCCTTGACTTCTGTACGAAGACTTTGTTTTTAGTTTATGGAACCATGTTCCCTCGCAACAAAATGCCGAAACTCTTCCTGCATTAATGGAAAAGTTTCGAGATGCTCCTCGAATCCATGGCTTTGTGCGGGCTCAACTTTCCGCTGGCGCAAGATTTGCTATGATGATGATAAAAATTTGCCACCCAAAATTGCCCTTGGATCAAATTGTTCCCACGTGCCTGGCTAAAATGTCGAAGAAAAAGAGAAACGTGGGCAAGATTGATGATCTGGTGACTCCCGTAGCCGAAGATATGATGGATGAACTTCTTCGGATGGACGCTGAATTCTTCGTGAAGGGTAGCTATGCCGAGCATAGTACTCGTCCTTCCAATGAACGAATAACCATCGACCATGTGCTAGGTATCCATTGAGGGTTATTTCCTTTTTCTTGCTGTAGTTTCGCCATTGATACGTCCTTGTAAACATGATCTATCTTGTAAAGCTGTCAATTCTGTAAGTATGTATTGTTTCTATTTTTGATCGTCGAGCCCCCGAGCCTTTGGCTGGAGCGTATACTGTTTTGTTATCCCGAAGATTTTTCTCTTATCGCGAGAAGGTGTATATATTTTGCTATCAATGGGCACGAGCCCCCGAGTGTCTTGGTGGTGACGTTCTATATTTTTGTTGCGAGGTTGTCAGACCAAAGCAATAATATTTTGACGAGTGCACTATATTTATAGTTGTTAGCTTCCGATGTTCTATTTGGCGAGGTATTCTTGTACCAAAGCGAAATATTTCGGTAAGTCTAGTTTATCTATATTGTATATATTTAGTAACTTGAAGGCATTGAGCCCCGAGCGTGTCGAAAAATGAGAAGTATATCTCCACTATCTTTATTATATTGCAGCACCGCGAGCCCGCCTCATTAAAAACCTTTCCGGCCCCACTCGGGGCCCCGAAAAGGAAAAGAGTGCGTCTGAAAACTCGCGGGCGTTTCAGTACATTGTATTTTTACAAAGGAGGACTATATTTTGACTCTAAGCGTAGAACCGCCTGAGCTGCGCCACGTTCCAGGGATTTTTCTCGGGAACCCCTGTCTTCTTGTCCTTGATCCTGTACGCTCCTCCGTCGATGACTTCCGTGACGACGTAAGGTCCCAACCATGGTGACTCGAGCTTCTCTGTACTTTGCTGGTTGAGCCGTAGGACCAAATCGCCGACCTGGAAAGATCTCGGCCGCAATCGTCGACTGTGGTAGTTCTTCAGGTCTTGCTGGTACTTGGTAACTCGTGATAGTACTTCATCTCGAGCTTCATCGAGTGCATCCATATCATCCTCCCGAACTTTTCGTGATGTTTCTTCGTCATACTCTGTTACTCTTGGAGAATCGTGCTCTATTTCAATTGGTAGTACGACTTCAGCTCCGTGGACGAGGAAGAACGGGGTTTCTTGTGTCGCCGTGTTTGGTGTTGTCCGGATGCTCCACAAAACACTTGGCAATTCTTCTGGCCTGGTGTGTCGAGCCTTTTCAAGCGGTCCTAGCAGATGTTTTTTAATGCCATTGCAGATGATACCGTTGGCTTTCTCGACTTGACCATTAGTTTGGGGATGTGCAACTGACGCGAAGTGCAATTTGATGCCTACTTCTGCACAGTACGCCTTGAATTCCTTCGACGTAAAGTTGCTGCCATTATCTGTGACGATGCTGTGAGGTACTCCAAATCGAAAAACGATGCCCTTCACGAACTTTATTGCTGATGCCTGCATCCGGTGAATTTATTGGCTTCGCTTCTACCCACTTGGTGAATTTGTCGACAGCAACCAACAGGTACTCATATCCTCCTGGCGAAGCTTTGTGCAACTTGCCTACCATGTCGAGTCCCCATTGGGCAAAGGGCCACGACAATGGTATTGGCATTAGTTCTGCCGCCGGAGAATGCGGTTTTGCGGCAAATCTCTGGCACGCGTCGCAAGTTCGTACTATCTCTTTTGCGTCCTCGATTGCTGTCAACCAGTAGAATCCTGCCCGAAAAACCTTGGCTGCAATAGCTCGACTGCTTGCGTGGTGACCACATATTCCTTCATGCACATCCTTTAGGATTATTCTTCCTTCTTCGGGTGTGACACACCTTTGCAAGACGCCCGAAATACTTCGCTTATATAACTCCCCTTTGACCACTGTGAAAGCTTTGGATCGTCGAATAACTCGCCTTGCTGCAACTGGATCGTCGGGTATTTCCTTCCTGAGGATATACGATATGTACGCTTGCATCCAAGGGACTCCTATCATCATCACAAGTTCTTGGTCCTCTTCGTCCTCCACGGTTTCTTTGAAAGACGCTGAAGTTTTTTCTTCTTTTGCTTTTTTCTGCATCTTCTTCGGCTTCGTTGATCTCTCCGCTATTTCTTCCCAAAATACGCCTGGCGGGATTGGAAGGCACTGTGACCCGATGTTTGCGAGGACGTCGGCTTCATCATTGCTCAATCTACTGATATGATTTACCTCGCATCCATCAAACAGACTTCTCAAGCTCATTGTACACCTCCTTGTATGCTATCATGCTATTATTGATCTGCATCACATTGGTTCATAACTTGCTGAGCCACCAATTGTGAGTCGCCAAAGATTTTTAGTCGAGTTGCACCGCAAGCTTTCGCCATCTTCATCCCGTGTATAAGGGCTTCGTATTCTGCTTCATTGTTGGATGCGTTTGGGAACGTCATCCGTAGGACATATTTTAACTTGTCGCCTTCAGGTGATATAAGTATCACTCCTGCGCCAGCTCCTTCTACTCTCTTGGATCCGTCGAAGTTCATGGTCCAAGTTCTCGACAAATCTGGGGGTCCCGTGTTTTGCAGCTCCATCCATTCTACGATGAAGTCTGGCAAAACTTGCGACTTGATTGCCTTTCTTTTTTCATACGTGATGTCCCGAGGGGAAAGTTCTATTCCCCAAAGGGAGACACGCCCTGTAGCTTCTGGATTGTTCAGTATATTTGAGAGAGGTGCTTCATTGACTACTATTATCGGGTGTGCCGAAAAATAGTGGCGCAACTTTCTTGTTGTTGTAATCACTCCATATGCTAGTTTCTGGTACTGCGGGTACCGCTCGTGCGAGCCTATATTGATATGCTTGCAACTCTACTGGCGTGGCTGTTGTAGCCATTGGTTCTGAGCCATCCATAGCTCTTGCGGCTCTATCCCATGCTGCCTGCGGAAGCTGAACTCTATCGCGAGGCTCAGGGCCGACGTATTTACTGCCTAGACCTTGTCGCAGATTAGAGGGATCAACGTATGGATTTCCCAAATCGTCAAAAGCCTCAGATGTTTCCTCCTGGTCACGGCTTGGCTCTCCGATAACATAAATCTGATGATGCTTTGTATTCAGATCTATGTTGGGTTTGGTGACACCATCATTTAGACTGGTGAAGACCTTGCCCATTGTAGTAGATTTGTCGATGAAGTTGTAGCTGTCGACACTGCTTGAGCCATCGCTTATATAGGAGTCCGCAGATGACTCAAACGACAAGTCGCTGAAGATCTTGGCGAGTTTTTCTCTTGCCCTAGTGCTGATGAAGCGTGACAACGAAGTTTCTTCCTCTCCTGATTCGGTTGACGATGTATAACTTGAAAAATCGGAATCGACCGTCGACGATCCCGATGAAATCGGAATTTCGACACGATACGATCCTTCTTTTTCGACGCGAAAGTGAAACCTTCCGAACGTCACCTCCATAGGCTCCTCCAGATGTGCATATGCATCCAAACGGGAGGGTGGGTGAGGAACAAAATCGACAAGACCAGCTTGCGATCTGTTTACCTCGATCCATTGTGTTGTTTGCGGTTGATGAAGTCGACGATCTTGAACGTGCCATCGAGATCGGATCCTTGACGCCTCTAATCCCCACAGACGGCGCCAATTGACAAGGTATTAACTTATCAATGCCTACGAGTTGTAGACTAGGGTTTAGTTGGAAGTAGATGACAAGTAGATCTCGAAGGTTTTAGCCGAAAAGTACTCGACGATTATGAAACTAGGGTTTGAGAAACAATGATTCGATGATCTCTTTGTCCCTCGACCCCCCCCCCCTTATATAGGAGGTGGTGCCGAGGGATTCGTATTGTACAGGTTACAGAGTCCGGGTAGGTTTCTAACTCCTCCCACAAGATTACAAATATTACTTCCTATTACAACTCTAGTTTTCCTTAACAATATCTTGGGCTTTCGAATCTTCTTATTCTTCGAGTAGTGGGCCTTCAGTAAACCCCGGGTACTATCTTCGGCAGGCCCATTGGGGATGCCTATGTCAGGCGTGGTGCGCGCGCCGGACACCACTGCGTTGGGGCTACCCGACTTGCGGTGGCGTGAGCGGCGGCGCGCCTGGGGCAGCAGCGGCATGACGGATGGTGACATGTGCGCCGGCCTAGGCATCGTCCTAGTGTTGGTGGTGGTGGAGGTATCGGGCGGGACGGGCCGGATGGGTGTTAGCCCTAGGTCGGTCTTGTAGGGATTCATTGCATAGAAAACAAAAAATTTCCTACCGCGAAAACGCAATCCAAGCCAAGATGCAATCTAGAAGACGGGAGCAACGAGGAGATGATCGAGACTCACCCTTGAAGATTTCCAAAGCCTACAAGATGAGGCTCTTGTTGCTGCGGTAGACGATCACTTGCCGCTTGCAAAAGCGCGTAGAAGATCTTGATCACGGTGCCACGATCGGGCAGCACCTCCGTACTCGGTCACACGTTCGGTGTTGATGAAGACAACGTCCTTCTCCCCGTTCCAGTGGGCAGCGGAAGTAGTAGCTCCTCCTTGAATCCGGCAGCACGACGGCGTGGTGGCGGTGGTGGTGGAGATCTCCGGCGGAGCTTCGCTAAGCGTGCGGGAGAGTTGGAGGAGAGAGGGGGCGGCTAGGGTTTGGGAGAGGGGGTGGCCGGCCTCTATGGGGTGCGGCCAGCTTGGTGGCTTGTGGTGTGGCCGGCCCCCTCCCCTTGCTCCTCATTATATAGGTGGAATACTCAAGAGTTGGTCTACAAGTCTTCGAATAAGACCTCAAACCAAAACCTTCCATATGACATGAAAACTACCCAAGGTGGGATTCCCACTTGAGGTGGGATTCCCACCTTTCCTTGGGAGGGGGTGGCCGGCCACCTTTGGTGGAGTCCACCTGGGACTCCACCCCTAGGGTTGGCCGGCCATGGGTGGTGGAGTCCCTCCGGGACTCCGCCTTCCAAAGTGATTTCTTCCGGACTTTTCTAGAACCTTCTAGAACCTTCCATAAATGCACCGGATCATTTCCAAACTTGGAATATGACTTCCTATATATGAATCTTATTCTCCGGACCATTCCGAACTCCTCGTGATGTCCGGGATCCCATCCGAGACTTCGAACAATACTTCGAACTCCATTCCATATTCAAGTTCTACTATTACAACATCAAACCTTAAGTGTGTCACCCTACGGCTCACGAACTATGTAGACATGGTTGAGATCTCTCTCCGACCAATAACCAATAGCGGGATCTGGAGATCCATAATGGCTCCCACATATTCAACGATGACTTAGTGATCGAATGAACCATTCACATACAATACCAATTCCCCTTGTCACACGATATTTTACTTGTCCGAGGTTTGATCATCGGTATCACTCTATACCTTGTTCAACCTCGTCTCCTGACAAGTACTCTTTACTCGTACCGTGGTATGTGGTCTCTTATGAACTTATTCATATGCTTGCAAGACATTAGACGACATTCCACCGAGAGGGCCCAGAGTATATCTATCCGTCATCGGGATGGACAAATCCCACTATTGATCCATATGTCTCAACTCATACTTTCCGGATACTTAATCACACCTTTATAACCACCCATTTACGCAGTGGCGTTTGATGTAATCAAAGTACCTTTCCAGTATAAGTGATTTACATGATCTCATGGTCATAAGGATTAGGTAACTATGTATCGAAAGTTTATAGCAAATAATTTAATGACGTGATCTTATGCTACGCTTAATTGGGTGTGTCCATTACATCATTCATATAATGATATAACCTTGTTATTAATAACATCCAATGTTCATGATTATGAAACTAATCATCTATTAATCAACAAGCTAGTTAAGAGGCTTACTAGGGACTCATTGTTGTTTACATAACATACATGTATATATCAATGTTTCGGTTAATACAATTATAGCATGGTATATAAACATTTATCATAAACAAAAAGATATATAATAACCACTTTTATTATTGCCTCTTGGGCATATCTCCAACAGTCTCCCACTTGCACTAGAGTCAATAATCTAGATTACATTGTAAGGTACCTAACACCCATGGCATTCTGGTGTTGGTCATGCTTTGCCCTAGGGAGAGCTTTAGTCAACGGATCTGCTACATTTAGATCAGTGTGTACTTTGCAAATCTTTACTTCTCCATCTTCGATGTACTCGCGAATCGAATGATAACGCAGCTTGATATGCTTCAGCCTCTTGAGTGACCTTGGTTCTTGTGCATTGGTGATGGCACCCATGTTGTCGCAGTAGATGACTAGTGGGTCCAATGCACGAGGAACCACACCGAGCTCTACAATGAACCTCTTCATCCATACCGCTTCTGATGAAGCCTCTGAAGCCGCTATGTACTCTGATTCTGTTGAAGACTTCGCCACCGTGCACTCGCTTTGAGCTTGCCCAGCTTACTCGCAGCACCATTCAATATAAACACGTACCCGGACTATGACTTAGAGTCATCGTGATCGGTGTTCCAACTTGCATCGGTGTAACTTGTTACAACGAGCTCTTGGTCACCTCCATAACAAAGAAACATATCCTTAGTTCTTTTCAAGTACTTCAGGATATTCTTGACCGATGTCCAGTGTTCCGTTCCTGGATCACTTTGATATCTGCTAGTAAAACTAACACCATGTGCTATATCCGGTCTAGTACATAGCATGGCATACATGATAGAGCCTACTGCCGAGGCATAGGGGATCTGACTCATCCTTTCTCTTTCTTCTGCCGTAGCCGGACCTTGAGTCTTACTCAAGACCTTGCCCGGTAACATAGGTAAGAATCCTTTCTTACTTTCGTCCATTCTAAACTTCTTTAGAATCTTGTCCAGGTATGTACTTTGTGATAGCCCTATTAGACGTCTTGATCTATCTCTATAAATCTTGATGCCTAATATATACGATGCTTCACCAAGGTCTTTCATTGAAAAACTATTATTCAAATAACCTTTTACACTCGCTTAATAGTTCTATATCATTCCCAATCAATAATATGTCATCTACATATAATATCGGGAATGCTACGAGCTCCCACTCACTTTCTTGTAAATACAGGCCTCTCCATGACGTCCGTATAAACCCGAAGTCTTTGATCACCTTATCAAAGCGTCGGTTCCAACTTCTCAATGCTTGCTTCAGTCCATAAATTGAACGCTGAAGTTTGCATACTTTGTCAGCATTTTTAGGATCGACAAAACCTTTGGGTTGTACCATATACAACTCTTCCTCAATGTCTCCATTAAGGAACGCCGTTTTGACATCCATCTGCCAAATCTCATAATCGAAAAATGCAGCTATTGCTAACAAAATCCTCACGGATTTTAGCTTCGCTACAGGTGAGAAAGTCTCATCGTAGTCAACACCTTGAATTTGTCGGAAACCCTTTGCGACAAGTCGAACTTTATAGACAGTAATATTACCATCAACATCTGTTTTTCTCTTGAAAATCCATTTATTCTCGACAGCCCCTGCGGCTATCAGGTAAGTCTACCAAAGTCCACACTTTGTTATCATACATGGATCCCATTTCGGATTTCATGGCTTCTTGCCATTTGTTGGAATCTGGGCTCATCATCGCTTCTTCATACGTCGCAGGGTCTTCATCATTGTTGTCCACAATCATGACATTTAGACAAGGATCATACCAATCAGGAGTGGCACATTCCCTTGTCGATCCGCGAGGTTCGCTAGCTATCTCGTTTGAAGCTTCATGATCATCATCATTAGCTTCCTCTCTTGATCGGTGCAGGCGGCACAGGAACATCTTCCGCATGACTGCGCTACTCGATCAATGAGTGAAGATTCATCAATCTCATCGAGTTCTACTTTTCTTCCAGTCACTTCTTTAGTGAGACATTCTTTCTCAAGAAAGGTTCCGTTCTTAGCAACAAAGATCTTGCCTTCGGATCTGTGATAGAAAGTGTACCCTATAGTTTCTTTAGGGTATCCTATGAAGACGCATTTCTCCGCTTTGGGTTCTAGCTTGTCCGGTTGTAACTTTTTTACATAAGCTTCGCAACCCCAAACTTTAAGCAACGACAGACTTAGGTTTCTTCTTAAACCATAATTCATACGGTGTCGTTTCACCGGATTTTGATGGTGCCCTATTTAAAGTGAATGCGGCTGTCTCTAATGCATAACTCCAAAATGATAACGGCAAATCGGTAAGAGACATCATAGAACGAACCATATCTAAGAGAGTTCGATTACGACGTTCGGACACACCGTTGCGTTGAGGTGTTCCCGGCGGTGTCAATTGTGAAAGTATTCCGCATTTCTTTAAATGCATGCCAAACTCATAACTCGGATATTCACCTCCGTGATCAGAACGCAGAAACTTAATCTTCTTGTTACGTTGATTTTCTACTTCACTTTGGAATTCCTTAAACTTCTCGAAAGTCTCGGACTTATGTTTCATAAAGTAGATATACCCATATCTACTCAGATCATCCGTGAAGGTTAGAACATAACGATAACCACCGCGCGATGCTACACTCATTGGTCCGCACACATCGGTATGTATGATTTCCAATAAGTCTGTAGCTCGCTCCATTGTACCAGAGAATGGAGTCTTAGTCATTTCTCCCATTAGACATGCTTCGCATCTATCAAGTGACTCAAAGTCAAGTGACTCAAGTAAGTCCATCGGAATGGAGTTTCTTCATGCGTTTCACTCCAATATGACCAAGACGACAAGTGCTACATATAAGTAGAATTATCATTCAATTTAATTCGCTTAGCATCAATGTTATGAACATGTGTATCACTACTATCGAGATTTAACAAGAATAAACCATTCATCTCGTGTGCATCGGCCATAAAAGATATTATTCATAAAAATAGAACAACCATTATTCTCGGACTTGAATGAACAATCGTCTTGCATTAAACAAGATCCAGATATAATGTTCATGCTCAACGCGGGTACAAAATAACAATTATTGAGGTTTAAAACCTTAACACTAATCCCGAAGGTAGATATAGAGGGAGCATGCCGATGGAGATCACATCGACCTTGGATCCATTTCCAACGCGCATCGTCAGCTCGTCCCTCACTAGTCTTCGTTTATTCTGCAGTTCCTGTTTCGAGTTACAAATGTGAGCAACCGAACTAGTATCAAATACCCAGGCACTACTACGATTACCAGTAACATAGACATCAATAACATGTATATCAAGATATACTCTTTACTTTCTTGACGTGGCCGCTCTTCGGATCGGCCAAGTATTTGGAGCAATTACGCTTCCAGTGTCCCTTCCCCTGGCAGTGATAACACTACAGTCTCGGGCTTAGGACCAGCCTTAGGCTTCACGGAGGCGCCGCAACTTTCTTGCCGCCCTTCTTGAAGTTGCCCTTGTTAGGCTTGCCCTGCTTCTTGAAACTGGTGGTCTTGTTGACCATCAACACTTGGTTCTCCTTCCGTATCTCTACTTCAGCAGATTTCAGCATGGAGAAGAGTTCAGGTAACTCTTTGTTCATGTTCTGCATGTTGTAGTTCATCACGAAGTTCTTGTAACTTGGTGGCAGTGATTGGAGGACACGATGAATACCCAGCTGGTTAGGGATCACAATCCCCAAGTCACTGAGCTTCTTCGCATGTCCGGACATGGCGAACACGTGCTCACTAACGGAGCTGCCCTCTTCCATCATACATCCAAAGAAATTTTTCGAGGCCTCATAGCTCTCCACGGCCGCATGAGTTTCAAAGATAACCTTGAGCTCACGCATCATCTCACAAGGGTCGTGGTGCTCAAAACGCTTTTGGAGCTCTGCCTGTAGGCTGCATAGGATGGCACACTGAACTTCGGAGTACCGAGTCACCCGGGTCTCGTAAACATTCTTTACGTCCTCGGATACTGCAGGAGGTGGTGGGGGACCTAGCGGTGCATCTAGCACATATTGCGAGGTTTCCACCATTGAGGAAAATCCTCACATGACGGAACCAGTCCGGTGAAGTTGCTACCATTGCTCTTAAGCTTTTCTTTCTCTAGGAACCGGTTAAAATTGATGGAGGGGCGCCATGATCTACAACATATATTTGCAAAGAGTTTAGACTAAGTTTATGATAAATATGAGTTCAATTTTAATTCTTAAATTAACTAGGTGAACTCCCACTCAAAACAACATCCCTCGCATTGTCTTAGTGATTACACGAACCAAATCCACTACACCAAGTCCGATCTTCACGAGAAAAGATGTAGCTTCAAAGGCGAACACTCAAAGTGTTCATCATATCATTCATATGACTCATGCTCTACCTTTCGGTATCCTGTGTTCCGAGACCATGTCTGTACATGCTAGGCTCGTCAAGGCAACCTTAGTATCCGCGTGTGCAAATCTGGCTTGCACCCGTTGTATGCACATGTAGAGTCTATCACACCCGATCATCACGAGATGCTTCGAAACGACAAGTCTTAGCAACGGTGCATACTAAGGATGAACACTTTATTATCTTGATATTTAGTGAGAGGGATCATCTTATAATGTTACCGTCGCGATCTAAGCAAAATAAGATGCATAAAAGGATTAACATCACATGCAATTCATAATGTGTGATATGATATGGCCTTTCTTCTTGTGATTTCGATCTCCATCTCCAAAGCACGGACATGATCTCCATCATCACCAGCATGGCGTCAAGGTCAGTGGCGCCGATTCATGGTTGTCCATCACTTATAGCTACTATAACAACTACTTGAAATAAAGCTATTACATGATGAATAGACATGCAGGTCTTTAACAAA
>NC_061512.1:48441712-48567233 GCF_022539505.1 Lolium rigidum | reverse complement strand
GGGTGGCCGGCCTCAAGGGGTGCGGCCAACTTCCGGCTTTGGTGTGGCCGGCCCCCTCCCCTATGCCCCTCATTATATAGGTGGAACCCCAAGTGTTGGTATCCAAGTCTTCGAATAAGACCCGAACCAAAAACCTTCCATAAGGAGGGGAAACCTAGCCAAGCTAGGACTCCCACCAAAGGTGGGAGTTCCACCTCCCATATGGGGGTGGCCGGCCCCCTAAGGGGAGTCCACTTGGGACTCCTCCCCCACTAGGGTTGGCCGGCCATGGAGGTGGAGTCCCATGTGGACTCCACCTTCCTTGGTGGTTTCTTCCGGACTTTTCTAGAACCTTCTAGAACCTTCCATAGAACCTTCCGCGACATTTTAATTCACATAAAATGACATCCTATATATGAATCTTATTCTCCGGACCATTCCGGAACTCCTCGTGATGTCCGGGATCTCATCCGGGACTCCGAACAAATATTCGAACTCCATTCCATATTCAAGTACTACCATTTCAACATCCAACTTTAAGTGTGTCACCCTACGGTTCGTGAACTATGCGGACATGGTTGAGTACTCACTCCGACCAATAACCAATAGCGGGATCCGGAGATCCATAATGGCTCCCACATATTCAACGATGACTTTAGTGATCGAATGAACCATTCACATACAATACCAATTCCCTTTGTCACGCGATATTTTACTTGTCCGAGGTTTGATCTTCGGTATCACTCCATACCTTGTTCAACCTCGTCTCCCGACAAGTACTCTTTACTCGTACTGTGGTATGTGGTCTCTTATGAACTTATTCATATGCTTGCAAGACATTAGACGACATTCCACCGAGAGGGCCCGGAGTATATCTATCCGTCATCGGGATGGACAAATCCCACTCGTTGATCCATATGCCTCAACTCATACTTTCCGGATACTTAATCCCACCTTTATAACCACCCATTTACGCGAGTGGCGTTTGATGTAATCAAAGTACCTTTCCGGTATAAGTGATTTACATGATCTCATGGTCATAAGGACTAGGTAACTATGTATCGAAATCTTATAGCAAATAACTTAATGACGAGATCTTATGCTACGCTTAATTGGGTGTGTCCATTACATCATTCATATAATGATATAACCTTGTTATTAATAACATCCAATGTTTATGATTATGAAACTAATCATCCATTAATCAACAAGCTAGTTTAAGAGGCATACTAGGGACTTCTTGTTGTCTACATATCACACATGTACTAATGTTTCGGTTAATACAATTATAGCATGATATATAAACATTTATCATAAACATAAAGATATAAATAATAACCACTTTATTATTGCCTCTAGGGCATATCTCCTTTAGTTTCTTGCGCCGAAGAAGGTGTTTATTCGACCGCAGACAGTGAAGCACTTTGCCGAGACGAGAATGAAGAGACCTGAGCTGAGAGCTGATTATGACCGCTCTCTTGGACAGTCCTCTAGAGCGAGCAAAGAAGCAAAAAAGTCGCCCAGCCTTGGACAGCGAGACATTCAGGGCCGCACCCCACTTCATCGTGGAGCCATATCATGATCCGGAGACGGCATCGATGATCGAACGGGAGGCTAGAGCTCGGGGAGCATCGGTTGAGTACGAAGATTACTATCCAACGGCTCAAGTGGTAAACATGTATAGATACGGAAAAGATCTCGTCAAACCCGGCGAGCTCGCGCGTCTAGGGACTCGGATGCGAAGGTTGCATGAATGGTACCTGAAAGCCTCGTCGAAGAAGTGAAAGCTACCTCACGGTGTATCTTAGAGATGAGCATTACTTCCGGGGAAGACGAGATAAACCTTGAGATAGAAGAAGCTGTTTCAGTTATTCAATCAAGACGCCCTCGACAAAGTCTGTCATCGGTTGCTACTGCTCGTAAGTGATTTATTTGTGTAATTAAGTTTGTAGCTCATTCATTTGCACTAACAATTATCCTTTGTGTACGCTATACATTTAATTATGCAGAATGAAGAAGCTGGAATACAAAAGAGGCAAGCTCCTACCGCTGGGGTTCATAGACCCAAACACAGTTCATGAAGTTACGGTTCGACGAGTACCCCAAGGACACGAGAGGACAACATCGTAATGTTTTTAGAGAAGCAAGCAGACAAAGAGGATATATTCTTTCCCTACAACTTCAAGTGAGTGTTATATATAACATACATTATGCTTGTGCACCTTCCACTTTATTCTCGTAATCATTGAGCTATGCTTGTGCAGTTTCCACTTTATTCTCCTAATCATTGATCTTCACCTTGGAGTCGTAAACGTCATGGACTCGAAACGTAAAGAATATGCGGAATGGGCGGACATGGCTGCCATCCTCCGGAGGTAGTTTCAATCAATTTCGTATTGGCATCTTCATCTCGCTCTAATTCGAAGATATCATCAACTAATCAATTACTCATTTACTCATTATTTTTTGCCGGGCAGGGCTTGGAAACGGTTCATCAATACTGTTCCGGGTGAATGGAAACCGGAGCTTACATTTAGAGATTACCCTGTAAGTAGTACTATATATATAGCTATGTCCGTGAAACTTTATATATGATATTTACTTTCAATACGATGCTTGATTATTAGTTTGATCGAACTATTTTTTCGTAAAGTGTATGAGGCAGGAACAAGGGAATAACTTATGTGGATACTACGTCCGCACCTTCATGCGTGACATGTCCTGTCCCAAGGGTGGGGATCCCCAAATACACCACACTCGTGTACGATAACAAATTTTCACAATTAATCTTAATTAGTACCATCTATTGTATTGAGTTCCATTCATATATTGATCTCCTTTTTTAAATATAGATGACACGCCCGCGGGACACTCTCATAACAGCGGATCAAATAAAAGCAATTCAAGAGGAAATCGCGGGATTCTTTATTACCGAGGTCCTTACCCCGGGTGGAGAGCACTATCGGCGGATCGTGACGGGGAACGAAATCCGTCGAGGACATGTTGTATTGTAAATATGCATGCATTACGTGTACTCGTTGACGATGTCGTGTACTGTTGACGATGTCTATATATATTCATGACGATTTTTTGTGGTTTCTTGAATGATATATATGCATTGCTGAAACTCTGCCGTGGCAGAGAAACGCCCTGTTTCTCTGCCGCGGCAGAGAAACGCTGGTACAGCCTAAACCCGTGCCGCGGCAGAAATAGCACTTCTCCGCCGCGGCAGAGGAACCTAGGCCCGGTTCGTACCACGAACCGGGACCAAAGGCCTTCCACCGCGAGCTCCCTGGCCGCACCACGTGTCGAGGCCTTTAGGCCCGGTTTATCTTTGAACCGGGACTAAAGGGTACCCCTTTAGTCCCGCCTAGTTGGTCCCGGTTCGGGAACCGGGTCTAAAGGCCCAAATGGACCGGGCCTATTGCCCCGTTTTCCACTAGTGTTTGTGTCAATAAGTATTTCCCAAGACAGTATATATATTAGTCATGGCCGGTACGTTCCATACATGTTGCAGTGAAATAACATTATATGGGGAGGGTTGTCATCGAAGTTGGTCACATAGATGAACTGCACTGCTAGGGCTGCTAGCGCGCATCGGGATCTGCAAAGTTAAAGTAGGTGTATGCGAAACATACTTGTGAGGTTTTGTGAATAAAGAGAATACATTAGTATCGTAAAAATAACATTATATGGGAAGAGTTTTTCAAGATAATTATCGTATCCCAATTCCGTCTTTTGTAGTGGTTACTAGGATACATAAAATGACGCCACGCGGCTTAGCGCGATTTTTTATCTTCGTTTACTTTGCCAAATATGCAAAACGGGACCCCCGGGACATGTTGTATGGCCGTACCGGTCGCGCGGGTGCACCTGTCCGCCAACACACTAAACGGAAAATATTTAGCACATAAAATAGCGCGTCGTAGATCTAAAAACATTTTTCACGAACATGTAGTGGCAAGTATGGATCCATGCTATCTCAAGTTTCCCTCCGGTTCGCCCCACCGGCGAGTTCCGTCCTATACGTCCAGGACATGCCAAAGTGCCGTCAGCGCATGTGTGTGTAGCCGGAAGGCCCCGAGGGTACAACATTGGACAAACAACACCCCACCGTGCTAGTGTACACACCATGTGCTCACACAGATTTTTCTGGGTCATTCCCACCCCCGAGGCTCGATTTTCTGGGAAACCCTAATCCGTTGACCGCACGGTCTATAACATTGACTACTCCCCAGCGGTGGTGCCACGGTGGCACTGTGCCTTCCCTTGACCTTTGTTAGGTCACGGGGACATGTGGTGGCAAGTATGGATCCATGCTATCTCAAGTTTCCCTCCGGTTTACCCCACCGGTGAGTTCCGCCCTATACGTCCAGGACATGCCTAAGTGCCGTCAGCGCATGTGCGTGTAGCCGGAAGGCCCCGGGGGTACAACATTGGACAAACAACACCCCACCGTGCTGGTGGTGGTGTTGTGTTGGAGAAGAACATATGGGTATATATAGGGAGGCGAGGGGCTGAAATGGCAGGAAAAGTTGGCGGGAGTGTCGACGGGAGAAAACGGCGGGAAAACTTGGCGGGAGGGAATGGGCGGGAGAAATGGGCGGGAAAAAGGAAAAACAGATGGAGGCTATGCCGACGGTGCCCCTCGGCATAAGCTAGGCAGCTGACGTCATTTTGGCAGGAGGGGTGGGAGGAATGGGCGGGAGAAATGAGCGTCAGCTATGCCGATGGTGGCCCTCGGTATATGCTTGACGCCGTCGGGGTTCCGCCAGGGCACGACCGCGGGGCGACGGGCCGGGGTGCCACCCTCAACCTATGCCGAGGGCTAGGAGTACGCCGAGGGCCACCCTCGGCATAGCATGTCATATGCCGAGGGGGCCTATACGCCGATGGGCTTGTTGAGCGGCTAGGCGGGCCGGGCAGTACGCCGACGGCCATACGTGGCCATTCCTATAGTGACCAGGTTTCTGCAGCAACGTATAATACCCTAATGATAAGGTTTGCCCGCTAGGGTGATGAAGAGACAAGGACCTTCGTCTCGTGCTAATGTCTCTAGTCATCACTGGATGGTATAAAGATCTATTTGTGCTTCTTATCACTTTTTTTTATTCCTTGTGCTACCATATAGATGATTATCATTCAATCGGCCGCCATTTTTGCCAAAATAACTCCTCGATGTTCTTATGTTGCTTCTGCATGCATCAGTAATTCGATATTCCCATATGTGGTCAACGGTAGCGACGTGCATGCACTCTGACCACCCTTGATTTGCAGGCGCCATGGTTAGCGATCGATCGACTGTGTGAGCGATGCATGCATTTGACAGCACGTGCAATACATCCAGGCACTACCTCTTTCCATCCACCCGTCCTGTGTCGCTTAAGAGCATCTACACCCGTTGGGCTCCTCAGGCCGAAATCTGGCGCTATTTAGCGCCGGATGGATGTTATTTTTGGTCTAGGGAGGCCCATTTTCCCAGCGGCAAGCCCAAGGTTGCGTGCGATGCTCAACCACCCCGTAAAAAGCGACGGTGCAGTCGCCGGGAAGGGGAACCATCCGGTGGCAACCGCGTCCATCGCCGTATTGAACCGCCGTAATGGACCGCGAAGTGGCCTCGAGGAGCGAACCGCCGGAGCAGTAACTCCGCCGAAGAGCAACCGCCACTCTCTTCGTCGACAGACCATTACATAAACGATCTACCGGCCGGTGCCATTCATCTCTTCACCATTCGCCATTCAACTCTTCACCATCCTCTATCGTCGGACACTTCAGCAAAACAGTCTCTCTTTGCCATCGGACACAGACAACGAGGGGAATCGCCTGGATGGCGCCATTGGTGGGACCAAGCTGCAACATCTAGCAGCGACGATTCCTCACCGCCGAAAAGCGACTATTCCCTGCCGCCGGACAGCGACGATTCCCTGCCGCTGGACAGCGAGAATGAGGAAGAGGCTGAGGAGGAGGAGGAAGAGGCCGAGGAGGAGGAGGAGGAGGAGGAAGCAGCGGCCCGGGCGAAGGAGGACGCGGACGCGAAGGCGAAGGCGCAGCCGGCGTGCACCTTCGACGATGAGGAGGACATGAGTTCCTCCGACGCGTCGACCGACACCGCCTCTTCGGAGGAGGTGACGAGCCAGAAGTGCCAGCGTGAGGACGATGACGCGGGGCCATCATGCAAGAAGTAGTTTTTTTCAAAGTTTTTATATGACTTCTTTATGTTTTTCCGAAGTATTTATATGTAATTTGTGCTCGCCTACAACTTTCTTCTATCTAGTAAATTAAAAACTCCCCCCAAATCACACGCACGCCGTATCTCGGGAAGACGATGCGAGGAGGACGAAGATCGACCTCTGTCGCCGACAAGGTGGGGCCACGAGATGGTTCCCGCGCTAAAGTTTTGTCCGGAGTCCCCGAGCACTCCCCGGGGGGCCAGGGATGACCTGGGCTCCCCGGATGGATGAAAGCCCAAATCCGGGCGAATACGAGAAACCGGAGGTGCAACTGGACCGTTTTCGTCCATCTGGACTAAAAAAAGGCGTTATGGGGGCCTCGTCGGGGAGACGAATGGAGATGCTCTAAGTCCCATGTGTCTTGGAAGCTCTTCCCGGCCGTCTGAAATTCTGAATACAACCCGCAGTCGGTCTCCAAAAGGCTCCCGCATTGCGTGACTAAGAAAAAAAAGAGGCGAGTGTCCAAGATAATTAGAGCATCCCCACTCGTTGGCGCTCCCCACGCCCAAATCCGGCGAAATTTTCGTCCGGATTGGATGAAGATTTGGCGTGGGGAGCGCCGAAGTTCCAGCCGTCCCCCCGGCAGGAAACCCCCAACCTCGACCATTTGACATATTTCAAACAAATTCAACATAAAATTTAACAAGTTCGGCAAACAAGAGGACGAAAATTGCTGAAACAAATTCGGCGATAACAAGTACAATGTTTAACAAGTGCTGAAACAAATGAAGCACACAAATTTCACAATTTTTCAAACAAATTAAGACAGACTAGTTGGCGTCGGCGTTGGCGTTGCCTCGGAGCCTCCATATGTGCTCCACCGGATCATCTTGCAGCAGCTGGTGCATTGTAGAGTCTCGAATCTCCCGGCGCATAGCAATGAAGGCGGCCCATGATGGAGGCACCTGGTGATTAGGCTGTGCAAGAGGACCCTCTCTCTCATATGGTGCTTCTTGCTCAGCCGGAGGAACCGGATGCTTTCGCTCATCTTCAATAATCATGTTGTGTAGGCACACACAGCAGTTCATCACCTCCCACATCTGATCTTTGGACCAAGTCATAGCGGGGAACCGGACGACAGCAAATCTCTCGCTGTAGGACACCAAATGCTCGCTCGACGTCTTTTCGGCAAGCTTCTTGTTTCTTGACAAACTCGCAAAGTTTGGGGGTGCTAGGGTTGGAGATCGTCTTCACAAATGTTGCCCACTTTGGATAGATACCGTCCGCAAGGTAGTATCCTTTGTTGTAGTGCCGACCATTGATCACATAGTCCACCGGGGGAGCATGACCCTCAACAAGCTTGGAAAAGACCGGGGAGCAGTTTAGGACGTTGATGTCATTGTTGGATCCGAGCATACCAAAGAAAGAGTGCCAAATCCAAAGATCATGGGTAGCCACCGCTTCAAGTATCACGGTGCAGCCTTTTTGTGACCCTTGTACATTCCCCGCCACGCAAACGGACGAGTTCTTCCATTGCCAATGCATGCGATCAATGCTTCCAAGCATCCCCGGAAAACCTCTAGCTTCATTTGTTGCAAGGATCCTCTGAGTGTCTTCGACAGTGGGTGATCTCAAGTAATAGTCCCCGAACACTGCTATGACGGCCCTGCAGAACCGGTAGAAACAATCAAGGGCGGTGGACTCCGCCATCCGAAGATAGTCATCTGCGGTATCACCGGGAGCTCCATACGCCGAGCATCCTCATAGCCACCTGTGCACTTCGCGGTGACGAAAATCCAACCAAACCGAGTGCAATCCGCCTTGCATCCGAAGTAGGGATCAAAGTGGCGGATGGCATACACAATTTGCGAAATAGCTTTCTTCTCATCCCGAAACGACGCCGGAAAACACTCTCACCGTGCAATGGATTGTCGGCGAAGTAGTCGGCGTACAACATGCGGTAGCCCTCCATTCGCTGTCTCGGCTTGCACTTCCGGCGACCTCGTGCCGACCCACCACGCCGACGAGTTGCCGGTCCGGCGTACATGCTTGCCAAGCAACCAAGGATCATCATGTGCTCGTCGTCTTGGGCGGCTGCTGCCATCTCTTCTTGCATAAGCTCGACGAACATCTGCTCCTCCTCTTCGTCCGAGTCCATGGCCGGCGAGGCAAATGGACGAACACCCGACGGGCGTGGTCGAGGCAACCCGAGCCGCGAGCGACGACGAGCAAGCGAGGCCGGAAAACAGGCCGGCGGAAGAGCAGCCGAGATAGGCCGTCGTCCAAACACGGCGGAATATAGGCAGGTGGGGAAGGAGTGGCGGCGCAATCCGGGCAACAAGCCGGCGGGGTGGTGCCGGCGGCGAGAGAGATACGAGGGGTGGGGGAGATTTTGAGCGACGTGGCGGTGGGGTTCGTGCGTCGAGTCACCGACAGATCGGGCCCTTCCCCGCTTTTCACTCGTCCGGAGTCCCCGAGAGCTCCCCGGGGGCCGGGGGGCGTGGGATCGCCGGATGAATTTAGGCCCAAATCCGGACGAAAACGAGGAACCGGGGGCGCGACTGGGCCGAATTTCGCCGTCCGGATGGAAACAACGCTCGCCGGGGGCCTCCTCGGGGGGACGAGTGGAGATGCTCTTACGTACGAGATCTTGAAGGTTTCCGGATGACTCAGATTTCAACCATAGCGGCCACTCCCCACCATTCTTGCGTTCGGCAGGGCCTCCTCACCGACAGATTCTTCAGTTGCTTCTGCATGCATCAGCAGTAATTGGATTACTTCCATATGTGCCCACTTGATTTGCAGACGCCGTCCGCGAATAATCCTTGCAGAGATGCCATCGTGTTGCAGCTATTCAGATATCTCCGTGCAGCAGGCTGCAGCGCATAATTGTGTAGGCCCGAGCCAGACGGGTTGCTAATGCTACATGGAAATCGAATCGAACTCCTATGTGTTCCCGACGGCAAGTCCAAGTCGGACAAGCTGATGTCCCCGAAATAAAGGAGAACGAGGTAGATCCAAAAGCAGAGCTAGCATCAGGGTATTATCCTAGTCGTAAAACCTAGATGTCTCAACTCTCGGCAATGGCGGCGTCGCTCCGTCTAACAGCAAGGCAAGCCAAAGGCAACAGCAGCAGCAGCACCGCTCCTCTCGTCTCCACTGCCAACGGCAGCGTCCTTGAAAACATCCTCCAAAAACGCGACTAGGAAGACGGTTAATAAGAAAGCATGCGGTGGAGAAAGCATCACTCCAAAAACGGTATGGAACAGAGGCATGTGCAAGAAGTGTCAACCCTGTTTCAACTATATGTCGATGTTTTCGCTCAGCAGTGCCATTTTGTTGGTGTGTATGTGGACAAGATACTCGATGGGAGATACCAATGTCTTGGAAGAACTTGTTCAGTCTATGATATTCACCACCCCAATCAGTTTGAACATGTATTATCTTTCGACCCAAGAGACGTTCAACATGTTGTTGAAACTGAAGAAATATGTGGAATACATCAGATTTATGTTTAAGAAGATAAAGCCATGTAAAACGACTATAAGCATCAACAAAGCTAACATAATATGAATGTCCACTAACAGAAGTTTGAGCAGGACCCCAAACATCAGAAAAAATAATCTCAAGTGGTGATGTAGTAACACGAGTAGAAAGGGAAAATGGCAACTGGTGACTTTTGCCTTGCTGACAAGCATCACAAATTACATCTTTATTAACTGACTCGGAAGGAAGTTCATGACGATGCAACACATGCTGAACAATCTGAGTAGCTGGATGACCTAAACGCGAGTGCCACCTCGAACGGGACACCTTGACACTGCTGAAGACATGCTTGTATGCAGAAGACACATCAAGACTATAGAGACCTCCACGGCAGCCCCCTCTAAGAAGAACCTCCCTCGTGATGCGGTCCTTAACAAGAAAAAACCAAGGATGAAATTCAAAGAAAACATTATTGTCGAGAGAGAATTTCTTAACGGATAAAAGGTTGCGAGTGACTGATGGCACGTGGAGGACATTGTTTAGGTGAAGTGGATGTGATGATGTAGGAAGAGTAGATTGACCAATATGAGTAATTCGCATACCTGCTCCATTAGCCGTGTGAACATGGTCCTTGCCATTGTATTGTTCTCTGGTATGAAGCTTGTCGAGCTCGTTGGTGAGGTGATCCGTTGCGCCGGTGTCCGCATACCAGCTAGGATCCACGGGGAAGGACGAGGTAGACCCGTGGTGAGTAGTCACAGAGAATGCAGCAATCTGCTTCTCCATATAGCGCCCATCATTCCCGTGGCCAAGATACTTGCGGTCGAACCGCTTGAAGCAGCAGGAGGCAACGTGCCCCAACTTGGTGCATATTTGACACTGAGGACGGTTGCCGGAGCCACCGCCAGTCGGAGCGCCACCAGTATAGCCAGATGTAGGGTTTTGTGGCGACGGGGTAAAACCAGACTTGGGGTAGATGGGCTTCCCTTGCTGTCGAGGATCAGGTTTGTAGGTCTGCTGATAGCTGGGTTTGCTGCCTTGAGGCGAGGTTTTGGAACCTGCATAGTTGGCAGACATCTGCATATCAGTGTGAACCTCAGCCTTCCTCTCCTCCATGCGCTGCTCCGTTGCCAACATCTGAGCATATACATCACGGAGTGGCATGGGATCCGTCAGAGCTCGCGCAGAAACCAACTGCACAAGGGAGTCGTATTCTTCACCCAGGCCTTGCATCAGATATCCAGTAAATTCAGACGTGCTGAGAGGTTGCCCAATGGACATCAATGAATCAGCCAAGGACTTCACCGTGTTGTAGTATGTGGTGATTGACTTGTCCAGGTTCTTGCACTTCTGAAGAGCGCCACGGATCTGCATAGATCGGGCTGTTGTCTGTGAGGAAAAACTCGTCTCAAGGGTGTTCCAGGCATCTGCAGAAGATGTGGCGAAGAGGATGAGCCCCTGGATCTCTTCAGTTGAAGTGGACATGATGGCTGAAAGTATAGCTGCATCCTGCTGATGCCAGGCAGTAAATTCCGGGTTGTACATCACCGGAGGAGCCGTGCTGTCAGTAGCATGCGCCGGATTTGGAGTTGACTCAGACGGGCACGGAAACGTTCCGTCGACGAAGCCGGTCAGGAGATGGCTGCGAAGGATCGTCGTGACCTGGGCCTTCCAGTACAGATAGTTTCCAGGGTGGAGGCGATTTGTGATCATCGGGGCGAAGTTGAAGGGCCCCGACGAGCCACCACCTGACGAGGATGATCCACCGCCAAAGTTGAGGGTAGGGTTGGACAGCCTGGAGGCAGTCGACTTGGAGCTGTCCGAAGACATAGACGACGACGATGAGGAAGTCACCATCGCGTGCAGCGGAGAAGGTGCCGAGCGGATCCGATCTAGGTTACGCCGCCGGCTCTGATACCATGAAAACAGTAAGGGTAGGTAATGTTTGGTAGGGTAGACCTTGCCTCATACCGGGCGGTCAGGTAGCTTTATATATTGGTACAAAGGGTACAAAGGGTACAGTACAGAATACAAGGTATGACCGTATGTACGTATACAGTTATGTTAGGACTATACATTTAGTTTATCAGTCCTGCCCCAGGATTTGCTCTACGAGATCCTGGTGCGCATCCCGGCGAAGCCGCTTTGCCGCCTCCGTGCCGTCTGCCGGTCATGGCGGTCCCTCCTCTCCGACTCGTCCTTCGTTACCGCCCACAATACCCTCCACGGACCGCTCGTCGCCTCCTTCAAGTGGGAGCCGGCAGGCATCCACATCCTAGACAGGTCCGGCAACACCGTCAGGCATATACGTTTCGAGACTGGGCTTCAAAGTTATTCCTGGATCGTGGCGTGCAGCAACCTTGACGTGATCTGCCGCCTTGGTGCGGACGAGCGCCCCCGCCTGATCGACCCAGCCACCGGTGTCATCTCCCTATTGCCCGATGACTCAGAGTTCAACCATAACAAGCACACCACCAGGTTTGGGTTCGGCCGGGCCTCCTCAACCGGGGAGACCAAGGTGCTGGCCATCACTGCAAGCTTCACGACAGTCCGTTGCTGCAAGGTCCTCACCCTCGGTGGCGCCGGAGAGTGGAGGGAGACAGGTTGCCCCATGACTAAACTTGCAACTACTCCTAGGTGTGTGGCCCATGCCAAGGGGGTCCTCTATTTCTTGGGCTATACAAACTGCTACCCCGATCACATTGCAGCATACGACCTCCAGACGGAGCAATGGCGGCCGGATCTCGTGCACTTGCCGCTCCCAGTCCGATGTTTCCTTGGCTGAGCTGAGCGACAACTTGGTTGCAGTCTACAACCGTAACGTTGATAGCCATATCTCCAAGGATTTGTGGTTCCTCACGGACGCTGAGAAGCTTCTCTGGTCGAAGCGATACACGATCACCATGCCTTACCCAAAGACGTTTGACAGGATGATGGGAAGATGGGCAGATTGTCTTCCCTTGTGGAAACTGGATGATGGGAAGATTGTCTTCTGGGTGTCGCTGTACCTGAATGGTGGTGACGTGCTAGTAGTGCATTTTTTGCGGGTGTACGATCCCCCGACAAACACTTACACGGATGGGGCTGACATGCCTGGCTATACCTTTTTCGGTGTGTACAAAGGAAGCTTACTTGCTGGTCATCCATGGACCAGGAATCAAGCGGTTATATAAGTACTTTTTGACTGCCATTGTAAATTATGGCTGCATACTTTGAGATTTAATGGTAGACATCATCTTTTTTTTCCGGATATCATCTTACACTAGTGGAGAAGAGGCCTTTGGTCCCAAGCAAATGACCCACTGCTGAACCAAACCGGGTCCAATGCCCCCATTGGACCCGGTTCGTTTCTGCCCAGGACGACCCCACCCGCTGGCGCCTGTCCTCGTAGCGGCCTTTGGACCCGGTTTGTCATACAAACCGGGTCCAAAGGGTCCACCCGCAGGGCGCGGCAGGCCGTGTCAGCCTGGGGAACCCTTTAGTCCCGGTTTGTATGACAAACCGGGTCCAAAGGCCCCCTCTGGCTATATAACCTTGCCCCTGCCCAAGTGTGAGCCACACTTAGCCATTTTTTCACTATCTTCACAAGAGGGTGTATTGCTCTCCTCTCTTCTTCACATGCACAAGAGGTGTTCGATGAAATGCTTAAGAGGATTTGCCACTTGAGTTTACACAAATCAAGCCACACTTAACTTGCTTTTTCTTCTTCATCGAGGTTAACAACTTTATCCTTTTCATCTGCAATTGATAAAATGCATGTGTATATATACATCGTGATGTTCCGTAATGGTTTTGATCAGCTTAATTATATCATGCGGATGAATCGGCAATGGATGTACATTGACCGACGGTTTGACGAGTTCATCTGCGGGCCTGGATAATTTTATGGCCGTGGCGGAGGCAAACAAACATGGTGGCTTCATGTATTGTCCATGTGTGGACTGCAAGAATACCGTAAATTACGCTCGCTCGAGTCTCATTCACAGCCACCTTCTGCGATCCGGTTTCATGCCCAAGTTACTATTGTTGGACCAAGCACGGAGAAAGAGGGGTTATGATGGAAGACAATGAAGAAGAGGAAGAGGATGATGACGGTTATCCCAATTTCCCCGAATACGATGATACTGCAGAAGGCAATGAAGACAATGAAGTAGAAGATCAAGAGGCACCAGGATGAGCCTCGTCGATGATGATCTTGGCCGGGCCATTGCTGATGGAAGGAGAGAATGTGAAACTGAAAAGGAAAGGTTGGCCTTCGACAAGATGATAGAAGATCACAACAAATTGTTATACCCAACTTGCGAAGATGGCCATAAAAAGCTAGGCAGCACTACTGGAATTGTTGCAATGGAAGGCGAGAGAACGGTGTCACCGACTCAGGATTTGGAAAGTTGTCGACAATAATTAAGAGGAAGCTTCCAAGGGGTAACGAATTGCCCGCCGATACGTACGAAGCGAAGAAGATTGTCTGCCCTCTAGGATTAGATGTGCAAAAGATACATGCATGCATTAATGACCGCATCCTCTACCGCGGTGAGTACGAGAATTTGGATGCATGTCCGGTGTGCACCTGCATTGCGGTATAAGATCGGACGAGATGACCCTGGTGATGTTGAGGGCGAGCGCCCCAAGAAGAGGGTTCCTGCCAAGGTTATGTGGTATGCTCCTATAATACCACGGCTGAAACGCTTGTTCAGGAATAAAGAGCACGCTAGGTTGTTGCGATGGCACAAAGAAGACCGTAAGAAAGACGTGATGTTGAGGCACCCTGCTGATGGATCCCAATGGAGAAAAATCGATAGAGAGTTCCCAAACTTTGCACAGGATGCAAGGAACTTAAGGTTTGGTCTAAGTACGGATGGCATGAATCCTTTTGGAGAGCAGAGCTGCAGCCATAGCACCTGGCTCTGTGACTCTTTGTATATATAACCTTCCTCCTTGGTTGTGCATGAAGCGGAAGTTCATTATGATGCCGAGTGCTCATACAAGGCCCGAAGCAACCCGGGAACGACATTGATGTGTACACGAAGCCATTAGTCGAAGAACTTCTACAGCTGTGGTCCCTAGCAGGTGTACGTGTGTGGGACGAGCACAAGCGGGAGGAATTTGACCTAAGAGCGATGCTTTTCGTAACCATCAATGATCGGCCTGCTCTTGGTAACATTTCGGGACGGTCAAACAAGGGATACAATGCATGCACACACTGTTTACATGAGCTCGAAGGTGATTATTTGGAAAAAGGTCGGAAGGTCGTGTACACGGGGCATCGTCGATTTCTTAGGATTACCCATCCCGTAAGAAAGAAAGGAAAGCATTACGACGGTGAGGCTGATCACCGGAGGAAGCCTCCCCATCGTGATGGTGTTGATATATTTGGTATGGTCAAGGATCTAGATGTAATATTTGGAAAGGGTCCTGGCGGACGGTCCGTTCCGAATGACGCTGCCGGACACGCGCCCATGTGGAAGAAGAAATCTATTTTTGGGAGCTAGAATATTGGAAAGTCTTAGAAGTCCGCTCTTCAATCGATGTGATGCACGTGACGAAGAATCTTTGCGTGAACCTGCTAGGCTTTCTGGGCGTGTACGGGAAGACAAAAGATACACCAGAAGCACGGGAGGACCGGCAACGTTGGAAAGACCCCAAAAATCTGCATGAGAGAGTTAAAGGACGTCATTTATCCGGCTACGCTCTTACAAAAGCGAGAGAAGGAGATATTTTTTGAATGTCTTAGCGGTATCAAGGTCCCGTCCGGCTTCTCCTCCAATATAAAGGGAATAATAAATATGGAGAAGAAAACATTCCAGAACACTGAAGTCTCATGACTCGTCACGTGATAATGACACAGTTGCTTCCGATTGCATTGAGGGGGCTTCTACCGGAAAATGTTCGACTGCCCATTGTGAAGCTATGTGCATTCCTCAATGCAATTTCTCAGAAGGTAATAAACCCAGAAATTCTACCGAGGTTGCAGAATGATGTGGTCCAATGTCTCGTTAGTTTTGAGCTGGTGTTCCCACCATCCTTCTTCAATATTATGACACATCTCCTCGTTCACCCGGTCGATGAGATTTCCATTCTCGGTCCTGTGTTTCTACACAATATGTTCCCCTTCGAGAGGTTCATGGGAGTCTTGAAGAAATATGTTCATAACCGTGCTAGGCCGGAAGGAAGCATCTCCAAGGGCTATGGAACGAGAGGAGGTCATTGAATTCTGTGTTGACTTTATTCCGACCTTAAGCCGATTGGTGTTCCTGAATCGCGGCATGAAGGGAGACTAAGTGGAAAAGGCACGCCGGGAAGGAAATCAATGATATGTAGGGACGGGATTTCTTTGACTCAAGCACACTACACGGTTCTACAAAGTTCCACCATGGTGGCTCCGTATATCGGTGACCACAAGAACTTTCTACGCTCCCGGAACCCGGGCGGTCGAACGATTGGATTAGACGTGAACACATGTCGACTTTCGGCGGTTGGTTGCAAAAACATCTCCTGAATAACGAAGATATTGAAGATCAGCTGTACTTGCTGGCCCAGACACCATCTTCGACTGTAGTGACTTTCCAAGGGTACGAGATAAATGGGAATCTCCGTGGAAGTATGGCTTTCCTGCGGAAAGGAAGAGATTTCCTGATAAAAGCCATGAGAGGAGGAAGGCAAGGGAAACAGACCGCCTGGCTAACTTAGAGGAGGGTATGAGCACCATGCAAGCCCAATTAACCATGGTAACCCAAGTACTAACATCTCAGATGGCTCGGGGGCAGGCTGTAGATCCTGCCCTGCTCAATGCCATCGCCCCGCTGCAATCTCAACCACACCGGAAAAGCAGCGTGGCTTCCTCTCAGCGAGTGGATAATGATGATGATGATGATGACCAGGTGGTCGAGCCTCCTCGCTACCCCCCGTGGATGATCTCACCGAGAGCCGTCCTTGTGAGCTGCATGTTAAAGTTTTCAACCTATCCTTCAAGGCGGCGGTCGGCATCCTCTTACCTACAAGGTCTTACCATTGCCGTTCGGTCCAAGACGACTTTCTTCGTTGTGATGGTGGATGAAGTGATGACAGCTTATGAGGGGTTGGTGCTTGAGCACCCTGCGGGTGAAGATGGGGAAATCAAAGAAGCTGGGAGAAGCCCGTAGAACCACCGTGCAATGGCGGAAGGAGAACATTGTGTTTCCGGGTGAGAAGCCAACAAGCATGCCACCTCCGCCTCCTCCGCCACCCGAGTCTCCTCCGCGTGATGATTCTCCCGTGTGCGATGATGATTCCCCTATCCATGACCGGTCTGCTCCGCGTGAAAATACTCCGCCGCCTCCTCCTCCTCCTCGTCGGGAGACTCCGCCGCCTCCACTTAAGCAAAAGAGGAAGCTGTCCGCGGCACCTCCTACAGCTCCGAAGAGATCATCAACTCCAATGAGGGCACGGACTCCGGAGTTGTTACCACATGAGCAGACCGAAGAGCAAAAGGCGTTTCTTGCGCCGAAGAAGGTGTTTATTCGACCGCGGACGGTGAAGCACTTTGCCGAGACGAGAATGAAGAGACCTGAGCCGAGAGCTGATTATGACCGCTCTCTTGGACAGTCCTCTAGAGCGAGCAAAGAAGCAAAAAAGTCGCCCAGCTTGGACAAGCAGGACATTCGAGCCGCACCCCACTTCATCGTGGAGCCATATCATGATCCGGAGACGGCATCGATGATCGAACGGGCGGCTAGAGCTCGAGGAGCATCGGTTGAGTACGAAGATTACTATCCAACGGCTCAAGTGGTAAACACGTATAGATACGGAAAAGATCTCGTCAAACCCGGCGAGCTCGCGCGTCTAGGGACTCGGATGCGAAGGTTGCATGACTCGGTACCGAAAGCTCTGTCGAAGAAGTGAAACCTACATCACGGTGTATCTTAGAGATGAGCATTACTTCCGGGGGAAGACGAGATAAACATTGAGTTATGCGAACTGTTTCGGTTATTCAATCAAGACGCCCTCGACAAAGCTGTCATCGGTTGCTACCGCTCGTAAGTGATTTATTTGTGTAATTAAGTTTGTAGCTCATTCATTTGCACTAACAATTATCCTCAGTATATTCTTTGTGTACGCTATACATTTAATTATGCAGAATGAAGAAGCTGGAATACAAAAGAGGCAAGCTCCTACCGCTGGGGTTCATAGACCCAAACACGAGTTCATGAAGTTACGGTTCGAGACTTCGCCAAGGACACGAGAGGACAACATCGTAATGTTTTTAGAGAAGCAAGCGGACAAAGAGGATATATTCTTTCCCTACAACTTCAAGTGAGTGTTATATATAACATACATTATGCTTGTGCACCTTCCACTTTATTCTCGTAATCATTGAGCTATGCTTGTGCAGTTTCCATTTTATTCTCCTAATCATTGATCTTCACCTTGGAGTCGTAAACGTCATGGACTCGAAACGTACGGAATATGCGGAATGGGCGGACATGGCTGCCATCCTCCGGAGGTAGTTTCAATCAATTTCGTATTGGCATCTTCATCTGCTCTAATTCGAAGATATCATCAACTAATCAATTACTCATTTACTCATTATTTTTTGCCGGGCAGGGCTTGGTAACGGTTCATCAATACTGTTCCGGGTGAATGGTGGAAACCGGAGCTTACATTTAGAGATTACCCTGTAAGTAGTACTATATATATAGCTATGTCCGTGAAACTTTATATATGATATTTACTTTCAATACGATGCTTGATTATTAGTTTGATCGAACTATTTTTTCGTAAAGTGTATGAGGCAGGAACAAGGGAATAACTTATGTGGATACTACGTCCGCACCTTCATGCGTGACATGGCCTGTCCCAAGGGTGGGGATCCCCAAATACACCACACTCGTGTACGATAACAAATTTTCACAATTAATCTTAATTAGTACCATCTATTGTATTGAGTTCCATTCATATATTGATCTCCTTTTTTAAATATAGATGACACGCCTGCGGGACACTCTCATAACAGCGGATCAAATAAAAGCAATTCAAGAGGAAATTGCGGGATTCTTTATTACCGAGGTCCTTACCCCAGGTGGAGAGCACTATCGGAAGATCGTGACGGCGGAGGATATTCGTTCAGGAAAAGTTGTATTGTAAATATGCATGCATTACGTGTACTGTGTTGACTATATCGTCTACTGTTGACGATGTCTATATATATTCATGATGATTTTTTGTGGTTTCTTGAATGATATATATATATGCATTGCTGAAACTCTGCCGCGGCAAGGGAAACAGACTGTTTCTCTGCCGCGGCAGAGAAACGCTGGTACAGCCCAAATCTGTGCCGCGGCAGAGAAATAGCAATTCTCCGCCGCGGCAGAGAAACATAGGCCCGGTTCGTACCACGAACCGGGACCAAAGCCCTTCCAGCGCGAGCTCCCTGGTTGCACCACGTGTTGAGGCCTTTAGGCCCGGTTTATCTTTGAACCGGGACTAAAGGGTACCCCCTTTAGTCCCGCCTAGTTGGTCCCGGTTCGGGAACCGGGTCTAAAGGCCCAAATGGACCGGGCCTATTGCCCCGTTTTCCACTAGTGTTACTCCCTCCACTTCAAAGTACAGTGTTTGTTTTGTATATAGCTTTGTCAAATATTTAAGGAACTAAACACCAATATCGTTGCGAATATGATAATGGAAAATTGAAATAAATTTATAAACTTATGTCAAGAAGTATTTAATTCCCATATCCTAAAACTTCATCAAGTAAATCTATGTTTGTTTTAGATCACAGCACTTTTGTACTCAAATCCTGGTATAAACGTATAATTCATATGTAAATTTTAGCCAATAAAAGGGAAGTTCAACATCTATGGATGCTAACCGAATTAGGTCCCGAATGGCTTTTTGGACCTGGCACCACGGCGGTGCCGCACGCCGGTGCATGCTTGACGGCGGACACCCCTCTTGAAGAGAAGAAACATCCTTTGCTAAATTATGAGCATCTACATTTGAAACCCTGTGTTCATGACTGAAAATCACCTCCTGAAAGAGATTGGTACTCATGTGCATTATCTCATGTAGGATCATCGTATACCTGCATGCAAAACCTTCCCACCTCTTGGTGGTGGAACAACCCACCTTATAAGGTGGTCTAACTTTCTCCCAACTTTCCATGTGAGACTAAACTTTTCACCTTTTGCCACTCCCAAGTGAGCTGTCACCCACTTGGGTTCAAACTCACATGAAATGCCACAATGTGAGCTTTGAGATTTATAGAAAAATCTAAAATCTAATATGGGCCACTAAAAATGGACACAATATTTCAACAGTAAATAGGAAGAAGTGTGACATCATTGGTAGTGTGACATTGCATTTTTCACTTTAATAGTAAAGACTGACTTGTAGAGTTTGTCCATGAAACAATAGCTCACTTACATAGTCACTCTATCGAATATGAAGTCCAAACTCTTTAGGATACTTGGCTAGTGGCGAAGGATGGAAAGAATTCGAGGTAGGGCGAAGTCTAGAAAATGATGCAAAAAAAAAATCCTGAGATGTTAGTACAATATGTATGAGTCTTGCACAATCACTTAATACATTATAAATAGATACATTATGAACTATAAGTAGAACTAAAAGCATATCAATAAGGAAGCTTTTTTGAGGAGTATATTGAAGATGTAATGGCATACTCGAGTCGTCGGAATGGCGTCGTTTTATCATTTTTTCTTAAATATCTTCCGGTAATTTTATCGATCAAGACATTTGAAACCTCTCCATCGATCCTGCATATCATTAGTCATGAAAAACCATCACATACATCTTGTTGCGTAGCTTGGTTGATGATCTTTGGATCTGAGAACATTGTGTTTGTTATTGTCGTTTCCACCCATAAAAACAATGCCAACTAAATGAGGGCAAAAAGGCGCTGTCAATATTTGTATTGTGGGCATAGGTAAAAGTGCGGTTGTGGTGCGTAAGTCATTGGCATAACACTCGTCGAACACCGTTCCATAAACATTACATCCAACAAGTGGTACAATAAAAACATCGTGGATCTAAAATTCTTCTTTTATTTATATCCACATCAAGAAGAATGCAAAAGATTCGAGGTCCTCCTCGGTCTAACGAGAATTCACGGAAAATTCAAAATCCAAATCAATTAGCTTGAAGCAAAATGGCGTAGCTATGCCTGCTACCATTTGAGCTCAACAACTTATTTAGTAGCATTCTATGTTGATCGACTCGTCTAACTTATTCCAACAAATCTATGTCTCAGGTTCTGCCGCTTCTTCTTCCACCCCTTATATCGTAGTGTACTCATTCGATACCTCCGGATCCTCCATTGTTTCGGTCTAACCAAAGAAAGCACATATGCAACATCGTTCAACAACATTTATGTAATTTTTAACCCATAATATCATACGATGCTTCATATGAGCAAGCAACATTTGCATATGCACTAGGGTTTAATTCCTATGACTCCCTACGGCACCGCCCGGAGCAACTTCTCTACTACTCGTATTAATCAAACACCAATTTCAACACCTATAATACCGAGTATTTATTAGATAAATCCTAAATATTCGTTGTTTATATTACTCGATGCGCAGATTCTTCTATTGCTTACACATGTACCAGTAATTCGATATTCCCATATATGATCAATGGTAACGACGTCCGTGCATTCATACCATCCTTGATTTTCAGGCGCCGCCGTCAGCGATTGATCAGGGAGCGGCACAGCGATGCATCCTTGCAGGGATTCAGTATGTACTGCAGCGCATAGTCCGAGTAGGCCCCGAGCCAGACGGTGGTCTACTTGGAAATCGAGTCCAACTCCGATGTGCTCCGGATGGCAAGTCGGACGAGCTCCTGCCCCTCTAATATAAAGCACAGCAGGCTTTTGCACATATAGCGAGTTTGGGAAAGTACTCGGTTTTACATGATGTGCGTTGGTGTATTGTCAGGGTAATGATTCTGTTCATGGTCGTCCCCTTCATCACTTGGAGGTATAGCGTGTTGTCGTTTGAAAGGTGGCTTTGAGTTGACCTTTGTATCTTTCTTGTAAGCCTTTGTGAATAATCTAATAAAGAAAAGCTGTGTGGATGTAGAGGCTGGGGCTATGCTCCCATTTCGAAAAAAATAAAGCACATCAGGCAGATCCCTAGAAGAGCACCTACGATCTTCTCCCACTCGTAAAACCCACATACTCTCCTGTCTCGGCAATGGCGGCGTCGCCCCGTCAAAGAAAAAGGCGAGCCAATGGCGCCAACAGCAGCAGTACAACTCCTCTACTCCCCACCGTCAACGGCAGCATCCTGCCTGGGGAGTTGCTCTACGAGATCCTCCTGCGCATACCGGCAAAGCCGCCCTGCCGCCTCCGCACCGTCTGCCTGTCATGGCGGTCCCACCTCTCTGACTCGTCCTTCGTCGCCGCCCACAGTGCCCGCCACGAACCGCTCGTCGCCGCCTTCAAGCAGGCACCTGAGGGCATCGACATCCTAGACATATCCGGCCAAACCGTGAGCCACATACTTGTCGAGGATTGTCCTCAACATCAGTTCGCCAAAGTGGCGTGCACCAACCTTGATCTGTTCTGCCTCGTCGGGAGGACATGCTCCCCCGGCATTCTCGACCAAGCCACCGGGGTCGTCTCCCCTTTGTCCAATGACAACCAAGAACTCTACTATGACGGCCACTCCACCAGTCTCGCGTTCGGCAAGCCCCCCCTCAACGGGAGAGACCAAGGTTCTGGCCATCACCGCAAAGCACCAGAAAGTTACCTCCTGCAAGGTCCTCAACTTCGGTGGAGCCGGCGAATGCTGGAGGGATACGGGTTGCCCCCCAACTCTGCTTGCAACTTCTTCTAGGTGCGCGCCCCTTGTCAAGGGGGTCCTCTATTTCTGGGCCTACGACAACAACTACCGCATCGATCACATTGCTGCATACGACCTCGACACGGAGAAATGGCGGCAGGATCTTCTACACCTCCCACTGCCAATCTAGGAGGCCATCCCCTTGGCTGAGCTGAGCGACACCTTGGTTGCAGTCTACCGCTGTCACAACGACTATACATATCGTAACGGCAGCGATCTCTGCATTGACTTGTGTGGTTCCTTACAGACTCTGAGAAGGTTATCTGGTCGAAATGTTACGCCATCACCATGTCGTACCATGGTTGCTGGAGGCGGGGCGACACAAGTTACGGGTACGGACATCCCTCGTGGGCACTTGATGATGGTAAGATTGTCTTCTGGGTGAGGGTGTACTGGAGGAGGGGCGATGGACCACAGGTAGCAATACATTCGTTGCGGGTGTACGATACAAGAACAAACACTTGTACGAGTAGTGTTGAGATGCCAGACTGTGAACTTGCCGGTGTGTACAAAGGGAGTTTACTTGCTGGTGTTCCGTGGGTCGGGAATTAAGAGGACATGTGATTATTGTTTGACCGTAGTACTACTTTATATGGATGGGTCCACACTTTGAGATTCAATGACATACATAACCTTATTCCTTCCAGTTCAAAGTTTTGTACCCCATCCGTACCCGAAAATAAGGTCTATGATTTTTTTGTTTGCACAAGTCAAACAAATCAACACCTACTAGTAACATGTAAATATTGTTAGATTATTAGGCAATTTCCGTGTGAGTTTAATTACCGAAAGCAAGATTACAGATGCACAAGCATACTTAACCACACACATCAGACTAAGCACATGCATCAGATCTGAACATGGAACAAGTAGCAGTGCAAGGTAGGAGAGTAAAAGCACGTACATCGCGACCGGGAAGGTCGCACCAGCAAGCAACACCACCACCATGGGAGTTGTTGATGTCGCCCATGGTGTAATCGGATCCGTCGATGAAGCAGCCGAACCGTCGATGAAGAAGACAAACAGCAGCGAGCAGTCGCGCCGAGACGCTCCCCAAAAACCTTATCGCCCGTCTCCCGGTGCAGGATCTCAACGGACGGGGTTTGGGAGGCCTGCTCTCCCGGACGGCTGTGCACGCAGTCGCCGGGATGGGGAAGACTAGAGAGTAGCACAGCAAAAGGAACTTCCGCGAGAGAGAGAGAGATCTAAGAGAACTCTTTCCAGATCTGATCGGTCTCCTTGTATACCCTGGGAGGAGAGCCGCCCCGACCGCGTTGACACGCGTAGAAAGCCAGGGACACGCGGCGAGCATGCACATGCAGGTCGACACGTACCCAACATAGTTGGTGCACCAAGCAAAAATTTAGGCTTCCTTGCGTGCGTGACGTGTCGTGACGTGCCGTGCCGAGCCGAGACGGGCGGGCGGAGGAGGAGGAGTGCGCGAGGGGCTTCTTCTATTCTCACTCACTTGGAATGACTAGAACAGCAGCCCTTATATACCACTCCAACCCTCTCCCAACTAGCAATGTGGGACTAAACTTTGTCCCCCAAGGCTGTCCCAAGCTGCCAACGTGATGGGCCTTGAGATTTCGGGAATTGTAGACTATATGGGCTGCCTTACCTGGGCTGCAGCCCATCTACATTTAACAATCCCCCATCATATCTCATATGCACATCAGATGACACATTAGTTCCATTTACTCGTTTAATATACCCGCACTTCGGTGGAGACCGTTAAGTTGAACTTCCACTTAGGCAAGGTGCTACGCTTGACTACAACCGAACAATGGACTATGCCTTGAATTGTCGGTCTTTGTGCAGCAAGTTTCGCTCAATGCCGGCACGGTACTAGGCTACCTTAGCCTTCCCCTCGGGTGGAGCTTATAAGTCATACTCCTCGGCCCTTCATGAGTTTACTAGAGATTCACCCAAATCTCCCACACTATGACCGGTAGTGTCACTCATATAGGTGTGTTCTTCAAAAGATCGCCCTGTAGGACGGCGTCTTCGCTCATCAAGAGCCGCTCAGAACACATTAAGACATTGTCAACCTGCCTTACAGTAGCTATGAGAGAATTGCATCCGCAGCGGAGTGGGAGTATTAAATTTTCTCTCAACTCGGTTGCTCCGGTTTGTTTTCCCGAGTCCTACTTCACGGAATTTCCGATCACATAGGTTGGGTTACCCCTCGGCAACTCAAGTGGGTCTCAAACCCATCTCCATCGATGCAAGGTCTATCATATTTCTTGATAGTCCTTTTGTGAAAGGATCTCGCCGATTTTTAGCACTTTGGACATAATCCAATGCTATCACTCCGGAGTTCTTCGGTTTTCGACGGACTTCAATCTCCTCTTGATATGTTTGGAACTTTTCATATTATCCTTAGAACTTTTCACTTTGACAATCACAGTTTGATTATCACGAGTTCATGAGGATAGCCGGTATTGGTTTTTCAACCATAGGCAAGTCCATCAAGAGCTCACGAAGCCATTCCGCTTCGACGGTAGGCTGTATCTAATGTCGTGAGTTCTGCTTCCATAGTTGACCTCGTTAAGATGGTCCGCTTGCAAGACTTCCGAGAAACGAGCGCCACCACCAAGAGTGAAAACATATCCACTTGTGGCTTTCATTTTAGCATCGAAATCCAATTGGAATCACTATACCCTTCAAGTCCTCTTGGATACCCAGGTATAATGAATTCCATAACTCATGGTTCCCTTTAGATAGCGCATCACTCTCTCAAGAGCATGCCAATGATCATCTCCCGGGTTGGCCACAAACCGGCTAAGTTTGCATACAGCAAACGAGATATCAGGCCTCGTAGCGCAAGCTAAATACATGAGTGAACCAATGATTTGAGAGTATCTTAATTGATCTTTAGTTGCCTTTTCATTCTTTCGAAGCAAGACACTAGGATCATAAGGTGTGAGAGAAGATTTGCAATCAGTATAACCAAATCTGCTCAACACCTTCTCAACATAATGAGATTGCACAAGTGTAATCCCATTATTCTCATCTCTCAATAACTTGATGTTCAATATAACATCAGCTTCTCCAAGATCTTTCATCTCGAAACACTGAGATAAGAAGGTTTTTACCTCCTCAATCACTTTGAGACTTGTCCCAAAAATTAGTATGTCATCCACATACAAGCATAAGACAACTCCTTCACCCCCACCATGGCGGTAGTACACACATTTGTCAGCTTCATTAACAACAAAGCCCACAGATGTCAAAGTTCTTTCAAACTTCTCATGCCATTGTTTGGGTGCTTGTTTAAGCCCATACAAAGATTTCTTTAATTTACACACCTTTCTTTCTTGACCTTGTAGTACAAAACCATCAGGCTGTTCCATATAAATTTCCTCGTCCAACTCTCCATTTAGGAAAGCCGTCTTAACGTCCATTTGATGAACGAGAAGACCGTGTGAGGCAGCCAATGACAGTAGTACTCGAATGGTGGTCAATCTCGCCACAGGTGAGTAGGTATCAAAGAAATCTTCGCCTTCCTTTTGGGTATAGCCTTTGGCTACAAGCCGAGCTTTGTACTTCTCAATAGTACCATCAGCTCGAAGCTTCTTCTTAAATACCCATTTACATCCTACAAGTTTGCACCCATAAGGACGCTCTGATAACTCCCACGTTCCATTAGCTAAGATGGAATCCATCTCGCTTTGAACCGCTTCCTTCCAAGTAGTCCGCATCGGGAGATGCGAGAGCTTCGAAATGGTAGTGGGAGTATCATCCACAAGATACACAATGAAATCATTACCAAAAGACTTTGCAGTCCTTTGTCTCTTACTCCTTGTGGGAGCTTCATTGTTATCTTCATCAGAATCTGAACTCTCATCATCAGATTCGTCATCAGACTCCATAGGAGTTTCATGTATTGGATCAGATTCCCAGCTAGACATGCCATGCATATCTCTCATAGGAAATATTTCCTCAAAGAATGTAGCATCTCTTGATTCAAAGATGGTGCCAACATTCATGTCGTCCACTCCAGATTTCACCACAAGAAATCTATAAGCAATGCTATGGGCAGCATAGCCAAGGAAGACACAATCCACGGTTTTTGGTCCAAGCTTTCGCTTTTTGGTGATTGGCAAATTCACTTTAGCCAAACAGCCCCAAGTTCGTAGGTAGGAGAGTGTTGGTCTTTTCTTTTCCCATTCCTCATACGGGGTAATCTCTTTATTCTTGGTTGGAACACGATTTAGGACATGACACGAAGTCAATATAGCCTCCCCCACCATTCCTTGGATAAACCCGAAACATCTAACATGGCGTTAACCAAATCTGTTAGAGTACGGTTTTTCCTTTCCGCAATCCCATTGGATTGTGGGGAATTGTGAGGCGTCCTCTCATGGATTATACCATGTTCCGCACAAAATAAATTGAACTCATTAGAAAAGTACTCTCACCATGATCGGACCGAACCCTTTTTTATCTTTCTTTCAAGTTGGTTCTCAACTTCAGCCTTATAGATTTTAAAGAAATCAAGAGCCTCATCTTTAGTTTTCAGGAGATACACATAACAGTACCTAGTGGAATCATCAATCAAAGTCATGAAAAATTTCTTTCCACCTTTTGTCAACTCACCATTCATCTCACATAGATCTGAATGTATGAGCTCTAGTGGTGCCAAGTTTCTTTCCTTCGCAGGCTTATGAGGCTTGCGAGGCTGCTTTGCTTGCACACAAGCATGGCACTTAGAGCCTTTGACAAAGGTGAATTTCGGAATTAAACTCATATCAGCAAGCCGCGTCATACAACCGAAATTAACATGACAAAGTCGTGAATGCCAAACATTAGTTTCATTAACACTAGTGCTTACATGGTTCACAACATTATCACATAAGTCTTCTAGAGAGAAACGCAACATTCCCTCACATTCGTATCCCTTTCCAACAAAAGTTCCATACTTAGACAGTACAACTTTATTGGACTCAAACACCAACTTAAACCCATCTTTCATAAGACGGGAGCCACTAACAAGATTCTTCTTGATAGAAGGGACATGCAACACGTTCTTCAGTTGCACGATCTTTCCCGAAGTAAACTTCAGATCTACCGTGCCAACACCACGAACAGTAGCATGTAACCTGATGGCGTGTATTTCACACGTTCGTTGGGCAACCCCAAGAGGAAGGTATGATGCGCACAGCAGCAAGTTTTCCCTCAGAAAGAAACCAAGGTTTATCGAACCAGGAGGAGCCAAGAAGCACGTTGAAGGTTGATGGCGGCGGGATGTAGTGCGGCGCAACACCGGAGATTCCGGCGCCAACGTGGAACCCGCACAACACAACCAAAGTACTTTGCCCCAACGAAACAGTGAGGTTGTCAATCTCACCGGCTTGCTGTAACAAAGGATTAACCGTATTGTGTGGAAGATGATTGTTTGCGAGAGAAAATAGTAAAACAAGTATTGCAGACAGATTTGTATTTCAAGTATTAAAGAATGGACCGGGGTCCACAGTTCACTAGAGGTGTCTCTCCCATAAGATAAAAGCATGTTGGGTGAACAAATTACACTCGGGCAATTGACAAATAGAGAGGGCATAACAATGCACATACATGACATGATAAGTATAGTGAGATTTAATTGGGCATTACGACAAAGTACATAGACCGCCATCCAACCGCATCTATGCCTAAAAAGTCCACCTTCAGAGTTATCGTCCGAACCCCTCCAAGTATTAAGTTGCTAAACAACGGACAATTGCATTAAGTATGGTGCGTAATGTAATCAACAACTACATCCTCTGGACATAGCGCCAATGTTTTATCCCTAGTGGCAACAAGACAACACAACCTTAGAACTTTCGTCACTCGTCCCAGTGTCAATGCGGGCATGAACCCACTATCGAGCATAAGTACTCCCTCTTGGAGTTAAAAGTAAAAACTTGGCCGAGCCTCTACTAGAAACGGAGAGCATGCAAGATCATAAACAACACATGTATAATAACTTGATAATTAACATGACATAGTATTCTCTATCCATCGGATCCCGACAAACACAACATATAGAATTACATATAGATGATCTTGATCATGTTAGGCAGCTCACAAGATCTAACAATGAAGCACAATGAGGAGAAGACAACCATCTAGCTACCGCTATGGACCCATAGTCCAGGGGTAGACTACTCACTCATCACTCCGGAGGCGACCATGGCGGTGTAGAGTCCTCCGGGAGATGATTCCCCTCTCCGGCAGGGTGCCGGAGGCGATCTCCCGGATCCCCCGAGATGGGATCGGCGGCGACGGCGTCTCGCAAGGTTTTCCGTATCGTGGCTCTCGGCACCGGGGGTTTCGTCACGGAGGCTTTAAGTAGGCGGAAGGGCAAGTCAAGAGGCGGCACGGGGGCCCACACCATAGGGCCGCGCGGCCAGGGGGGCCGCGCCGCCCTAGGGTTTGGCCACCCCGTGGCCCCTCTTCGTCTCGTCTTCGGACTTCCGGAAGCTTCGTGGAAAAATAGGCCCCCGGGCTTTGATTTCGTCCAATTCCGAGAATATTTCGTTACTAGGATTTCGAAACCAAAAACAGCAGAAAACAAGAATCGGCACTTCGGCATCTTGTTAATAGGTTAGTTCCAGTAAAATGCACAAATATGACATAAAGTGTGCATAAAACATGTAGGTATCATCAATAATATGGCATAGAACATAAGAAATTATCGATACGTCGGAGACGTATCACCTCGCTTCTTAGTAACCTTTCTGGACCTGTCAAATAAGGGATACAATGCATGCACGCACCGCTTACATGAGACTGAAAGTGTACATTTGCCAAATTGTAAGAAGAACGTGTACCTTGGGCATCGTCGATTTCTTCCGAAAGGTCATCCAAGTAAGAAAGAAAGGCAAGCATTACAACGGCAAGGCGGATCACCGGCCGAAGCCTCGCGGAACACACCGGTGCCGAGGTATTTGATATGGTCAAGGATTTGAAAGTCATCTTTGGAAAGGGTCCTCGGCGGACAATCGGCTCCGAAGGGAGCCGACGGGCACGTAGCCATGTGGAAGAAGAAATCTATATTCCGGGAGCTAGAATATTGGAAAGTCCTAGAAGTCCGCTCCGCAATCGACGTGATGCACGTTACGAAGAATATTTGCGTGAACATCCTAAGCTTCTTGGGCGTGTATGGGAAGTCAAATGATACAAAGGAAGCACGGCAGACCGAAGAAAGTTTGAAAGACCCCGATGACCGGCATCCGGAACGGTTTCAAGGTCGTGCCGCCTACGCTCCGACCAAAGAAGAGAAGGTCATCTTTTTTGAATGCCTCGAGCAAGTATGAAGGTCCCGTCAGGATTCTCGTCCAATATAAAGGGAATAATAAACATGGCGGAGAAAAAGTTCCAAAACCCGAAGTCTCACGACCGCCACGTGATTATGACGCAATTGCTTCCGATTGCTTTGAGGGGCTCCTGCCGGAAAATGTTCGAGTAGCCATTGTGAAGCTATGTGCATTCCTCAATGCAATCTCTCGAAGGTAATCAATCCAGAAGTTCTACCACGGTTACGTAACGATGTGATCCAATGTCTTGTCGGTTTCGAGTTGGTGTTCCCGCCATCCTTCTTCAATATTATGACGCACCTCCTGGTTCACCTAGTCGATGAGATTTCCATTCTCGGTCCCGTATTTCTACACAATATGTTCCCCTTCGAGAGGTTCATGGGAATATTAAAGAAATATGTTCGTAACCGTGCTAGGCCGAAGGAAGCATCGCCAAGGGCTATGGAAATGAGGAGGTAATTGAGTTTTGTGTTGACTTTGTTCCCGACCTTAAGCCGATTGGTCTTCCTCGATCGCGGCACGAGGGGAGACTAAGTGGAAAAGGCACGATCGGAAGGAAATCAACGATATGTATGGACGGCCATTCTCCGACCGAAGCACACCACACAGCTTCCGACCAATTCCAGCTTGGTGGCTCCGTACTTTGAGAAACACAAGAATATTTTACGCTCGGACAACCCCGGGAAGCCTCGAATCCTGGATTAGGAAGGCCCACATGGAGACTTTCGGCAGCTTGGTTGAGAAAACATTTAATGAGTGACGAACATGTTGTAGATCAGCTGTACATGTTGGCCAAGACACCATCTTCGACTATAACGACTTTCCAAGGGTACGAGATAAATGGGAATACATTTTACACGATCGCCCAAGATAAAAAGAGCACCAACCAAAACAAGTGGTGTCCGCTTTGATGCAAGCAACCGAGAATGGGCAAAAGGTCACATATTATGGTTACATAGAGGAGATATGGGAACTTGACTATGGACCCTCCTTTAGGGTCCCTTTGTTCCGTGCAAATGGTTCAAGCTAACAGGAGGTGGGGTAAAGGTGGACCAGCAATACGGAATGACAATGGTGGATTTCAACAATCTTGGTTACCTTGACGAACCATTCGTCCTAGCGAAAGATGTCGCTCAGGTTTTCTATGTGAAGGACATGAGTAGCAAACCGAGGAAACGGAAAGATAAGAAAACGATCAGTACATCATGCGATGATCCAAAGCGCCACATTGTTCTTTCAGGGAAAAGAAACATCGTGGGAGTGGAGGACAAGACAGACATGTCGAAGATTATAATATGTTTGCTGAAATTCCGCCCTTCAAAGTGAACACCGACCCAAGCATTAAGTTAAATGATGAGGATGCTCCATGGATACGGCACAATCGTAAGCAAGCAGGGACACAAGGAAAGAAATGATGTGTAATAATTTATTGTACCAAACTTTGTTGAATGGATCATGTGAATTATATTACCCGTGATGTGTTTGGTGTCCATTTTCGAATGATTCAATTGACTCGAGATAGCGACTACGTATGCATACATGAAATTTGGAGTGACTAAGTCATACTCCGCATACATGAAATTTGGAGTGATTTAGTCATACTCCTGCCTAGGCGTATAATATGCATACTCGTAGTC
The DNA here is from genome assembly GCF_022539505.1 of Lolium rigidum. Classification (NCBI taxonomy): domain Eukaryota; kingdom Viridiplantae; phylum Streptophyta; class Magnoliopsida; order Poales; family Poaceae; genus Lolium; species Lolium rigidum. The sequence continues at coordinate 48,535,815 of NC_061512.1, read as the reverse complement.
TTCATAGCCGCCGCCGTTGTACCGGTAGTCGTCGCCTTCTAAGTTGCCGCCGTCGTCGTCGCCGCTGCCGTCGCCGCTGTCGTCGGGCGGCGCTCGTGGCTCGAACCGAGGGTAGCGCAGGCGGGGGATATCGCCGGCCGTGATGTAGTCCATGACGCTCGCGCAGTCCGGCCGTACCACCATAGCCGACGGCCGGCCTCGTGGAAGTTTCCAGTGAGGCGGACCGTCCTCCTCATACTTGGCGAGCGCCCTCTCACGCCGATTGATGAAGAAGGCGTCCCAAGTATGCTGGTTATCGGGATGCCAGCGGGGATTCATCCGCTGCTCCGGCGTGAGGTCGAGGTAGTAGTGGTTCGTGATGGCCGCCCGGCGCGCAGCACCTCGAGGGACGGGAGGGACCGGCACGCCGCCGGTGCTTAGGCTCCAGCTCGGCAGGGACGCGGTAGCCCGGAGGGCAAGGGTAGTTCGAGGCGCAAAGCTCCTCCACCCGCCGGTAGGTTAGAGTGGGTGCGGTGGAAGCCATGAGAGAGTGATGAGAGATTGTAGAGATGTGATAATGCTGGCCAAGCCGGGCTACCTATATGTAGTGACAAATGGCGGGAAAAATGGGAGCGGGAAGACAGGAGGCGGGAAGAAAGAGGCGGGAAGAAAGTGGCGGGAAGAAGTGGCGGGAAGAAAGTGGCGGGAAGAAAGAGGCGGGAAGAAATTGGCGGGAAGAAATTGGCGGGAAGAAAGAGGCGGGAAGAAAGAGGCGGGAAGAAGGAGGCGGGAAGACAGGAAGAAATTGTAGCTTGTGAAGACGAGTGAGTGAGAAGATGGAGGTTTCCGAGCGGAAAGAGGCGTGAAGAGTAGGGCCAACGAACTTTTGAATTGAATTAGTTTTATTTTTATGAATTTTTTGATAATTATTTGTATTTTTAAGAATTTTGAATTGAATTAGTTTTATTTTTCTGAATTTTTTGATATATTATTTGTATTTTTAAGATTTTGAAATGAATTAGTTTTATTTTTATGAATTTTTTGATATATTATATGTATTTTTAACATTTTGAATTGAATTAGTTTTATTTTTCTGAATTTTTTGATATATTATTTGTATTTTTAAGATTTTGAATTGAATTAGTTTTATTTTTCTGAATTTTTTGATATATTATTTGTATTTTTAAGATTTTGAATTGAATTAGTTTTATTTTTCTGAATTTTTTGATATATTATTTGTATTTTTAAGAATTTGAATTGAATTAGTTTTATTTTTCTGAATTTATTGATATATTTCTGATAATAAAAGAAAAGAAATTTGAAAAATAGCCTTTGGTCGCGGTTGGGGTCACTAACCGCGACTAAAGGGTATTTTCCGCGGGAAACGAAAACCCGGCGAAAATACCTTTGGTCGCGGTTGGGGTCACCAACCGCGACTACAGGTGCCTTTAGTCGCGGTTGGTGACCCCAACCGCGACTAAAGGTCACTCGCTATAAATACCGCGCGCCGCGCGCCGGCGGTTCACTTCATCTTCTCCGCGCGCACATCGGAGCTCCTCTTCGTCGCCGTCCGCTGCCGCCGCGCTCGCTCGCCGACGCCGCCGCCGAGACGTCTCGCCGCGCCGTCCGTCGACCGCCGCCGCCGCGCCGCTCCGTCTTCTCGTCGCCCGTGAGTCTCGCCGCCGCCGCCGCCCGCGCGCATCCCGGCCGCTGTCCGCCGTGACCGCCGCGCCGCGCCCGCACGCGCGTGCCGCCGCCGCGCCCGCACCGCCCGCGTGACCGCCGCCGCGCACCGCACCGCGCCGTGTGACCGCGCCGCCGGCCGCGCAAGCACCGCCGCCGCACCGGCCGACCGCGCGCGCGCCGCGCCGCGTGACGAGAGATCGAGGGGAGAGAGAGAGAGGAGGGCTCTGGATACCTAATAAAAATTTTTAAGTTAAAAAATTGACTTCACAAAAACTTCACAAAAACTTTGACTTAAAAAATTGACTTGTACTAAAAAATTTAACTAAAAATTTTGACTTAATAAAAAATTGACTTAATAAAAATCTCCTCATTACTTTTGACTTAACAAAAATTGAACTTCACAAAAACTTTGACTTAACAAAAACTATAATTTCGACTTAAGAAATACTTCACAAAAACTTAACCCCAGCCGTCGTCGCCGCGCGCGCGCATACGACGCCGTCGCCACACCGCGCGCCCTCGACGCCGTCGCCATACACGCCGTACGTCTCTCGTCGCAGTCTCTCGCCACTCAAATGAACTAATTAAACTTAACAAAAATCAACTAATTAAACTTAACAAAAATGAACTAAACTTAACAAAATGAACTAAATTTTTACTTTCGTACTTTTTCACTTTTAAAAGAACTCACAGAAATGAACCGCGACGACACCCTCTCCGGCCCACCCCTTCCTCGCCCCTTTCGCCACCGCCGCCCAACCGCGACCAAAGGTCCCTCCGCCACTCAAATTTGACTTAACAAACACAACTACGGCTTAACAAAAAAATCGAAACGACAACGAAACGAAACGCATTCCGCCTCTCGGGCCTCTCTCTTCCCGAAAAGTCGAAATCAAAATCCGCGCGCGTGCCCTCTCCTTTTGGCACCGCCCTTTCGCCACCGCCACCGCCCGCTTCTTCACTTAATTAATTTGTTTTGACTACATGTTTTCAGGATCGACATATGGCGGACGATAGAGCTGACCCGATTATGGACAACTATGATCCGGACGCTGAAGAACAAATCTTCGGCATCATAAAAGGCGATGTTCTATATGTGCCGACCGGACAAGAAGAAGATGATATCGATTCTTATCTGAACTTTGAGGGTGAAGATGAAGGGCATGGTCAGCAAGATGGTGCCGAAGGAACGTCGATAAACGACGATAATCTTCGGCTGAAAGTAGCAACCACCTCCGGCGCCGAGGTATATATATATACATTGAGCCTCCGGTGATACAAACTCACCGATTTGAATAAATATGTGTGTACTAACGCGCGCGCCTCTCTTTCTTATTTTAGCCCTCGGCCGGATCGTCGAAACAATCGAGTACGTCGTCGTCAAAGCGTGGCGCAACCAAGACGATGAAAGCAGGAGAAACATGCACCATCGATGTTGTCGACGAAGCAACCGGCAGGCCGCCGGAGCCCAAGCAAGAACGCCACCAAGTTTGTCGGCCAATGCGGAGCCGTTGTTAGAGACAACGTCTCGATCACCCTCCAGGAGTGGAATGAGCCAAAGAAGGCACGTGTTGGTTTCACTTTTGTCGATAAGAGAACAAAAAAGATTGCTTCAACAAGCTTATGGAACATTTCGTTCTACCTCCGGAATACCGCAAATACGATGAGGAGGGTAACAAGATTGCGGAAAACAAGAAGAGGCGCAAGCTAGTCAAACAAGTTCGCTCTTTCTAGGATGGCCAACGCATTCCGGAAATACAAGCAAAATCTAGCCCATGACTTTGTCAACCAGGGCAAGACTCCGGATTTCAAAGGACAATATGAGAAACCGCAACATGATTGGCCAGAATTTGTGAAGCAAAAGAAATCGGAGCAGTTCCTTGAACTATCGAAAAAAATAAGGAAAATGCGGCCAAGAAGGAGTACAATCATAAAATGGGGCCAGGAGGGTATCGCTTTTGGCAGCCTAGGTGGGAGAAGATGGAGAACGAGCTGAGGGCGCGAGGAATCCGTCCAGGTACGGAGGGATGGGACCCAAGGGCCAAAAGCTGGTGGTACGGGCATGGGGGATCGCCGAACCCGGAGACAGGGGAGTGTGTTTACCAGGGCAAAATAATTACACCCACCCAAAAGCTTATTGAGGCAATGAGGGATGCTCAAGAGGGGAGGATCAAGTTCAACGGAGAGAACGACGCCCCGACAAAAGCCCTCGGGAATCCCGAACACGGAGGACGTGTACGAGGCATGGGGCACATTCCGTGGAAAATAGGGTTCCCCGTAACGATGACCCGTACTGGTTACGTAAGCCGTAAGAGAAAGATGGATCGGGAAAAAGATGTTGTGGCGCAGTTGGTATCGGAAATGGATGTGATGAAGAAAACCGTGAGTGTACTAGTAGCCGAAAGAGAGGCAGCTCGGGCGCAGCATGAAGATCATCCATTGGATCTCGGAAGCCAGCCGCGGAGAAGCAGCGTGGCTTCCACGGAGGCCCCATCGGCTGGTGCACCGACGATCGAAGTTACTGCACCGGAGCCTCCGGTGGTCGAAGTTACTGCACCGGAGCCTCCTCGCTACCCCGTGGACGATATAAAGGAGATGAAAGCATGTCATCCGTATTATCCTATCGGGAACATGTCCATGAAGGTAGCCATCGGCAGTGCTTTACCACCCGGAGCACTCCACCACAACAACCCCATTCAAGATGGCTATGCTCGTGTCACGGTGGAGGACATAGTCCAAGGGTTTGAGGACCCGGACATTGACATTGCTACACCCGAAGGGGCGACAAGACTTGGAGATGTCAAGCGCCAGCTCATTCTATGGCGTAAGAAGTTTATCAAGTTTCCAGGCGAGGCGCCAACAAGTCCACCCCCTACGGTGGTGGTGGTGGCGGCGGTGGCGGTGGTGGTGGTGGTGCTTCACCTACACCTCCTTCACGAGGGCCGACGCCGCCCCCAATTCACCTCCGGCGGGTAAGCAGCCGCCGCCCCTAGTCCGCCCCGGGCGGGTAAGCGACGCCGCCCCCAATCCACCTCCGGCGAAGAAGCGAAGCAGCAGTCCCGGATTATTAACCCGGACCCTTACGTACCTAAGAAAACAAAGGTACCGGAGGTATCACTGAAGCCTCTCCCCACGAGGCCTTGGGAAAGTAGTGCCGAGGAAGTCGAGGCGGGCGCGGCTGCTGATTTAGAGAAATGGAAGGCGAGCTGCAAGAAGAAAATAGAGGGCGAGCCCAAGCCAGTATATTCCGATGAGCAAAAGAAGTGGGCTAAGTCATTTTTGAACACACCGTCCCAAGCCGCAAAGAATCTGCCTCGACGACTATGCACGTGAACTTCGTAGGCAAGCACTCGCGTTCAAGAAGAACCAAGATTTGGCGGAGAAGAAAGCCTTGGAGGAGGCCGAGAAAAAATTAGAAAGGGGGAAAGAAGTTGCCCAGCTCGGGGAACAAAGTAAACAATCGATCGCCCCGCTCATAGTGCAAGCCGCCGGTCCGGATGCCCCGATATCATAGCAGCTGCGGCAGCACATGGATTGACTGTAACGAGTGCCAGAGAACAAGCGGCCGACTTAGGTATCACTCTTCGTGCACTCGTTAGGCCTTGATGAGGCGCCAATGAAGGACGTAGTTTTTACATATGTGAAGAATGGCCCTCTCGTCGAGCCTCGCGCAGGAAGAGGATCTACCTCGACAAATGAAAGGTCTCGCTAAATTGGTACAAGAGTTACATAAAACTTAAAAACGCCAAAGACTATATTTATGCGGAAGTTAGAGTTGAGCATCACTTCAAACATTACTATATAACAATTCATCGGAGTGAATTGTTCCAGCTGTTCAATCTGCGCGACCTCGACAAATCTATCATCAGTTGCTACGTTCTGTAAGTGATTTATTAATTTCTACCCCATCTCGTTCATTGCCTGCACTATATATTGTCCTAACTATCTTGTTGTCTACGCTATTATGCAGAATGAAGAAGCTGGAAATGCAAATAAGGAACATCAATGATGTTGGGTTCATTGACCCACACATCGTTAATTCATATGTGTTAAAACACCACCCCGACGACGTGGAGGAAGACCTGTTTCGGTTTATTAGAAAACAGCAACTCAAAAGTGATATTCTATTTCCTTACCATTTTGGGTGAGTGTTTCTGTCTTGAGCACATTCTCTTTTGTTTACTCTCCATGCATGGTATGTGGCTAATCGATGAGTTATATATGCATGATCTGTGCATGTATCGTGTCCGCAGGTTCCACTCGGATTCCGATGGTAATTCAAATTCACACCTCCACAGTTCTCGTCCACGACTCTCTGAATATGGATGCGGCGCTTTGGGCCGACATGAGAAAAATGATGCAAAAGTAATTGTTTTCATTCATTTGCGCTCTATATCGATCGGCCTATTTCGTTCATCATTTCCTAATATCAAGTAACTAATTAATAACTCTCTTGTTCATTTAATTTTCTTTGCCTCGTAGGGTTTGGAGACGGTTCGTAGATGAAAAGGTCGGTGAATTCAAAAAAGAGCTACATTTTAAAAGGGCAAGTGCGGACGACCGGGGATATTCAGCCACCGGGGACCAATCTATGTGGATACTATGTTTGTGAGAGGATCCGAAGATACACCAATGAGCGGGACCAGTCGGATGAGCTCAACATCAAGAGGAATAACCTCCGGATGACGCTTAGTCCGAAGCTCGCTTCCGACCACTTCAGGAGGAACTAGCTGGATGGTTCGCGAGGGAAGTCATCGATCCTACAGGAAAACACTACGTAGAGGACGTAGAACTATACATGCATTAAATTATGTATGGAAACTTGTTCAAACTTGTATATGGTCATCCGATGATATTGAATATATATTGTATATTCCTCTTGAATTCTTTTTGGTTCTAATTTCAAATTTGTTTGAAATTGTACATTCATATGCATGCATGTATGTATGTAGTACCGTAGAATATGTGAAACTCCTTCAAAATTACAATAAAGCACAAAAGAAATAAAACAATACAAATTAAACAGAAAACAGGTTTAGGGGGGCAGGTTTAGGGGGGGCCTAAAACCCTAAACCTGCGGCGGCCTTTAGTCGCGGTCGGCCGGAAGAACCGCCACTAAAGGGCCTCCGCCCCGACGGTCGCCCGGCGCCCACGTGGACGGGCCTTTAGTCGCGGTTCGTAAGCGACCGCGACTAAAGGGGGGCTTTAGTCGCGCTACTTTGGTCGCGGTTGCGCAACCGCGACTAATGGCAGTTGCGAACCGCGACCAAAGGCCCTTTTTCCACCAGTGTGTAAATCGCCTCATAATTCAGGTGCATAACTTTTCTTGACATTAATAAACTTCAAGCTCAGATGGCTACTACTACTATGGTACTTCCCACTATGTCTAGTCTAGTCCTTTTTAGTCTACTAAGAATAAGAACTAGCAATTCATATAAAAAAATACTACGCCAATGTACTACTAGCATACCGGTGCGTCTTATATTTTGGCACACAGGTAGTAGCAGTCAAAAATATGTTCTAGAGGCCGTCCGTTTGACGTCCATAGGATCATAGTAGCTTCAACGTTTTGCGAACAGCATATGCCCGTGGATCGCATGATACCAGATAAGTTGGACGCAAGCAGAACAAACCATTTCTTGTTGAAACAGATCGAGACGAATACTTTGGTTTTGCGCAAACACCTTCATGAGATTGCAATGTACTGTATATTCGACTATTTATGCTCCACCGCGGAACGTGAAGATCAGTAAAGTATAAGATCCGGATAAAAATGACGAGACCAGCAGTATTCCTTGTCGTACTCTCGCTGTGGACGCTCGCAACCTGCGCCGGCGGCCTCCGCCTGGAGCTGAGGCACGTGGACGCCAAGGCCAACATCACCATGGCGGAGCGCATACGCCGCGCCGGCGAGCGCACTCACCACCGCGCCGCGTCCGTGCTCGCGGTGGCCCCCGTCTACTGGGGGGGCACTCAGTACGTAGCGGAGTACAGCATCGGCGACCCTCCGCAGCAGACGGAGGCCGTCGTGGACACGCTCAGCGACCTCGTCTGGACCCAGTGCACGCCGTGCAACTCCTCCTACTGCTTCCCCCAGAGACTCCCCCAGTACAACTTGTCGCGGTCGCGCACCGCCCACCCCGTTCCCTGCAACGGCACCCTGTGCGCCGCCGCGCACGAGGTCGGCGGCCGGTGCTCGGGTGACAAGAACGGGGCGTGCGCTATCAGGGCGCGGTACGATCTCGGCGACGTGGGTGGGTTCCTCGGGGTGGAGGAGTTCACGTTCGGGTCGGAGAAGGTGACTGTCGCCTTTGGGATCATAACCACGAGCAACATCGATCCGGGCCTCAACGGCGCGTCCGGCCTCGTCGGGCTCGGCAGGGGCGCGCTGTCTCTGGTCTCCCAGCTGGGAGGCGGCAAGTTCTCCTACTGCTTCACCCCTTACTTCAAGGGCCATCTCAACACCAGCCCTCTGTTCGTGGGGTCGTCGGCTAACATGAGCGGCGGCGGCAACAACACGCGGGGGGTGATCACGACGGTGCCTTTCGTGGCGAGCCCGAAGGACGAGCCCTTCAATATTCTCTACTACCTGCCGCTGGTTGGGATGACGGTGGGCGAGGCCAGGCTCGCCATCCCCTCCACGGCGTTCGACATGCGGCAGGTCGCGCCGGGGATGTGGGCCGGCGGTGCCATCATCGACTCTGGCTCCCCGTTCACCCTCCTCGTCGATGTGGCGTACGAGGCGCTGAAGCAGGAGGTGGCGCGGCAGCTACACGGCAGCCTCGTGCCGTCGCCGGTGCCCGACTTGGTGGAGCTCTGCGTGGCGTCTGTGGACGTCGGCAGGCTGGCGCCGCCGCTGGTGCTGCATTTCAGCGGCGGAGGCGATTTGGCGGTGCCGGCGGAGAACTATTGGGCGGCGGTAGACGAGGAGACGGCGTGCATGGTGGTGCTCAGCGCCGCGCGCGTCAACTTGACGATGCCCATGAACGAGACCACGGTCATCGGGAACTACATGCAGCAGAATGTGCATGTTCTTTACGACCTCGGCAACGGCCACATCTCCTTCCAGCCGGCGGACTGCAACTCTATATGAACTAGATTGCGGCGGGACACTTATGTCACACTCAAGGAAAAAATACAATGGAATGTAGTATATCGCAATTAATTACGGAACATTTCAATGTTATTAGCATAGTGACCCGTGCGAATACGCAGGCAAACTCTTCATTATCTCTTGTCTGCTTTTGCGAAATCATATTTAATATTTCCGGTTCCTATATTTTATAAGCAATGTGATAAAACTATTAGTTATTATACTATAAATAGAATATTACAATTTACATGAAGCATCTTATATCCCTTGTTTTAGAATACCTAATATTAGCTTAAAATTTTATTTGATTGTAAATAATTAGTTTTTGTTTTGTAAAAATGGTGTATATGGATCACATTAATACTTGATCCGGGAGTGTATACTATTCACTTTGTGTCGCAGTTCCACCTTGTGCCCGAGAAAACAACAAGTCAAAAATGACTTAAATATGTGATATCACTTATAAATGCAGGTGGTGTTTTGGCTCATAGGTGTATATGAACCTATTATTGAAAATGCATAAATATTACATCTCGAAAATATCAAAAAAATTGGAAATAAATTTCATGTATACATATGGACATTCTATGTTCTCACACAAACTTTCGGGAAAAACGAACATTTTACGTTGCTTGTATAAAAAATAAAAAAAATGTTCAGCAAATAGTGATGTTGAAGCATCAAAATTGTCTTTTGTACATGGGACAAAAAATATGTTACTTTTTTCCGAAAATTTGTGTGCCAACATAAAATATCTAGATATTCATGGGAAATTTTATTTCATTTTTTTGACATTTTGAATTATGTTATTACATAATGGGTTCATATGCACCTATGACCCGAAATGCATTTCCCCTTATAAATGGCATTGCATGCAAACTTGTGATTTACCTTGAACATTATTCCACTGCCAACTCATCTTAAGATATAAAGGAAGAGATATGAATTATATTTATGTTTACTTGAATTTTATTATATCTTGGATTTATAATCATTCAAAATTTATTCTTAACATATGTACTACTTATTGTATTGGATTAATCCCTAAATGATTGATGAATATATTAATTCAACATATTCTTGAATATCTGGCTTAATATTATCTTTTGACTTTTGTTTTATTTTATTTGATCTACATGCTTTGTATGTTTTTATAAGTATCAAAACTTACTCTGTATCATATAAATTTGCAGTATTGCTAGTATCTTAAGAACGGATGAGGCTAATTAGAAATAGGCATGTTTTGTCCGATGTGGTTGTGCTAGATCGTGTAAACGATCTCAAACTGGTCACCCAAGTATTGCTAGTATTGCTAGTATCGATTGCGGTAAGGGCATCTCCACGCAGCCGACCAATCCGGTTCTGGTGTGTTCGTGTGTTCGATTCGATCCGAGCGCGTGCGCTTCAGCATAGCGATGTAAACGGACTGATTCGTTCGCCCCGACGCATTCGTTCACCATATTTAGGGAACCAATCCGTTGGCGAGGACATCGAGTGTGTCCTCCCGTATACACCCGTGTGCACCTTGGGCCCGCATGGAAACGACCCAACGGGTTCCACCTCTGGCCATCAATGGAAGTACTCTGATCGCGCCGCCTAACGCTTGCGCTCCTACTCTGGCTGCGCTGCCTGCCGTCCATCAATATCGCTGTTTCGTTCTACGCGCCGACATCCAATGCTCGACCCTTTATAAGCACGCAAGCGCCCTCCATTTTCTTCCACAAGCTCATCTTCCATTCCCCACCACCACCACCACCAACCGCACTACATCGCCGCAACAGTGGCCGGCGGCATAGGCTCGAGGGGAGGGCGCCTAAGATGGCCAGAGTTAGCCACCAGCATCGTCGTCGCCATTGCCACTATTGTCACCCGATCGCGTCGCCATCGGCCTCTCCGGCTTCAAGTTCGGCGTGACCATCCATCAGGAAATGAGTTGCGACAGGCTGCGCCTACTCCTGAGGTTCGCCTCGATCATCGATGGGAAAGAGCCCCACCATGTCCTCATGTGCGCGTTCGGCAGCGCGACCCGCCTGCGGTCCACGGAGGTGATGTTCGACGGCGATGGTGAAAGGACGAGATGTCTCCTAGAGGGGGTGAATAGGGTTTTTAAAAAGTACTCTTACGGATTTAGCATATAAAAATGCGGAATTGAACTAACATTTATTTTACAAGAGCAAAACCTAAATATGCTAGGCTCAAGTAAGTGCAACAACAACAACAACTTAGATAAGCAAGATAGGCACAAGATATATAGAGCACAAGTGATAGAAAAGTATAAGTAATTCAAGCACGATAGCTATTAGAACGAAACTAAACTCGAGTATAGAGATAACCGAAGCACGCGGAAATGAAGATGTATTTCAGTGTTCCCCCACACAAGGTGAGGTACGTCACTTTGGAGAGATGCGGACTACCACGAACGTCTCCCGAACGCCAAGAAGGCTCACTGATATGTCCAATTTGCATCACTATTCTATATCCTAATTTACTGTTATTCATTGATATATTACATATTTAGAGATGATACTTATGTTATTCCATCTATTTTTGCATGTTTCATGATTATTGGGGAATTAACTGCCGGCAATTTCCAGAAAATATATGAAAACTCCTATTTTGCCAGATGACGGAGGAAACCAGAAGTGGAGGCAGAGATGTGCCAGGAGGGCCCACACCACCCCTAGGCACGGGCCACTGATGGCGTGTAAGACACACGTCCGTTGGGAACCCCAAGAGGAATGTGTGATGCGTACAGCGACAAGTTTTCCCTCAGTAAGAAACCAAGGTTATCGAACCAGTAGGAGTCAAGGAACACGTGAAGGTTATTGGTGGCGGAGTTTAGTGCGGCGCAACACCAGGGATTCCGCGCCAACATGGAACCTGCACAACACAATCAAAGTACTTTGCCCCAACGTAACAGTGAGGTTGTCAATCTCACCGGCTTGCTGAAAACAAAGGATTAGATGTATAGTGTGGAAGATGATGTTTGTTTGCGAAGAACAATGAAAGAACAAGTATTGCAGTAGATTGTATTTCAGATGTAAAGAATGGACCGGGGTCCACAATTCACTAGTGGTGTCTCTCCCATAAGATAAATAGAATGTTGGGTGAACAAATTACAGTTGGGCAATTGAAAAATAAAGAAGGCATAACAATGCACATACATATATCATGATGAATACTATGAGATTTAATCAGGGCATTACGAAAAAGTGCATAGACCGCTATCCAGCATGCATCTATGCCCAAAAAGTCCACCTTCAGGTTATCATCCGAACCCCTTCCAGTATTAAGTTGCAAACAACAGACAATTGCATTAAGTATGGTGCGTAATGTAATCAACACAAATATCGTTAGACAAAGCATTGATGTTTTATCCCTAGTGGCAACAACACATCCACAACCTTAGAACTTTCGTCACTTGTCCCGAGATTCAATGGAGGCATGAACCCACTATCGAGCATAAATACTCCCTCTTGGAGTCACAAGTATCAACTTGGCCGAGCCTCTACTAGCAACGGAGAGCATGCAAGAACATAAACAACATATATGATAGATTGATAATCAACTTGACATAGTATTCAATATTCATCGGATCCCAACAAACACAACATGTAGCATTACAAATAGATGATCTTGATCATGATAGGCAGCTCACAAGATCTAACATGATAGCACAATGAGGAGAAGACAACCATCTAGCTACTGCTATGGACCCATAGTCCGGGGGTGAACTACTCACACATCGATCCGGAGGCGATCATGGTGATGAAGAGACCTCCGGGAGATGATTCCCCTCTCCGGCGAGGGTGCCGGAGGCGATCTCCTGAATCCCCGAGATGGGATTGGCGGTGGCGGCGTCTCCGGAAGGTTTTCCGTATCGTGGCTCTCGATGCGGGGTTTTCGCGACGAAGGCTTTAAGTAGGCGGAAGGGCGGAGTTGAGGATGCTAACAGGGGGCCCACACCATAGGGCGGCACGGGCCCCCCTTGGCCGCGCGGCCTCGTGGTGTCGGCGCCTCGTCGCCCCACTTCGTTTCCCTTTCGGTCTTCCGGAAGCTTCGTGGAAAAATAAGACCACGGGCGTTGATTTCGTCCAATTCGGAGAATATTTCCTTTGTAGGATTTCTGAAACCAAAAACAGCGAGAAAACAGACAATCGGCTCTTCGGCATCTCGTCAATAGGTTAGTGCCGGAAAATGCATAATAATGACATAAAGTGTGTATAAAACATGTGAGTATCATCATAAAAGTAGCATGGAACATAAGAAATTATAGATACGTTTGAGACGTATCAAGCATCCCTAAGCTTAGTTCCTACTCGCCCTCGAGTAGGTAAACGATAACAAGGATAATTTCTGAAGTGACATGCTATCATAATCTTGATCAATACTATTGTAAAGCATATGAGATGAATGCAGCGATTCGAAGCAATGGTGAAGACAATGAATAAACAAATGAATCATATAGCAAAGACTTTTCATGAATAATACTTTCAAGACAAGCATCAATAAGACTTGCATAAGAGTTACTCATAAAGCAATAAATTCTTAGTAGAAAGCTTTGAAGCAACACAAAGGAAGATATAAGTTTCAGCGGTTGCTTTCAACTTCAACATATTTATCTCATGGATAATTGTCAACACAAAGTAATATAACAAGTGCAATAGGTAAACATGTAAGAATCAATGCACACAGTTGATACAAGTGTTTGCTTCTAGGATAGAAAGAATAGGTGAACTGACTCAACAATAAAGTAAAAGAATGGCTCTTCGCAGAGGGAAGCATGGATTACTATATTTGTGCTAGAGCTTTTCATTTTGAAAACAAGAAACAATTTTGTCAACGGTAGTAATAAATCATATGTGTTATGTATAAGATATCCTATAAGTTGCAAGCCTAATGCATAGTATACCAATAGTGCTCGCACCTTGTCCTAATTAGCTTGGATTAACATGGATTATCATTGCATAACATATGTTTCAACCAAGTGTCACAAAGGGGTACCTCTATGCCACCTGTACAAAGGTCTAAGGAGAAAGCTCGCATTGGATTTCTCGCTTTTGATTATTCTCAACTTAGACATCCATACCGGGACAACATAGACAACAGATAATGGACTCCTCTTTAATGCATAAGCATTCAACAACAAATAATATTCTCATAAGAGATTGAGGATTAATTTTCCAAACTGAAACTTCCACCATGGATCATGGCTTTAGTTAGCGGCCCAATGTTCTTCTCTAACAATATGCATACTCAAACCATTTGATCATGAAAATCGCCCTTACTTCAGACAAGACGAACATGCATAGCAACTCACATGATATTCAACAAAGGTAATAGTTGATGGCGTCCACAGAAACATGGTTACCGCTCAACAAGCAACTTATTAAGAAATAAGATACATAAGTACATATTCTTCACCACAATAGTTTTTAAGGCTATTTTCCCATGAGCTATATATTGCAAAGACAAAGGATAGAATTTTAAAGGTAGCACTCAAGTAATTTACTTTGGAATGGCAGAGAAATACCATGTAGTAGGTAGGTATGGTGGACACAAATGGCATAGTTTTTGGCTCAAGGATTTGGATGCACGAGAAGAATTCCTCTCAATACAAGGCTAGGCTAGCAAGGTTGTTTGAAGCAAACTCAAGTATAAAACGGTGCAGCAAAGCTTACATATGAACATATTGCAAGAATTATAAGACTTTACATTGTCTCCTTGTTGTTCAAACACCTTAACCAGAAAATATCTAGACTCTAGAGAAACCAATCATGCAAACCAAATTTTAACAAGCTCTATGTAGTTCTTCATTAATGGGTGCAAAGTACATGATGCAAGAGCTTAAACATGATCTATATGAGCACAACAATTGCCAAGTATCAAATTATTCAAGACATTATACCAATTACCACATGCAGCATTTTCTGTTTCCAACCATATAACAATGAACGAAGCAGTTTCAACCTTCGCCATGAACATTAAGAGTAAAGCTAAGAACATATGTGTTCATACGAAACAGCGGAGCGTGTCTCTCTCCCAAACAAAGAATGCTAGGATCCGATTTTATTCAAACAAAAACAAAAATAAAAACAAACAGACGCTCCAAGTAAAGCACATAAGATGTGACGGAATAAAAATATAGTTTCACTAGAGGTGACCCGATAAGTTGTCGATGAAGAAGGGATGCCTTGGGCATCCCCAAGCTTAGATGCTTGAGTCTTCTTAAAATATGCAGGGATGAACCACGTGGGCATCCCCAAGCTTAGACTTTTCACTCTTCTTGATCATATTGTATCATCCTCCTCTCTTGACCCTTGAAAACTTCCTCCACACCAAACTCAAAACAAACTCATTAGAAGGTTAGTGCATAATTGAAAATTCATATATTCAGAGGTGACATAATCATTCTTAACACTTCTGAACATTGCACAAAGCTACTGAAAGTTAATGGAACAAATAAATCCATCAAACATAGCAAAACAGGCAATGCGAAATAAAAGGCAGAATCTGTCAAAACAGAACAGTCCGTAAAGACGAATTTTTCAGGGGCACTTAACTTGCTCAGATGAAAATGCCCAAATTGAATGAAAGTTGTGTACATATTTGAGGATCACGCACGTAAATTGGCAGATTTTTCTAAATTTTCTACAGAAGGGCTGCTCAATTTCGTGACAGTAAGAAATCTGTTTCTGCGCAGTAATCCAAATCTAGTATTGACTTTACTATCAAAGACTTTACTTGGCACAACAATGCAATAAAATAAAGATAAGGAGAGGTTGCTACAGTAGTAACAACTTCCAAGACTCAAATATAAAACAAAAGTGCAGAAGTAAAATAATGGGTTGTCTCCCATAAGCGCTTTTCTTTAACGCCTTTCAGCTAGGCACAGAAAGTGTGAATCAAGTATTATCAAGAGACGAAGCATCGACATCATAATTTGTTCTAATAATAGAATCATAAGGTAACTTCATTCTCTTTCTAGGGAAGTGTTCCATACCTTTCTTAAGAGGAAATTGATATTTAATATTACCTTCCTTCATATCAATGGTAGCACCAACAGTTCGAAGAAAAGGTCTTCTCAATATAATGGGACAAGATGCATTGCATTCAATATCCAAGACAACAAAATCAACGGGGACAAGGTTATTGTTAACCATAATGCGAACATTATCAATCCTCCCCAAAGGTTTCTTTATAGCATTATCAGCAAGATTAACATCCAAATAACAATTTTTCAATGGTGGCAAGTCAAGCATATCATAGATTTTCTTAGGCATAACGAAATACTTGCACCAAGATCACATAAAGCATTACAATCAAAATCATTGACCCTCATCTTAATGATGGGCTCCCAACCATCTTCTAACTTCCTAGGAATAGAGGTTTCAAGTTTTAGTTTCTCCTCTCTAGCTTTTATGAGAGCATTTGTAATATGTTTTGTAAAGGCCAAATTTATAGCACTAGCATTGAGACTTTTAGCAAGTTTTTTAAGAACTTTATAACTTCAGAGATGTGACAATCATAAAAATCTAAACCATTATGATCTACAGCAATGGAATCATTGTCCCCAATATTTTGAAAATTTTCAGCAGTTTTATCAGTTTCAGCAGTTTTAGCAATTTCAGCAGTTTCATGCAGTTTTGCACGCTTTGCACTAGGAATAGAAACATTGCCAACACCAATTATTTTACCATTGGTAGTAGGAGGTGTAGCAACATGTGAAGCATTAACATTACTAATGGTGGTAATAGTCCAAACTTTAGCTGCATTATTCTCTTTAGCTAGTTTTTCGTTTTCTTCTCTTTCCCACCTAGCATGCAATTCAGCCATCAATCTAATATTCTCATTAATTCGAACTTGGATGGAGTTTGCTGTAGTAACAATTTTATTATCATTATCCTTATTAGGCATAACTTTCAATTTTAAAAGATCAACATCAGAGGCAAGACTATCAGTCCTAGAAGCAAGAATATCAATTTTATCAAGCTTTTCCTCACACTACTAGGAAAAAGCCTATAGGTGGAGGAAATATGTGCCGGCGCACCACCTTGCACGTGCGCCGGTGGAAAGTGTTGCCGGCGCACCACTTTTCCGCCGCGCCGGCGATGGACCTATACTGCCGGCGCACAAAAAAAATTAGTGCGCCGGGGATAAAATTCGAAGAGATCTGGCCGGAACTCCAAATTTTGGGTACCTTACCCCGGCGCACCTCTATGGTGGTGCGCCGGTGGTAAAAAATTTACCACCAGTGCACCACCATAGAGGTGCGCCGGGGGTAAGTTGCCTAGATTTTCTCTCCACCCCCCCCCCCCCGGGAATCGCCTTTTCAGTTTTTGAAAAAATAATAGAAAATGATAGAAAATTCAAAAAATAAAATCCTTTGAAATGCCCATGTAATATGTGATCTAGTTTTAGTGAAAACTTGAAAATTTGAATTTCGATGTATTATGCAAAATGGCGTCATGTTTCGGTAAAACGGGATTTACGGTTGCATACGACCTCCGATGAAAAACTTTTTTATATCAAAATCGATCTACTCGAAATTTCCTATTCGAATTCAACCGCCTACGGCCGTTTGGAGAAAAAATGGATTCGTCAAATTCAAAACAGAAACAGGACTTTTTTCAGATTTAAGATTTGGGAGAAAAAAAGAAAAAAATACCCCCGGCGCACCACCCTACTTGGCGCGCCGGCGGTAACCTATGGTATATATATACTCCACACCTGCCTGTGCTCCTCACTTTCACATTTTCCTTCTCTTTTCCTCCTCCTCCTCCTCCTCATCTACTACATCGAGCTACTGCGGCGAGCTACTCCGGCGACCTTTACTGCACCGACGGCCACCGACGGCCACAACGTCCTCCGGCCTCCTCCAACACCTCCGGCCTCCTCCACCACCTCCGGCCTCCTCCACCACGTCCGGCCTCCGCCACCACGTCCAGCCTCCTCCACCACCTCCGGCCTCCTCCACCAACTCCGGCCACCTCCATCAACTCCGGGCTCCCCCACCTACTCCGGGCTCCTCCACCTCCGGCCTACTCCTCCTCCTCCTACACCGACGCGATGACCTCGGGAGCTTCCGCCATCATCCTGCACCTCCTGTACCTCCTACACCGGCGCAGAGACGACAACCACTGATTAGCTAGATCTAGATCTAGATCTAGATCTAGATCTAGATTTGATTTTTTTTGGTTTTCTTGTATAACCTACCGCCGGCGAACAAGATAGGTGCGCCGGGGATAACGCGAGTTACCACCGGCGCACCAACTGGTGCGCCGGCAATAAGCGATTATCACCGGCCTGTTCCCACCGGCGGGCTCTAAGTGCGCCGGCAATAGGCCTTTTTGGTGCGCCGGCAATAGGCCTTTTCCTTGTAGTGTCAATAGATTTGTTAAAAGCAGTTTGTGTACTAATAAATTCTTTAAGCATGGCTTCAAGACCAGGGGTACACTCCTATTATTGTTGTAAGAATTCCCATAAGAATTACCATAACCATTACCATTAGCAGAAGGATATGGCCTATAGTTGTTACCAGAATTAATCCTATAAGCATTGTTGTTGAAATTATTACTTTTAATGAAGTTCACATCAACATGTTCTTCTTGGGCAACCAATGAAGCTAAAGGAACATTATTAGGATCAACATTAGATCTACCATTCACAAGCATAGACATAATAGCATGAATCTTATCACTCAAGGAGGAGGTTTCTTCAACAGAATTTACCTTCTTACCTTGTGAAGCTCTTTCCGTGTGCCATTCAGAGTAATTTATCATCATATCATCAAGAAGCTTTGTTGTCGCCCCCAAAGTGATGGACATAAAAGTACCTCCAGCAGCTGAATCCAATAGGTTCCGCGAAGAAAAATTCAATCTTGCATAAAAGGTTTGGATGATCATCCAAGTAGTTAGTCCATGGGTAGGGCAATTCTTTACCAAAGATTTCATTCTCTCCCATGTTTGAGCAACATGTTCATTATCCAATTGCTTAAAATTCATTATGCTACTTCTCAAAGATATAATTTTAGCGGGAGGATAATATCTACCAATAAAAGCATCCTTACATTTAGTCCATGAATCAATACTATTTCTAGGCAGAGATAGCAACCAATCTTTAGCTCTTCCTCTTAAGGAGAAAGGAAACAATTTTAATTTTATAATGTCACCATCTACATCCTTATACTTTTGCATTTCACATAGTTCAACAAAATTATTAAGATGGGCAGCAGCATCATCAGAACTAACACCAGAAAATTGCTCTCTCATAAAAAGATTTAGTAAAGCAGGTTTAATTTCAAAGAATTCTGCTGTAGTACAGGTGGAGCAATAGGTGTGCATAAGAAATCATTATTATTTAGTGAAGTCACACAACTTAGTATTCTCAGCAGTATTCATTTTAGCAGTAGTAAATAAAGCAAACTAAATAAAGTAAATGCAAGTAACTAATTTTTTTTGTTTTTAATATGGAGAACAAGACAGTAAATAAAGTAAAGCTAGCAACTAAAATTTTTGTATTTTTGATATAAAGAGCAAACAAAGCAGTAAATAAAATAAAGCAAGACAAAAACAAAGTAAAGAGATTGGATGTGGGAGACTCCCCTTGCAGCGTGTCTCGATCTCCCCGGCAACGGCGCCAGAAAACTGTCTTGATGGCGTGTAAGACACACGTCCGTTGGGAACCCAAGAGGAAGGTGTGATCTGTACAGCGACAAGTTTTCCCTCAGTAAGAAACCAAGGTTATCGAACCAGTAGGAGTCAAGGAACACGTGAAGGTTGTTGGTGGCGGAGTGTAGTGCGACGCAACACCAGGGATTCCGGCGCCAACGTGGAACCTGCACAACACAATCAAAGTACTTTGCCCCAACGTAACAGTGAGGTTGTCAATCTCACCGGCTTGCTGAAAACAAAGGATTAGATGTATAGTGTGGAAGATGATGTTTGTTTGCGAAGAACGATAAAGAACAAGTATTGCAATAGATTGTATTTCAGATGTAAAGAATGGACCGGGGTCCACAGTTCACTAGTGGTGTCTCTCCCATAAGATAAATAGCATGTTGGGTGAACAAATTACAGTTGGGAAATTGACAAATAAAGAAGGAATAACAATGCACATACATATATCATGATGAGTACTATGAGATTTAATCAGGGCA
Organism: Lolium rigidum; assembly: GCF_022539505.1. NCBI lineage: Eukaryota > Viridiplantae > Streptophyta > Magnoliopsida > Poales > Poaceae > Lolium > Lolium rigidum. The sequence continues at coordinate 48,515,899 of NC_061512.1, read as the reverse complement.
TTACGACAAAGTACATAGACCGCTATCCAGCATGCATCTATGTCTAAAAAGTCCACCTTCAGGTTATCATACGAACCCCTTCCAGTATTAAGTTGCAAACAACAGACAATTGCATTAAGTATGGTGCGTAATGTAATCAACACAAATATCCTTAGACAAAGCATTGATGTTTTATCCCTAGTGGCAACAGACACATCCACAACCTTAGAACTTTCGTCACTGTCCCAGATTCAATGGAGGCATGAACCCACTATCGAGTATAAATACTCCCTCTTGGAGTCACAAGTATCAACTTGGCCAGAGCCTCTACTAGCAACGGAGAGCATGCAAGAACATAAACAACATATATGATAGATTGATAATCAACTTGACATAGTATTCAATATTCATCGGATCCCAACAAACACAACATGTAGCATTACAAATAGATGATCTTGATCATGATAGGCAGCTCACAAGATCTAACATGATAGCATAATGAGGAGAAGACAACCATCTAGCTACCGCTATGGACCCATAGTCCAGGGGTGAACTACTCACACATCGATCCGGAGGCGATCATGGTGATGAAGAGACCTCCGGGAGATGATTCCCCTCTCCGGCAGGGTGCCGGAGGCGATCTCCTGAATCCCCCGAGATGGGATTGGCGGCGGCGGCGTCTCTGGAAGGTTTTACGTATCGTGGCTCTCGGTACTGGGGTTTTCGCGACGAAGGCTTTAAGTAGGCGGAAGGGCGGAGTTGGAGGGCTGACAGGGGGCCACACCATAGGGCGGCGCGGCCCCCTTGGCCGCGCGGCCCTGTGGTGTCGGCGCCCCGTCGCCCCACTTCGTTTCCCTTTCGGTCTTCTGGAAGCTTCGTGGAAAAATAAGACCCTGGGCGTTGATTTCGTCCAATTCCGAGAATATTTCCTTTGTAGGATTTCTGAAACCAAAAACAGCAGAATACAGCAACTGGCTCTTCGGCATCTCATCAATAGGTTAGTGCCGGAAAATGCATAATAATGACATAAAGTCTGTATAAAACATGTGAGTATCATCATAAAAGTAGCATGGAACATAAGAAATTATAGATACGTTTGAGACGTATCAGCCACCACTGGCCGTGCCTAGGCGTGGTCTGGGTACCCTGATCCCCCTCTGACATCGCCCCCTCGCGTATTTCATCTCCCCGAGAACCCTAACATCGGAGGAGCAAACAGAGAAATATTCTGACGTCGCTACGTGGTGGAAAACCATAGAGAGAGAAAAGCTCTCCGGTAAGAAGAAATCTGCCGGGGAAATTCCTTCCTGGAGAGGGGAGATCGTCGTCATCGTCACCGTCATCGAGCTGGACTTCATCGGGATCATCATCATCATCTCCACCAGCAACACCATCATCATCGCCGTCTCCACTCCATCCCTCTGCAGTAATTTGGTTTTGATACTTGTCTAGTTCATAGGGGAACTTTCCCGGTATTGATTACCTCTTGTAGTTGATGCTATTGGGTGGAACCATTCAATTACAGTTTATGTGCAGATTGTTGTTCATCATTATATCACCTCTGATTATGATTTATATGATATCTCGTGAGTAGTTCATTTAGTTCTTGAGGACATGGGAGAAGTCATGATGTTAGTAGTGGAACTATGTTGAGTATTATTCAATGATTTGATACTTAAGTTGTGGTGCTATTCTTCTAATGGTGTCATGTAAACATCGACTACGTGATACTTCACCTTTATGGGCCTAGGGGAATGCATCGTGTATTTGGCTACTAATTATGGGTTTGTGGGAGTGTAGGATCTCGAAATTTAAGGCTGTGGTTAGATTTATCTTTATTACTTTCTTGTAGTTGCATTTTCTTGCAAGAGGTATAATCACAAAAATGCATTAGTCCAAGTTTGGGGTAGTGCATTAGTCCAAGTTTGGGGTATAATCACAAGAACTCACACAACACTTACCAAACCAATGAAGATTATTTAGCTATGTGAAGCGAAAGCACTTGATGAAATTCCCGTGTGTTCTCAGGAACGTTTGGTCATCATAAGTACAACAACTGGCTTGTCCTTTCCTCCAAAAAGGATTGGGCCACTGATACGTCTCAAACGTATCTATAATTTCTTATGTTCCATGCTTGTTTTATGATGATACTCACATGTTTTGTTCACACTTTATGATGATTTTATGCGTTTTCCGGAACTAACCTATTAACGATATGCCGAAGTGCCAGTTCCTGTTTTCTGCTGTTTTTGGTTTCAGAAATCTTACACAGGAAATATTCTCGGAATTGGACGAAATCAAGGCCCACGATCTTATAATTCCACGAAGCTTCCAGAACACCGAAGAGGGACCAGAGGGGAGGCCCAGGGCCACCACACATGGTGGCGGCGCGGCCAAGAGGGGGGCCGCGCCCCCCTGTTGTGTGGAGCCTCCAGACCCCCTCTGACTCCGAATCTTCGCCTATTTAAGCCGTCCTGACCTAAAACTTCGAGAGGAATAAGCCACGATACGAGAAAAGTTTCAGAGCCTCCGCCATCGCGAAGCCAAGATTCGGGGGACAGAAGTCTCTGTTCCGGCACGCTGCCGGGACGGGGAATTGCCCCCGGAAGGCATCTCCATCGACACCACCGCCATCTTCATCGCCGCAGCTGTCTCCTATGATGAGAAGGGAGTAGTTCTCCCCCGAGGCTAAGGGCTGTACCGGTAGCTATGTGGTTCATCTCTCTCCCATGTACTTCAATACAATGATCTCATGAGCTGCCTTACATGATTGAGATCCATATGATGAGCTTTGTAATCTAGATGTCGTTATGCTATTCAAGTGGATTTTACTTATGTGATCTCCGGAGACTCCTTGTCCCACGTGTGTAAAGGTGACAAGTGTGTGCACCGTGTGGGTCTCTTAGGCTATATTTCACGAATACTTATTCACCGAGTTATGATTTGAGTTGGATGTCTCTATGAAATTGTGGTATGTTAGTACCTCCTATGAATGCTCACAAGGATGACAGTGTGGGGTGTTTATTAGTACTTGGGAATACATCTTTAAGGTTTTCCTACATGATGAATTAGTGTTCGTTATCTTGCCAAAGAGTAATTCAGAATCGCATAGTGAAGTGCTTATTTATATTCCTTTATGATTGCAATGTTGAGAGTGTCCACTAGTGAAAGTATGATCCCTAGGCCTTGTTTCCAAATATCGAAACTCCGTTTATTTACTGTTCCACTGCATGTTTACTCGCTGCCATCTTTATTTCAGATTGTTATTACCACTCATATTCATCCATATCACTTGCATCTTACTATCTCTTCGCCGAACTAGTGCACCTATACATCTGACAAGTGTATTAGGTGTGTTGGGGACACAAGAGACTTCTTGTATCCTAATTGCAGGGTTGCTTGAGAGGGATATCTTTGTCCTCTACCTCCCTGAGTTCGATAAACCTTGGGTGATTCACTTAAGGGAAACTTGCTGCTGTTCTACAAACCTCTGCTCTTGGAGGCCCAACACTGTCTACAGGAAAAGAAGCGTGCGTAGACATCAAGCTATTTTCTGGCGCCGTTGCCGGGGAACGAAGAAAAGCTACACCACAGAGGTTTCTACCTCCCACGTCAACCACCCGCCAGTTGTGGGCAGCAAGCTATTTTCTGGCGCCATTGCCGGGGAGGTAAGGTAAAAGGTATTCACATCCTCCGACTACTAAGCTATTTCCTAGCACTGTTGCCGGTGTGTGAGTGCTCGAAGCTATTTCCTTTAGATCCTGCAATTGCATCTAATTGTTTCTTGTTCACTAGTTAGGCATAATGGAAATTAACAGTGAGCTTTTTAATCTATTTCCTGAGTTAAGACATAAAGTGTGTGATGCGAAAATTAAAAAACCTATGGAACCTTATTCGCATGCTAGTAGCAATGTTATTAGTATGAATACCATTGTTGATAATGCTATGGAAGAATTTAAGTTTGGGGAAGCTGGTTTTGATGAGCATTATATTTTTAGTCCAACAAGCATGGAGGAGAAAATTTACTTTGATGATACTTTGCCTCCTATTTATGATGATTATAATGATAGTGGTCTTCTGGTGCCGCCTACTATGGAGGATAAATTTAATTATGATTACAATATGCCTCATATATTTGATGATAGCTACTTTGTTGAATTTGCTCCCACTACAATTAATAAGAATGACTATGCTTATGTTGGGAGTAGTAATAATTTTATGCATGAGACTCATGATAAGAATGTTTCATTTGATAGTTATATTATTGAGTTTGTTCATGATGCTACTGAAAATCATTATGAGAGAGGAAAATATGATTGTATAAGTTTTCATGTTACTAAAACACCTCTCTATATGCTGAAAATCTTGAAGTTGCACTTGTCTAGTTTTCCTATGCTTGTTGCATTATGCCTACATGACTTGTTTATTTACAAGATTCCTTTTCATAGGAAGTGGGTTAGGCTTAAATTTGTTTTGAATTTGCTTCTTGATGCTCTCTTTTGCTTCAACTCTTATTTCTTGGGAGTGCATCATTAAAACTGCTGAGCCCATCTTAATGGCTATAAAGAAAGCACTTCTTGGGAGATAACCCATATTTTTTATTTTGCTACTATTTTGTTGTGTCTTGGAAGTTCTTACTACTGTAGCAACCTCTCCTTATCTTTATTTTTATTGCATTGTTGTGCCGAGTAAAGTCTTTGATAGTAAGGTTCATACTAGATTTGGATTACTGCGTAGAAACAGATTTCTTGCTGTCATGAATTTGGGCAGGGTTCTCTGTAGGTAACTCAGAAAAATCTGCCAATTTACGTGAGTAATCCACAGATATGTACGCAACTTTCATTCAATTTGAGCATTTTCATCTGAGCAAGTCTGGTGCCTCTGAAAAATTCGTCTTTACGGACTGTTCTGTTTTGACAGATTCTGCCTTTTATTTCGCATTGCCTCTTTTGCTATGTTGTATGGATTTCTTTGTTCCATTAACTTCCAGTAGCTTTGTGCAATGTCCAGAAGTGTTAAGAATAATTATGTCACATCTGAATATATGAATTTTCAATTATGCACTAACCCTCTAATGAGTTTGTTTTGAGTTTGGTGTGGAGGAAGTTTTCAAGGGTCAAGAGAGGAGGATGATACAATATGATCAAGAAGAGTGAAAAGTCTAAGATTGGGGATGCCCCCGTGGTTCATCCCTGCATATTTCAAGAAGACTCAAGCATCTAAGCTTGGGGATGCCCAAGGCATCCCCTTCTTCATCGACAACTTATCGAGTCACCTCTAGTGAAACTATATTTTTATTCCATCACATCTTATGTACTTTACTTGGAGCGTCTCGTGTGCTTTTATTTTCGTTTTGTTATTTTCATTCTCTGAATAAATTCATGCTTGTGTGGGAGAGAGACACACTCCGCTCGTTCATATGAACACTGGTGTTCTTAGCTTTACTTTTAATGTTCATGGCGAAGGTTGAAACTGCTTCGTTCATTGCTATTTGGTTGGAAACAGAAAATGCTGCATGTGGTAATTGGTATAATGTCTTGAATAATTTTATACTTGGCAATTGTTGTGCTCATATAGATCATGTTTAAGCTCTTGCATCATGTACTTTGCACCTATTAATGAAGAACTACATAGAGCTTGTTAAAATTTGGTTTGCATGATTGATCTCTAGAGTCTAGATATTTTCTGGTTAAGGTGTTTGAACAACAAGGAGACGATGTAGAGTCTTATAATGCTTGCAATATGTTCTTATGTAAGTTTTGTTGTACCGTTTTATACTTGAGTTTGCTTCAAACAACCTTGCTAGCCTAAACCTTGTATTGAGAGGGATTACTTCTCGTGCATCCAAATCCTTGAGCCAAAAACTATGCCATTTGTGTCCACCATACCTACCTACAACATGGTATTTCTCCGCCATTCCAAAGTAAATTACTTGAGTGCTACCTTTAGAACTTCATTCCTTGTCTTTGCAATATATAGCTTATGGGAAAATAGCCTTAAAAACTATTGTGGTGAAAAATATGTACTTATGTATCTCATTTCTTAATAAGTTGCTTGTTGAGCGGTAACCATGTTTCTGGGGACGCCACCAACTATTACACCTTTTTTGAATATCATGTGAGTTGCTATGCATGTTCGTCTTGTCTGAAGTAAGGGTGATTTATCATGATCAAACGGTTTGAGTATGCATATTGTTAGAGAAGAACATTGGGCCGCTAACTAAAGCCATGAATCATGGTGGAAGTTTCAGTTTGGACAATTAATCCTCAATCTCTTATGAGAATATTATCTGTTGTTGAATGCTTATGCATTAAAGAGGAGTCCATTATCTCGTTGTCTATGTTGTCCCGGTATGGATGTCTAAGTTGAGAATAATCAAAAAGCGAGAAATCCAATGCGAGGTTTCTCCTTAGACCTTTGTACAGGCGGCATAGAGGTACCCCTTTGTGACACTTGGTTGAAACATATGCTATGCAATGATAATCCATGTTAATCCAAGCTAATTAGGACAAGGTGCGAGCACTATTGGTAATCTATGCATGAGGCTTGCAACTTATAGGATATCTTATACATAACACATATGCTTTATTACTACCGTTGACAAAATTGTTTCTATGTTTTCAAAATGAAAAGCTCTAGCACAAAAATAGTAATCCATGCTTCCTCTCGCGAAGGGCCATTCTTTTACTTTATGTTGAGTCAGTTTACCTACTTCTTTCCATCTTAGAAGCAAACACTTGTGTCAACTGTGTGCATTGATTCTTACATGTTTACCTATTGCACATGTTATATTGCTTTATGTTGACAATATCCATGAGATATACATGTTACAAGTTGAAAGCAACTGCTGAAACTTATATCTTCCTTTGTGTTGCTTCAATGCCTTTACTTTGAATTTATTGCTTTATGAGTTAACTCTTATGCAAGACTTATTGATGCTTGTCTTGAAAGTATTATTCATGATAAGTCTTTGCTATATGATTCATTTGTTTACTCATTGTCTTCACCATTGCTTCGAATCGCTGCATTCATCTCATATGCTTTACAATAGTATTGATCAAGATTATGATAGCATGTCACTTCAGAAATTATCCTTGTTATCGTTTACCTACTCGAGGGCGAGTAGGAACTATGCTTGGGGATGCTTGATACGTCTCAAACGTATCTATAATTTCTTATGTTCCATGCTTGTTTTATGATGATACTCACATGTTTTGTTCACACTTTATGATGATTTTATGCGTTTTCCGGAACTAACCTATTAACGAGATGCCGAAGTGCCAGTTCCTGTTTTCTGCTGTTTTTTGTTTCAGAAATCTTACACAGGAAATATTATCGGAATTGGACGAAATCAAGGCCCGCGATCTTATAATTCCACGAAGCTTCCAGAACACCGAAGAAGGACCAGAGGGGAGGCCCAGGGCCACCACACATGGTGGCGGCGCAGCCAAGAGGGGGGCCGTGCCCCCTGTTGTGTGGAGCCTCCAGACCCCCTCCGACTCCGACTCTTCGCCTATTTAAACCGTCCTGACCTAAAACTTCGAGAGGAATAAGCCACGATACGAGAAAAGTTCCAGAGCCGCCGCCATCGCGAAGCCAAGATTCGGGGGACAGAAGTCTCTGTTCCGGCACGCCGCCGGGACGGGGAATTGCCCCGGAAGGCATCTCCATCGACACCACCGCCATCTTCATCGCCGCTGCTGTCTCCTATGATGAGGAGGGAGTAGTTCTCCCCCGAGGCTAAGGGCTGTACCGGTAGCTATGTGGTTCATCTCTCTCTCCATGTACTTCAATACAATGATCTCATGAGCTGCCTTACATGATTGAGATCCATATGATGAGCTTTGTAATCTAGATGCCGTTATGCTATTCAAGTGGATTTTACTTATGCGATCTCCGGAGACTCCTTGTCCCACGTGTGTAAAGGTGACAGTGTGTGCACCGTGTGGGTCTCTTAGGCTATATTTCACAGAATACTTATTCACTGAGTTATGATTTTGAGTTGGATGTCTCTATGAAATTGTGGTGTGTTAGTACCTCCTATGAATGCTCACAGTGACAGCGTGGGGTGTTTATTAGTACTTGGGAATACATCTTTAAGGTTTTCCTACATGATGAATTAGTGTTCGTTATCTTGCCAAGGAGTAATTCAGAATCGCATAGTGAAGTGCTTATTTATATTCCTTTATGATTGCAATGTTGAGAGTGTCCACTAGTGAAAGTATGATCCCTAGGCCTTGTTTCCAAATATCGAAACTCCTTTTATTTACTGTTCCACTGCATGTTTACTCGCTGCCATCTTTATTTCAGATTGTTATTACCACTCATATTCATCCATATCACTTGCATCTTACTATCTCTTCGCCGAACTAGTGCACCTATACATCTGACAAGTGTATTAGGTGTGTTGGGGACACAAGAGACTTCTTGTATCCTAATTGTAGGGTTGCTTGAGAGGGATATCTTTGTCCTCTACCTCCCTGAGTTCGATAAACCTTGGGTGATTCACTTAAGGGAAACTTGCTGCTGTTCTACAAACCTCTGCTCTTGGAGGCCCAACACTGTCTGCAGGAAAAGAAGCGTGCGTAGACATCAAGCTATTTTCTGGCGCCGTTGCCGGGGAACGAAGAAAAGCTACACCACAGAGGTTTCTACCTCCCACGTCAACCACGCGCTAGTTGTGGACAGCAGCCACTCGCTGCAATTATTATTACTGTCTTTTATTTACTCGTACTTTATTTACCTACAATACCAAATACCCCTGCAAACCTGTTTGTTAGTGTTTACAGTGAATCCTTGATCAAAGTTGTTCATCAATACCTTCTGCTTCTCGTTGGGTTCGACACTCTTATTTATCGAAAGTACTACGATACACCCCCTATTCTTGTGAGTCATCACTCACCTTCTTCTCCAAGCTAATACCACGAAGGACAAATGCCTTTTCCTTATGGCTAGCTTTTTTCTCCCCTCTGAAAATGGCAAGCTCCACAACCACTTCATAAGCTCCACGAAGGATAAGCCCGGGCCTCTTCACAATCTTCCACGAAGAGGTTACTGGATCACCAACCGCCAAGCAACCTAGGAGGTAACCCCTTCAAGAGTAACAAGCCCACGGTATCTCACTCGAACGAATCGTAATGGAGACCTCAACACTTACGCATGGATGCAAAAGCAAGAGCACCAATGGTGCTCAAATCCTTCACACTCAAATCCCACCAAAGTAACAAATGTTATGGAAAAACTTGAGTGGGGAACAATGGAAGAAATCAACAAATGACTCCAAGATCTAGATCCCAATAGTTACCCTCACAAATAAGAGGAATGGATTGGTGGAGTTTTAGATCTTGATCTCCTCTTTCAAATCCCTCAAAATTAGGCAAGAATCATAGGAGGGATGGAGAGGTAGCCAACTTTTGAGGTTCAATAATGGAGTAGAGAGAGAGCAAAATGGTGTGGTTGACCTTACCTCCTCAAGGAGGAAGAAGGGATATAAATAGTCCAAGGAGAAAACTAGCCGTTTTAGGGCAGATTTGCGCAACCCGGCGTACAGCTTGGCAGGTCCGGGCCAGGGGCTGGGTCACCCAACAACAACACCTGGTAGGCCGGGCCAGAGGCCGGCCTACCTAGCAGCAGCACTTGGCGGGCCTGGCTAGAGGCTGCGCCGACCATGCAGCTGAGCCACTTGGCGCCACACCCGGCAGGCCGACCCATGTACTGACCGACGCAGCAGCAACACTCGGTCCCGTCGGGCCCTATGCCGGGTTGCTCGACTTCACTCAAACGACCATTTTTCTCCGAGAACTAAAAATCTCTTCTCACGAAGTTCCCGAACTTCGATTGAGATGAAACCAATTTTGTTGGAAAGATAATGAAGAAAAATTTGAGACTACTCACATAATGTTTTTAGATGATTTTAAAGAGGGAGCCCCACAACGTCATGAAATAGTAAAGATGTCCAAACTTGAAAACACAATAGAAGATGCATACGGATTTCGTTTTCGATGAAATTGGGCTTGTTGAAAAGCTAGCAACAAGTTCAAAAACCTCACACAGAGAACACCAATAATAAACAATAATATAGGGGTGCAAATGATGCAATGGATTGAGCTCCCTAAGACGATGTGATCAAGTTACTCAACCGAAAGCCCCTCTTAATAGTGTGGCTATCTATCCTATAACCTGGTCTCCCAACAACTGCCTTGAGACCGGTAAAAGGAAAACATAGCAAGGCCATACCTTTGCCTTGCGCATCCCGCTTGATCTTGATGACAACGCTTCAAGCTACAGTCAAGCTGGAACGCATCCTGTCCATTTTGCTTCGTGAAGACTCACAATTTCTCCCCCATACACTATGATGGGACAGCTTCTTTGAGGCACATATTCACAAGTCCATTATCACAAAATGGACGGCAAGCTTCAAGCATGATCTTCTCGATATGCACATCTTGAACTTGCCCTTCTCAACCTTGATGACATCCATACTTGATGTCATCCTCACATGGGCTATATGGCATCATAGTCTTGATACAAGTCCATGGCAAGATACCCTACCACACGATCACATGATTGAAAGTGATACACTCTTTATACTTCATGTGTTGACCAACTTGAATTCAATCTTCACTCTTAGTCTTGGTCAACCTTGTATCTCTTCAAATCAATGATCTTGATGCCAATACGAAAGGTATATATATCTATCTTCATGGCATCCATATTTGAGTCAAACACATGGACTACAAACAATACCTATAGAACATTTCTTCATATAAACACAATGAAAATATTAGTCCATAAAGGATAATCATTAATTACCAAAAACACACTTAGGGGCAATGTACCCTTACAGATGGGTAGATGTTCCTCCATAATGGCTGGAGACGCTTCGCCCGCTCGCATGCCATCGACGTCGAGCACTTCATCGTTTTCAAATACGACAACCACAACGATTTCAGCGTGTCAAGTCTTCGACGAGACCATGTGTTGCCGCCACTACAGCTCCGACAAGGACGATTAGGGTACGCCAAGACAAAGATGATGTAGTTTCTACTATGTTTTTATTATGTTTTTACCTAAGTTGTATTTGCTTCGAGCAAATCCACCAATATGTATGCAACATTTGAACAATGAAATGCAAGATGATTTAGCCAGCTCTGGACCGAATGGGTCGCCCCACTGCATGTGTTGTCCGGGCTGGCCGGACCGCGAGACGCATCCAGTCTGCGGGCCAACCCAAACAAACAAAAACGAACTATTTGGGTCACAGATTTTGGTCGGCCCGATGGAGATGCCCTCAGATCGCATGCCTGAGTGAGGCACCTGTCTAGCTGTTTCCTTGTGCACATGATGCACCTTTTATTCAGTCTGTTTTAACTGTGGGTCCACTGAATAAATGAGACTTCATTAGAGATATATAAGGAATGTTATGTATTAGTAATCGTGATGTGATGGGACATATATGGCTGAAATATGTATGACATATTTTTTAGATAAAACCTACAGTTGTGATTTAAATTCCTAGCCATAAATATTAGATCTAACCATTAAAACAATTAAGATGATGTGGATCAACCTAATGGCTCTATTAAACATCCTTATATTGCTTTTAGTATATATTAGATGATAGATAGATAGATGCTCCAATTTACATTGTGCGGATATATTTATACAAGATAGGATAATTTTCAGTCAAATATAAGTCATCAAAGTTTCGATAATCTTGATTCGCAATTTAGTATATAATAGATGATAGATAGATAGATGCTCCAATTTACATTGTGCGGATATATTTATACAAGATAGGATAATTTTCAGTCAAATATAAGTCATCAAAGTTTCGATAATCTTGATTCGCAATTTTTTTATAATCTTAAACATACATGTTGAATGATTAGTAAACAGTTCAAATAATGGCTAATGGTTGGCTTCCATTTAGTGCACTATTAGATGATACGACACTGTAACCATATCGGCTGTTGGGTTACTTCCAGGATTCGACAAGCTCTTTGTAGTCCAAGTTGCATTGGCTGATCCAAATTCACAAAATAAGTTGATTATATTGACGTAGGTAAGTTACTTGCAACATGTACTTAAATTGGTAGGGGTGTTTTCATACTACTAAGATGTCGCAGTGGTATACTCAGGATGATCTACTAAACGAGGACCTGGGATTCCCTAACTACTAACCTATTTATCTTACGTTTGTGCTCTTTTTGTTGCATATTTCCGTTTGTTAAAGCTGTTTCTGTGTCCTCGTGATTGCTGAATTATCTTACTATTTCTCTTAAGGTACAACTCAACCAAAGCTGACAGCACCGTGAAGAAATTAACAATTAAAGGTTTGTATAGGGAAATACTTTTGTACGTCCATGCATGGGTGTGGGTGTTTTCGTCCCGTCCATTTTTTTTTCTCGAGATTCATGTCCACTATAGTAGATAGAAAGATTCTTTTCTCTCTTCTCTTTTTATCCGAATCTCAAAGCACAATGAACAGTGACGGAAACATCCACACCAATGCGTGGGTGTACAAAATCCACTCTCGGTTTGTATACTTGCTATATTCTCTGTTTGAACTGTTTGCTGTTATAAACTTAAATTTGTTCATCTACAAATGTCAGTGAACTGTTTGCATGTATGATAAATAAGCCTATTTCACAGAGTATAATTCATGTCCTTAGCTTGTTTTGTACTGAATTGTTTGAATGATGTTGTTCGCATCTACAAATGTTACTAAATTGTTTGCATGATATTGTTCATAGAGTGATGACGTTCAGAGGGTGGTGTTGTTTACAGAGTGTTGCCGTTTGATGATGTATAGTGTGCTGATTGAATTGGTAACATAGTGATGATATTGTTACGGTGAGCTGTAACTGATATTGTATGAAAACTGCAGAATTTGTGTTTACGGTGCACTTGATACTATGTTGCGACTGTGTGCTTCTTCTTGTATGATGTCAATGGCTTATATTGTGTGCTTCTTGTATGTTGCCATTTTTATACTCCGTATCTATTTATGACTAGTACAAATGCCCGTGCGTTGCGACGGGTTCTCAAATTTCATTTCGTAATGCACATATAATTCACAACTCATTATAAATTCAAAAAAAAAATAGGGATACTATAATGTACTACAACATGGTAATATTGAGCGCAATAACAAGATATCATTGTTCTGCATCTGTGTGGTTTCAAGTTCTAGGTCTTCTTGTTACTCTTTCGCGGTAAGTCCCACACCTATGTTCTGGGTCGTCATAACTGTCAACTCAACAACCTCTCCTTTTGGATGTATTATTTTCTCACAAAACATGGGTGATGCAAACACGGGTATAATTGAAGGAATACTTCTTTCCTGATTAGTCCAAACAACACTTTACTATTCATAAAAATATCCGGAAGTAACCCTAGATTGTAGCCTTATGTGTAAAACATACAAAATGGGCTTAGCAAATCTTCAATAATGGTTGGGTAAAAGACTCCATCGGCGGACCGATGGTGTGGATGCTTTTTTTAGGCAACTAATCTTTAACCGCTCCAAAAGAGGATGACCATAGAAACCAAGAAAAAGGGCGCGAACAGCGGATAATATCGATGCCAACTCTAAAATTTTCTACAAAAGCTGAGGCAAGGGAGGGCATGTGGATCGTGTTATGAGGCCCTAAACATCCATAGATTGCACGCTTAGTTTACCACTGATACACGGTACCACTGACTGTAACCCTGAAACAATTTCTTGTACTGTCATATCAAGACCTAATTGCCCGGGCCTTAGCAAGACAGATTCTTGTAGTTGCGCAATTCGAGACCCACAAACATCAACATCTCTTAGGGAGCAACACCCAACCCGATCACCTTTTGGCGGCTCTTGAAATAAGGATGTGTCATCCTGTAGTTGATACTTTAGGGTGGTGTGAGGATATCCTTGTATTTTGACTGTTATAGCAACATGTCTGAGCATGTTTTTGTACCATGCTTGAGAGCATCGTTGAATCCTGTGAGAACCCACTAATAACTCTAGTGACGATAAATTTAGGGAACATGGTTTCTCTCTGAACCTAGCAAGCACAGCTGACAGGTCAAGCCTCTTTGAAGAAAGGCAATCATCGTAGACAATATAAACAACACAAAAACGCAACAAAATGGATAGAGCAGTAGAGCATAGCGGCGGTCTCAGTATTAGGTACATGAATGGAAAATGAACGTCACGTGCGAGTGAGGGTAAGGCACGGATGCAGAATATTTCCATTGTGAGCTGATAACTTTTGAAAAATGTAAGAACTGATAGATACACATTCTAATGTGTTAATGAATAAGGATAATCTAGAATAATAATTTATCCCTCCGATCCAATAGTGTTAGAGATTTTGTATTGATGTAGTATAAAGCTCGTACTAATTAAGTACCCAACACTTATTTTGGATCGGAGGGAGTATATCATTTTGCCAAACACTCTTGGGACATCAACTTAATTATTGGAAGTGCATCTTTAGACCATTCGCACAACAATGAACTTACCTGAACAGTTAATATAAATCCAAAAGGGACGTTGCAAATAAGGTAATACATAATCAGCATGTTTGGATAATCTGGAAATTATATTATTAAATGTCATACCAAAAGAATTAGTGGCAAACAACTCCCTGGGACAACTCAACTCACTATGTAGAAGCCCTGGGAAGCATACCAGGGGCCAAGCATTTAATCTTAAATGATCAAGGATCATAGTTGATACATGGACAACTAACTTTAGTGGCATGCCCAATTTATCGCCTTAACATGTTGAGAAATAACATTAGCTTACATCTCACAATCCAGATTTATATTATTATATAGGTACTGGATATAAAACTATATAGACAATTTTCAGCAATGCATACAACAGTTTGGTCCTTTTGCAAGTTCAGCCCGCTCTTCCTAATGTGCTCCCAGGAATTTGTAGAAGTCGTAACCATGAGAATCAAACGGTGCGCCCAATGATGGTTCCATGACATGATCACCCTAGTCTTGTCATACCCTCGAATCGATCTTCCAAATGCACCTACATGCTTGTAAAAGGAGTATGTTCGGTCTGGAGGATTGTCAACGATCCTGACCCTGCAATTAATTGTAAACAACCATGAGACCAAAACAATCCAACAATATCACAAGTTATGAACCATATAACTCATTTTCATTTCATATAATCACCTTTAAATCTCTATGGTAGATTTCTCTGCTACGGCAAAACTCAACAACATCAATAAGATGCTGGAAATATTTATGTGCATTGGCTTTACAAAGTCTCCCATGAGGCCATGACGAATCTAAAATTGGTAGGTTTTTACAACACTGTTGGGTTCCAGTTTCACGTCAACATATATTTCAACTTGAAGCTCAGTAAGCAGATCAAGTAAAGATACATGTGCCAATTCAAATTTAAGTAATAGCATTAAGCATCATCCAGATAGTTCAGACCAAGAGCAACATATATTGACATCTCAAAAACGTGCAAAATGTGAATAGCCTAGAGAAAATATATGTTGTCTTGCTAGTGTTACATGGTTCAAGGTTATTTACCCCCATTCAGAATCAACAGAATGAAGTTTGAAAATTATGTTTGTACGTCCTAGAAGGAATACATTAGACATCCCAGCTACAAACAGATGAATTAATTCTAACTGTAAATTTTGAAGTCAAGACTGACCATGACAGACATCGGTAAGAAGAATGGGGTTTTACAATTTTGTCAAATAGTTCCTCACCAATGATGAACTACAAGATTACAAATATCTTCTTTCTGCTTGAAAAAACATGCACATAATAGAATGACCAGGTAATGATCCTACCGGTACTAAAGAAGAAACTGAAAAGAAATATTAATTCAGACGAGCTGCATTACAATAGGAGAGAGCGAAAAAACCTAGAGTTCAGCTCCAGTACCGTGGCATGTCGCCCTACACGGTGAACAGCTCCCTCGCCAACAACATGTAGAGTACTCCATCCACATCCTGGAGCCTGTGCCAATAGTAGGCGTGTGCTCACCGCCGCACTCGGGTTCATACCCATAGAGCTAACAAAGAAGGACAAGTACTTGCTGCTTGCCGGGAATGAGCGGATAGTGCCAACCAAGAAAAACAATTAAACTAAACCCACACATCTCTTCTATCCACTATGATCTAGGGCTTTGTTCTTCCACAGGTATTAGCAATGTCAAGAAAGTATCAGACGTCTAAATGATAAATTTACATAATGTTTTCATATGTATTGACAGAAGCAGTCCTATTCTTCAAAGTTCAGTTTCAGTTATCTCCTACAGAGGATTTCTACCCTAAAAACCCTGGTGATTATTTTGCGGCTAGCTGCAGTTTCATCACATGCTGTAAAAGTATCAACATGGAAGCGGCTTGGTGTCTTTTTTCTGAATCGAAAGCTTTGCATCCTTTTCGTATAAGGCGTATACGATAGCTCCTAGAATGAGTTCATATTATTTACATTTCAAGTGGATATTAGGTCTCTTCTCAATGCTCAATCATATTATAACGCCAGCTGAAAACTTCTGCAAATTCATTCAGGGGATAACATCAATATTTTTAGCAACTTCCACCAAACTAAAATAAATAGCAATAGGTGGACAATGCACAATGCAGAAGTGTAGTATCAAAATGCATGCATACGACCTCCACCTTCTAATTATCATAGGCCAGCTTCTCGGGGAAAATTTATAGCTAATGAAGCTCATCAAAATGAGAACCTCCAAATCTGAAACCTTGATACATGAATATTAGGCATCAATAATTGATATTTTTTCACCAAGATGTCTGCCATTGAACTTGTCAGTAAGTAAATCAGGTTAATAATTGACATTTTGCTCCAAAAAATCATGATTCGAAATTACATAATCCATGAATTCTCAATTGTTACCTCCTGAACAATGGATACCTCACTCCTGACCAATAATCCCCTACCGACAAACCAACCAAGAGTAAGCCTGGAAAAATAACATATAGCATGGATAATACTTCCGGATTTCTAGCGATATAAAATTTAGAATCTGAACATTATTGCAGACCATGTCATCCTCTAACTTTCGTACTGCACTCCCATATTTTATGGTGCTGCTAGAGGGATGGCGCGAGAGGGCCGGCCGGGGGCCTTGCCCACGGCCGGTGGCAAGAGGAAAGAGATTTCCTTCTTAATTCTTGCTTGATTAGATTGATACGTCTCCTCTCCTTATATAGAGAGGTTTACTTGACCCCTAAGTAAGCGACCATTATCTCTAATTAACCCTAAGACTAATGGGCTATAGCTAGGCCCATGACGTACTCTAACACCATATATGACTCATGCTAGCAGTTACTACCTCCACCCCAAGACTTAAGGCTTATATTTTTTTGGAAAGTCAAAGCAAGTAAAGTTTGACCAAAATTTTAGAATAATCTATCAATAAATATGATATTTTGTAGATAACACATGAAAATATATTTCATTATCTATCTAATAACATTAATTTTGTATTTGACATATTAATGATTTTTTATAAAAAGTTAGACAAACTTAACATAGTTTGACATTCTGAAAAAATATAGGCCTTAAGCCTTGGGATGGAGGTAGTACATTGTAATTTAGCTAATAAAATAATAAAGAAAAACATAGAACCTGAAAGATGATTAAAAAAATTGGACAAACTGACGACACAAAACTGGTGCATCGAGTGCTATCGGCCACACATAGCATGGTAATGATATTCTTCAAGACTTGATAAGGCCACACATAGCATGGTTTATTACAACCTGCTAGTTCAAGACTACAAGGGAAAAAAATGATGTCGACTCTGATTGTTTAACCCATGTGCAGCAAAAACACCATATATGAAATCAACGTGTAGTTGGTATTAAGTTGTACTATGCACTCAAGTTTCAGAAACTATCACTAAGGTTAACACCAGAGGTATGCAAACTTGCTGCAGATCCTAGTTAATTAACACATCATCAGAATGGTATTTAAGAAGCTAACGGTAACATCTGCACGCTCAATTCAAGTTTATCAAGCTAACATCCCAGATTGTCTACCGAAGAAAAAACAACCTGGATTGTATTCATACTTCTCTGGAGCACAAATGACAAGGAAAGATTCTAGTATTTTCAAAAGCTAAAACAGAGAAGTTGTAAGAGCATTGTAAATATGCCCAGAGAAGTATGAGCTGAATGTTAACTTCAAAAGAAGAACAAATGGTTGGTAGTACATAACTGCATAGCTCACCTACTAAGCAAGCTAAATTTCTCCTTTGTCTCACGTACTGCAAGTACTAAATGCATATACTTGCAGTTCATATTCCTCAATGAATTATCCCTTTTGTGTTTTTACAACAGATCATGGAAACTAATAGGAAAATAGATAAATCTCGAGAACTTTCAGACGCTCCAAAGATTGAAATTATGGTAATGATATTCTTCTAGACTTGAAAATACATGACCTGAACAAGTGTGGTGGTTGCCACTGCTACAATGTGTTGCCATAGGACTGTAGGAGTGAAGCTCTTGATGTTTAGAAGTGTCAATCTGGTAAAAAAAAAGAATAAACATGAGTTGAGAAGGAAAGGAGGTGCTCATGCATTCCAATGAAAACTACTTTGATAGGATCATGGAACAAACAATGTCTTCAAATATATCAAGTGTGGAGTAGATATGATTATATAAAACGGCATCCTTCTTGTTTGCAAGCTTACACAGTAAGTCTGTCCCTTCTCCCCTTGGTTTATGCCGCTTTCCCATTTATTTTGCAAACATGAAAGGAGGTGCTCATGCACACGGAATTAATAATAAATATGTTAGTAGAAAGGGAAATGTGGGATTGTCAGTGTGCATCACCTACATCCAGTTTATCTGCTGTCAGTGTGCCATCCTGGATAGAAACCACCATGAATTGAGACAAACAGAAAGAATATGCGCGGTTTAATTAACCCAGTAACTCCAGCAATTGTCGCCAGCAATGCTACAAATCTAAGAAACGGGCACTCTGCTTTCCTCACATAGCACAAAGCAAAAAAAGAAAATTCCTGATAGAATGAACAAGATGATTAGATGAGCACAGCTGCAACACTTCAGTTCAATCAACCGTAAACCCGCATTCAATCAATCTCTGCCACAAGTCACAACGAAACCAAAATTTCTATATACCACCGCTCCCTGTCCTAATTCAATCAAGAAATACTAACTGAAAATAAAGATCATCCACTAATTGCACACTACAATATATAGTAGGAGAGGACTGAAGATAGATTACCTTGACAGCGATGGTAGGGTGGGAAGAGGAGTGATATTCTGCATCAGGGATGGTCGGCGAGCATCACCACATTCGCCTGGATCTTCTATGACACGCACTTGGTCCCAGTCGGCGGCAAATCGAGCCACACAACCACCGCACAGAGAGATGCGATGGAGAGTAGCAAAGCCACCGCCGACGATGCCATCTCCGCTGATGTAATCCTGCTTCATCTCGGCCTCCATCGATCATCAGCTCTCCAAACACCACATCCATCGCATCGAGATCAACAACCTCAGCCCCTTCTCCCCTCCGCCATCTCCCTCGCTAGCCGCCCCCTCCTGCTTGGGGTATCCCCCGCCGCCACAATCGGCGGTGATGCCCCGAAGGGACTTTGCCTCCATCTCAAGCTGATGGCTACCAGCCGCCGCGGCGCGATCCTTCTTTGGGGCGAAGGTGGCGTAGCGCGTGCGGAGCATGCCCATAGTGACCTAGAAGGTGGAGGGATATGAGGGCTCGCCGTGCTCGGACGCGATGGCGTGGGCGTCGTGCTGGCGGCGCGGGAGGAGGCACGGCGGACGCCTGTCACGAGGAGGCTAACTGCTTGCGGCGCAGGTCCGGGTAGTAGGAACAAAGCGTGCCGGCAATGTCGGCGGCGGAGCAACGCAGAGATGCGGAAGGGATCTGGGTGCGAGATGAGGGCGTCGTCGAGATCGTGACGATAGAGATACCATGGCAGGCCAGTATTAATGGTTTTTGTGGGAGGGCAAAATAGTCAAATGAAAATATGTAGGACGAAACCTCCAACCGGAGAAAACAGAACCAGTTCCTCTTTTTTATATAGTAGAGATTGGTTGGCCTTTTGGTACTGTTCAAAGTGTCACTGATAGGATGTAATTGGGGGAACTTTTTAAACTACCATGAATTAGATTTAGGGGCATTTCTCATTGTCCCACTTATAGGTATTGAGGCATTTTTTCAAATGCCATAAATTGAGCTTTGAGGAATTTTTGGATGTGCCTCAAATTGGGTTCTGGGACACATGTCACACATCTTAAAGTGCCCCTAATTTGGTTTTGGGACACATATTGAAGTGCTCTTAATTGGATCTTGGGGCACTTTGAGAAGTGCCCTTAGGTAGTGTCCTAAATATCTTTAGAGACGCAAATAAAGCGGAAATCCGTCCTGGCTCCCGGGTCCAGATGAGCCCGATACGTGGACCAAAGAGAATCGAACAGATCGGTTGCAAACCCGTGTATTCTTCGCCGTATGTGATCGTACAGCGGAATATGTTGTAACAGTGCCCTTTCTGACCGTTGGGGCGGATTCATTGCGACGTCCACTGGAACGGATGTACCGGTACAAAAGGTTGCATGACTGGACTGACTCGTGGTGTGTTGGACCGGGATCTGCGTGGCAGGACGGCTCTGGCCTCTGGTGTGGGCAACACGCGTCTCATAAAAGAGAAGCTCAGATGGCCCCGATGGCCAGATCGGAATCACGCTCCACTGCCGCCGCCGCTATTGTCTACGGTTCCCCCAAGCAAGCAGAGCTCGAGATCCATGGCGTCTTCTTCCTCCTCCCACATGGCTGCTTCCCAGCACAACACTCCTCTCCCCTTCATCTCGTGCCCAAAGTGTGGCAGCAGGATCCTCACCAAGATCGCGGTAAGGAACCCGACCAGGCGTTAGGTACTACAAGTGCCAATTTTTCAGTGTAAGTTCATCTGATCTATCCACATCGAGTCGTATATGTGAGTTCGTTTTTTTGGCTCTGGCCCCTGCTAACATTTGATTTTTTTTTCTACACATCTGCTCATTCTGTATCCATCAACGCAGGCCGGGCTCTGCGATTTCTTCGAGTGGAGGGAGGGATACGCAGGAGAGTCGGCTTGCCCATCCCCATCTGTGGCACCGCACACAGCAATAGCCTGGACGATGCCCATCACCGGTTGCTCCTGGTCAACCGACCCTACATCGCTGCACTCGCCGTCCTCTTTCGCATCCGCATCATTCACCACACTATCCGCTGCCCCCTCGTAGATAGGTAAGCTGCAACATGGAAGACTTGTTGGTCAGATTTTGCAAGAACAACATCCATGCCGCGATGGAGGAGGCCATACCTGTTAACTGGATCCAGGGGGAAGTCCATCCTGTCGCCGCCCGCCCGCCGCCGCCGGTGTAACCGCTGGCTTGAATCCGGCAACCTCCGCTGCCAAATCGACGTCGCTGTCCTTGTCTCACTTCCCGCGCCACGCCCCGGAATTTTCTGCGTGCTTGGTGCGCCGTATTTCTCTGTTCCGGGGCGGCTCCAGGGTTTCGACCGATGAGATCTGGGGAGACAGGGGTTGCCGACAGTGTAAGGGCATCTCCAGCCGGGTGACGCAAACGGACGTAAAAAATGTCTGTTTACGTCGCGTCCGGTCACACGAAAAATTAAACCATCTGTTTGCGTCGGAGCGTCTCCAGCGGTGTTTTTTTGCGTCTCCGAGTGGAACAACAACAAGTAGTACTCTGCCCAAAAACAGAAACAAAAGTGGCAACTCCAGCTTTACACAAGAGAGATGAGAGCGCAATTCCAACCAGATGGACAAAATTACCGACGGGATTCGCCGAAATGAAACTCCTGATTTGCTGAATCTGGTTAGTACCTGCGGATTAGCTAGTACTACCCGGTGATGGCTGGGGAGGTGCATCCTGCGGACGCCGCGGCGTCGGCATGCAGCTGCACGGCCTCGCAGGAACTGGAGGCTTCCACTGCGGGCAGGAGGCCGCGGAGTCGAGGCACTGGTCCTGCGACCGCTTCGCCGCCGGCGACCTCCAACCGGGGTCACGCCTTGGAGGCGGAGGCGAAGGAGACACACACAGTCGCATGACCTCGAAGGCACTCGAGGCTTCCGCTGCGGGCAGGAGGCCGCGGAGTCGAGGCGCTGGTCCTGCGACCTCTTCCCCACCGGCGACGGCGACCTCCGACTGGGGTCACGCCTTGGCGGAGGCGAGGTAGACGCGCACAGCCGCACGGCCTCGCGGGCACTGGAGGCTTCCGCTGCGGGCAGGAGGCCGCGCATCGAGGCGCTGGTCCTGCGACCGCTTCGCCGGCGGCGATGGCTACCTCCGACCGGAGTCGCGCCTTGGAGGCGGAAGCGAGGGAGACGCGTGCCTCTAGGAGCGGCGGTGGAGCGGTCCCGCCTGGCACGTCTGGGCTCGCCAGACGTGGCTCCCTGCCTGTACCTGGTCGGCTTCGCCGGCGATCGCTCGGGCCCCGTCGTCTTGGTCGCAGCCGACGACTCGGACGCCGCCTTCGACCTCTCCTCGAGGGAACGTGCAGGTCGCGCTGCCCTCCTGCTAACTGTGTCCCTGTTGATAACCACTACCGCGCCAGCGACTCGCTTGGGCTCTCGCCACGCCTCACCGTTGCAGACTATCGCTGCTCGCGGCCGCACCCCGTCGGAGCTCGGAGGCACGAGCGGTTTCGACGGCGATCTATCTCGTCGGAGGATTTGGGGAGAGAGGAGAAGAAGAGAGAGGCGGGAGAGAGAGGAAAGTGAGATAGGTGGGGTAAGGTAGTGACTGACATATGGGCCAGCTTTGGCACAGAGCGGACGCATGCGGACGAGAAACGGTCACGCGGTCAGTCCGCCTATACGCAAATCTGATGCATATTTGGGTAGCAAATGCGTCTCTGCGGACGGAACGGACAAAAAAACCGGAATGCGTCTCCCCGCTGGAGAAGGGTCCAGACGCAAACGGACGTGGAAAGGTAAAAAACCAAAAAATACGTCGCGCCGCTGGAGATGCCTGAATGACACAAAATTGGACCCATGGTCTGCGACGCCGCTCCGTCCTGTACAACCAGTCCTAGTTCAGCGCGGTCACGGCCCCGTCCACACACGGCGTCTTCTCCTCCCTGTCAAAGCATTTACCAACGCAGGGCCCACCTCGCTGCTGTACGCCCACCCAACGTATCTTTGATTTTCTGGCGGACGTACACCTGCATTTCTCCTCACTATAATCAATCTCAGAGCAAGATGTGATGGTCCAGATTTCCGGTGCATCTCCACCCGAGAGCCAAAACTCCACTCCCCAAATAAAGGTGGTACTTAGAAAAGTACCGCAATAGATTATTAGGGGCACTTTGAAATGCCCCGAATCTTCTACCGTGATGTAGTGAAAAGGGCCAAACTAGAGAAAAAAGATCCAAGGAGCTCTATGTAGACTCTGGGTTAGCCGAGAATTAGCCATCGCGTAACTAAAAACTCATCAAGAAAATCATTTTTTTTTTAGAAACAAGACCACAGAGTCAAGGAAATCATTCTGTGTGTACGGCATGGATGAATGAATGATTGTTGTATGTGCGAGGTCTGCATGCGAGCAATGTATATGCTCGTAACTTTGTCTAGCTAGTTGCTTCATTTTCTGATGTACTCTATTACTCTGTTTTTCCTGTCACTAGGACTAAAACATATAGAAGCTCCACGCCAGGCGTGACGATACTGGAGTATCTCACACATCTTCCTGGATCTCAAACTGGATTTTTTTACGGAGGCGGTGGGGAGACATCGTTTTGGATGGCGCCTTTGAGTTTCCTTGATACGGACGCCGTACAGTTCTATCTTCAATGCAAACGACTCGTTTTAGGTTTTCCTTCTCTTCGCCAGCAAGTCCGAGAGAAAAAAAGATTCATCGGTCCTAAAGTAGGCTCGCCATGCCGTTCGCCGGCGTATCTGTCGTCTCCAATTGCAAGTTGTCAGGCTCTGCGTCGGCCATGGTCTGCCGCGCGGCCAGCGGGTACCACCTCTTGGTCGTGGATGGGTACTCTTGCATCAAGGACACGCCCAACACCAAGAGCATCAGGTCACGGGCTTTCAGGATCGGAGGCTACTGGTGGGTCATCCTCTACTCCCCGAAGGGCGAGCGCTTCGAAGACCTCGGCTATATGTCGGTCACTCTCGCTCTTGATCACGACCAGGAGATTCTACGGCCGGTAAAGGTGAAGTTCGAGTTCAGCTTCATCGACCAGGTCGAGGAGCAGCGTTCGGCACGCGTCCGCGCAGGCGAAGTAGTCGAGCTTTCCGCCGGTGCCTCCTGTGGCCACCATAGGTGGATGAAGAGGACGGACTTTGACAAGTCGAAGCATCTCAGGGACGACGGCTTCATCATCCGCTGCGATCTCTTCGTTGTCGACGCCAAGGCCACCCGTGGCGCCGCTGCTCTGCCCGGCGCTGCCGTAGAGGTGCCCAATTCTGACATACACGACCAGTTTAGGGAGCTTCTTCGGACACAGTTGGGCACGGATGTCACCTTCAAGGTCGGCAGCGAGAGGTTCGCCGCGCACCGTTGTGTGCTTGCGGCTCGCTCCTCCGTCTTCAGGGCGCAACTCTTTGGCTCCATGATGGAGGGCACTACTACGGCTAACGCCATAAACATAAAAGACATGGCACCAAACGTGTTCAGGGCCTTGCTAACTTTCATCTACACCGATGCCATGCCCAAGATATGGACATGGACAACATGAGGAAGACGACCAGTTAGGAAAAGATGAAGGAAACATGGAGGACGATGAGTACGAGTACGAAGAAGATGAAGATGATGAAGTTGAAGAAGAAGAAGTAATCTCGTGGCTGCAGCACGTGCTCGTTGCGGCAGATAGATTCGATCTCCCAAGGCTCAAGTTGTTGTGCGAAGATCAGTTGTCTGAGCACATAGATATAATGACAGTGATGACAATTCTCGCTCTAGCTGAACAGCACCGCTGCTGCGGGTTAAAGGAGGCGTGCTTGCAGTTCCTCCAAATACTCTCTCCCACGAGGTTACAGAACTTACTCGCCACCGAGGGCTGGGGCCATATAGCCGAAAACTACCCCGCTGTTGTCAACCAGCTCATATTTAAGCTTGCTTCTAAATGTTAATCTGCATGTGTGTTGCTGTTTGTTGGATACACATGTTCATCTAGTGTTCGTGTTCATGCCATGAGTAGTCTGCAAATTCAGTTGTAAGTGTCCAGCTTCATATATCCGCACTCTGGTGTGCAATACATGCTCCCTTAGGTAGTTAATCGTACTTTTATCATCCATGAAATATCATAAGGCCGGTTCAGAACTATTTTTTTATCTTGGCATGAATAGTCTCTGAATTCACTTTTAATCAAGTTCTTGTCATCATATATCCCACTACCGGAAAATCAATTGTTACTGAGTGGGGGCTGTTGTGTTTTTGTTTGGGAACTACCCGGTTAATGCCAGCAAATACACATAGCCAAAAGTTCGAGTTCACCTTCATCGAGCAGGTCGAGGAACAACGATCAGCACGCGTCCGAGCGGCGAAGTACTCGCGCTTATAGCTGGCTTTATCATATACTACCTCCGTTTCAAGGAATAAGGCGCCCTCGTTTTACGAGCT
The DNA here is from genome assembly GCF_022539505.1 of Lolium rigidum. Lineage (NCBI taxonomy): Eukaryota > Viridiplantae > Streptophyta > Magnoliopsida > Poales > Poaceae > Lolium > Lolium rigidum. The sequence continues at coordinate 48,490,289 of NC_061512.1, read as the reverse complement.
TTTTGTTTGACCAAGAATTACTTCATATACGTCAAAATTGTTTGTATGAAATTAGTACCATTAAAAAGTTCTTTTCAATATGAATCCAACGATACTAATTACATATAATATACTCAAGATTTTGTTGCTCAATTTTTATGGTCAAAGTTTGTCTTGGAATACGCGTGCGCCTTATTCCTTGAAACGGAGGTAGTACATGTGTATCCATCAGCCAAACTTGGCCTGCCTATCAAACACCACGCTCTCTAATTAATTTCCCAAAATTTTGACATGACCTTCCCTAATTATTTGGACATTAATTTGTATCAACCAACAGAGAATTGATGACATACTGCATCAATTATTAGATATATAGAATCCACCTCGAGCAGAGAGCTTCAAGCCGAAAGACAAAATGAAAGCGAAGAATTAAAGATCACAACTTCAGATATGTACAAAAACTGTCTTAGGCTGCTCATAGTGGGGAGTAACATAAGGTGGTGGCATACATAAGTTACTAGTTCATGTTACTACCTTCATAGTGGAAAGTAACTTAGAGATGGTATCAAAGTCTCATTTATTAGTTTGTAGACTCATTTTATCTTGAAGTGTGTGATGTTATGGTAACATAGCTAGTTACCACATCCCTCTCTTTCTTCATTTATTGCTATGCCATGTCACCAAAACACTTTGAAATGTGTGATGTTACTACCTAAGTTACTCCCACTATGAGCAGTCTTAGTGAATAACTGTGGGTCGACGACATTGCATGCAAATACATTAGTAAAACTTACTTCTACTTGACACCACATTTAATACACCACATGTATAATTGTATCTCGACATAGATCAATTCCTAGCTATACAAGATCAAGAAACTCTACTGCTACATCCACCCGCCTATGCTGCCACCATCGACTTGTCTAGGAACGGGGTTGTGATCCAGGACAGAAGGCCTGACCTCCCGATTTTTCCTCAATCTCTACCGGGAGAGCTATGTCGTATGCGTGTATTCTCGCTTGCCCTAATCAGAATGCAGTACTTTGTTTTGTCAAATTCAGGGGAGATGACAAGAAAACTTCCCACAAAAATTATTGGATTTAGAACATAAACATAGTCAAGTTATAATTAAATAAATGAAAGTTCAAATAATTTATGTTCTTATTCAGAGGTGATTGTGTAAAGCTGAGGCTCTCGCCAATTCTTATCCAGTGTTAAGGTCTTTGGTCAGTAGTGTCTACACTATTTTGAACTTCGTTCTTTCAATAAAAGACTTGGCTGTGTGCATCTATTGATGCAGAGACCGGAGCGATGCTCCCATATCGAAAAAAAAACAGTTTGTCGTGAACAAAAATAATTAGGCACGGTAGGGGAGGGGGCAATGGCCCCGCAGGGGAGGGGGCAACAGCCCCACAGTGGAGAGGGGAGCCGGTAGTGGGGTGAGGGGCCACGGCTTAAGTGCAAAGCATAGCAGCCACCTATTTCGTTGTTTGGAAATATACCACCATGTAGTCCAACATCACCATTCTCACCAATAGCTCAACCTGTGCATTCCCGGTTTCCACTGGTTTTGGCAGTTTCCTCAAACCGCACCGTTTCCACTGGTGCTCAACGGTTTGGTGCGGTGTAAACTGCTGATGCTAGATGTGCTGTCTGGTTTGGTGCGGGTTGGTTTCACGGTTTAGCACGGGTTGACACCGGCTGACATCAGATGTCCATACCACACCACGACACATGCGCTGGCCAATAGAAAGAAACCAAAACAACGTACTAGCTAGCTGAGTCTTCACAGCTACTCCATACAAAGTATGAACTATAGCAGTACAAAGTTCTCAAAATGCTGCAGGATTCAAGATCTGAACTTGAAAATTCAATTTATTTCTAGCATTGCATCCGTATAAATTTGCAAAACATAACAATACTACAAATAAATATTTCAGCGAAAACTTCATTCGGCGACGCGAACTTCATTCCTTCATGGCATTACAAATCTTCATTCCTTCATGGCATTACAAAAAAAAAGCTTGAAACTGGAAGGACGCAAGCACACGACACGAACTCATTCGGCGACAACGCATCAACAACATACGATTCAACACTTTCACATTCAAATGGTGGTTCATGCCAAGTTGTAGCAAAGCCTCCAAACCTGAAAAGATCAAGAAGATTCAGTAGCAGGACATTGAGAAAAAAAATCAGTAGTAGCATTGAACTCATAAGATGGACGAGACATGGTTCATAGGGTCCGAGACATGCGCAAATTTAGCAAACTATCAACTTGTGCAATTTCGCAAAACTCAATGAACTCTAGATAAAAATAAGTGTACAGAGTATAAACTCAATGAATCAGGAATCAGTAAGAGACGCTTCAGAAAAAAGCTACTGCCAGAGCGAACACTAGCCAGGGAGGTAAATATACACTTGCTTTCTACTCCCAGGTTATATATCTAGACATTCCTCTTGACTTTCTACCCAGGTTATATATCTAGAGCTGAGTTATATCACATGCTTCGTGGGCTCAAGCAATAGATGCTAAATACTAGATAACAAGGCAGAATTTTGAAATGAAAAGTGTAGGCTTTTGATACCTGATGCATTGATACGCTTGCCGACATCATGTCTCTCCACTCTCCAATGCACCAAGCTCTAACAAATTCAAATAATAGGAAATTCAGTATTACTTATAGGTCCAGAATACGAACATAACTAGGAGCTAGGACCTTGTTCTATACCTCGTGCAAGTTCCTCATACTTGTGAAAATCTTCAATTGTTTGTCGTATATCAATTTTGTTGGATGATGAGCGCAACCAACTCTGTCCGCAGATCAATGCTTCAACCATCTTGGGTGACAATGAACTCCTCTCTGGATTGATTACTCTGCCACCAGTGCTAAAACTAGATTCAGAAGCAATTGTTGAAACAGGAACAGCTAGCACATCTTTCGCAACCTTCGATAATGTTGGATACTTGTCTCCTTCTTCTCTCCACCAAGTTAGAATGTTAAATTCTTTGGTATCAGGCTCACGCAGCTCTGACAAATATCTGGACAATTCGGTATTTGGTGCCTTACTTTCTATGACTTGCAAGTGTTCCTTGAAATTGGATGCCCATAACCTTCTAGGATCATCAGCATACTCTTCAAGATCGACTATAGGTGGTGCATGAGGAGGCTCACTAGCACTTGGAACTGAGTCAGCTTGAGCGTACAATTCAAATAGCCTAGTCAAACTATCTTCAACCTATTTTGTGAAACTTTTTGCCTTGACTTTATCATAAATATTGGAAAAGCAAAAGTCCAAGTATTTGACTTTATACCAAGGATCAAGAACAACGGCAAGAAATAGCAGCGGGTTTAACCCATCATGATTGTCCCAATATTTATCAAATGTCCGCTTCATATTTTCTGCCATTGATCCTAGCCTAGCTTCTTCCTCTTTCCCACGAATGAGCATTGCTATTTTATTGTGCATCAATAGGAAATCATGAAAGAAGCTACTAGACGTGACATAAAGTTGCCCAGAGAATCTTACTATCACGTTGTAGAAAAGCTTGAAAACTGGAATTAACTTCCTGGCTTCCAACCAGTCATTGGGAGTGAGAGGACCACCAACTTTAGAGAAGTATGATAAATAGTATTTTGATTCTTCACCTAATCTTTGAAAGCCTTTTCGAATGGAACTGTATCCTCAAGCATAAGATAGGTGGAATTCCATCTTGTATCGACATCAAGCGAAAAGAGACTCTTCTCCGGGATCTTCTCCTTCAGCACACATTTCCTAAATAGCCCCAACCTTCCTGGTGATGATTTTGCAAATAGAACTGATGTTCTAATTCTTGCGACTGATGCATTTGTTCCCAACATGCCTTCACAACCAGGTTGACAATGTGAGCACAACACCTCACATGCAAGAATTCATTGCCAGATATTGTTGATTCCCAGTTTTTGGTAACCGTTTTCAAATACTCAACTGCAGTATTATTTGAATTGGCATTATCAACGGTCAGGCTAAAAGTCTGTCAAATATCCCACTCTAGCAGACATTCCTCTAACTTTCTGCTCAATCTGTGCATGGTTTGGTGTTAAACCAGTCAAACCGTGAGCCCAACCCGCACCAAACCGCATAACTGGGATTTGCCCGGTTTGCGTCAACCCGCACAACTAAACCGCTTATAAAAATTCTTTGATGGTCTGAAACCGGTTTGACCCGGACAAAACCGCACCAAACCCCTCCCGCATCGCACCCCTCCCCAATCCCCATCTCACAAGCCGCCGTCTCGCCGCTAGGGCACAACAGAGGCGAGGGCACGGCGGAGGCTAGGGGCGCCGGCTCTGAGGCTGCAGCAGACATGGAAGATCCTAGCGCCGATGGCTTGCTGCGGGCTGGGGGAGAGACGGAAGCAGAAGGAGCTACCGGCGGAGCTGAGCCGAGCGGCCTTGGCGCCGGCGAGGGCGAGGCGGCGACGGGGGCGGCAAATCGGATCACGTCTTCTTCCCAGCGTCCCCTAAGGAAGCAGTTTCGCACACCACAGGTCCGTCTCCCCGTCAATCCTATTTCTTGATTTGTTCTTCCGAAGACAGCCTCGACAGTTAGACTGAACTGGACTTCAGTCTATTTCTTTATTTAGTCTTCACCCGTTACATGTAATTTCTCTGTAAGGAGAGTGATTCGGTGACATATGTACATTCTATATATGTGTCCTGTGTATCCAGTAGTTTGTTGACAGTGGAAATTGTTCACCTTGCTGTACCAGACAGTTTGAGTTCCTTGTCTTTGCATATGCAGCATGCCATGCCAATAATCGTTTGGTGATGAAAGATAATATAGTAACTGAGAATATAGTTTAGCACGGTAGTGAGTTAGTCTAGCTAGTAGTGAGGTTATATCTTTTAGGAAGACGACAAGGCTTGACATGTACCTCGTTATTTACTTAAATGATTTATGTCAAGCTTAGATGCCAGATTATTTACCTGTGTTTTACCTGTGTTTGCACTACAATGGCTGGTTATTTACCTGTGTTTTACCTGTGTTTGCACTGCAAGTTTGAAGGAGTAGCTCATTGGTGTGTCTACTCTGGTGTTATTTTGAATTTATGAGCTATCCTATATGCAATCGTCAACCAAACTCTAAAATTCATATTCTTTTTACAGGCCATAAGAAGTAATGTGCAAGTGGAGAATTCGCAACATGAAGCTGAAACAGACTCAACTGCATCATCACCCCAGCCACCCTTACCTAGAGGGAGAGGCCATTCTGCTCTGCCACAACCAATTGACGGACCATCCACGAATAAAGTTCGGAAGCCTGTAAAGATAAAGAGAAGAACTTCTTCTAGGACAACTTCAGATGTTTGGGAATACTTTACTCAAGAGGATACAGAGGACGGTCCGGTGGCAGTATGTGGTTTTTGTGATCAAGTATACCAGTGTGACCGCTCATATCATGGAACTAGCACTTTAAGGAGTCATTTGCTATATCGTTGCCCCAGTTGTCCATTCACAGACCATGAGAGGCGAAGAAAAATGCCTTCACCAGATGATCATAAATTCAGTGCAGAAGACTGTCGCTGAGCACTTGCTAAGATGATTACCATAGATAAATATCCCTTCAGTGCTGTGGAAGGTGAAGGCTTCAGGGCATATTCAAAGACTCTTCGACCACAATTTGAACCTCCTTCCCGTTACACAGTTGCTAGGGATTGTTTGAATTTGTACTTGGAAGAAAAATCAAAGCTGAAGGAAGTTTTGAGGAATCAGCGAGTCTGTTTGACAACGGACACCTGGACATCTGTTCAGAACATGAATTACATGAGCTTAACTGCACACTGGATCAACAGCTAGTGGCAACTTGAAAGGAAAGTGTTGATTTTATGTTTCATAACTGATCATGCAGGGGATACTATTGGCAGAAATTCAACACTTTCCTTTCAAGTTGCCACTGGCTGTTGATCCAGTGTGCAGTTAAGCTCATGAAATTCATGTTCTGAACAGATGTCCAGGTGTCCGTTGTCAAACAGACTCGCTGATTCCTCAAAACTTCCTTCAGCTTTGATTTTTCTTCCAAGTACAAATTCAAACAATCCCTAGCAACTGTGTAACGGGAAGGATGTTCAAATTGTGGTTGAAGAGTCTTTGAATATGCCCTGAAGCCTTCACCTTCCACAGCACTGAAGGGATATTCATCTATGATAATCATCTTAGCAAGTGCTCGGCGACAGCTGCACTGAATTTATGATCATCTGGTGAAGGCATTTTTCTTTGCCTCTCATGGTCTGTGAATGGACAACTGGGGCAACGATATAGCAAATGACTCCGTAAAGTGCTAGTTCCATGATATGAGCGGTCATACTGGTATACTTGATCACAAAAACCACATACTGCCACCGGACCGTCCTCTGTATCCTCTTGAGTAAAGTATTCCCAAACATCTGAAGTTGTCCTAGAAGAAGTTCTTCTCTTTATCTTTACAGGCTTCCGAACTTTATTCGTGGATGTTCCATCAATTGGTTGTGGCAGAGCAGAATGGCCTCTCCCTCTAGGTAAGGGTGGCTGGGGTGATGATGCAGTTGAGTCTGTTTCAGCTTCATGTTGCGAATTCTCCACTTGCACATTACTTCTTATGGCCTGTAAAAAGAATATGAATTTTAGAGTTCGGTTGACGATTGCATATAGGATAGCTCATAAATTCAAAATAACACCAGAGTAGACACACCAATGAGCTACTCCTTCAGACTTGCAGTGCAAACACAGGTAAAACACAGGTAAATAACCAGCCATTGTAGTGCAAACACAGGTAAATAATCTGGCATCTAAGCTTGACATAAATCATTTAAGTAAATAACGAGGTACATGTCAAGCCTTGTCATCTTCCTAAAAGATATAACCTCACTACTAGCTAGACTAACTCACTACAGTGCTAAACTATATTCTCAGTTACTATATTATCTTTCATCACCAAACGATTATTGGCATGGCATGCTGCATATGCAAAGACAAGGAACTCAAACTGTCTGGTACAGCAAGGTGAACAATTTCCACTGTCAGCAAACTACAAACTACTGGATACACAGGACACATATATAGAATGTACATATGTCACTGAATCACTCTCCTTACAGAGAAATTACATGTAACGGGTGAAGACTAAATAAAGAAATAGACTGAAGTCCAGTTCAGTCTAACTGTCGAGGCTGTCTTCGGAAGACCAAATCAAGAAATAGGATTGACGGGGAGACGGACCTGTGGTGTGCGAAACTGCTTCCTTAGGGGACGCTGGGAAGAAGACGTGATCCGATTTGCCGCCCCCGTCGCCGCCTCGCCCTCGCCGGCGCCAAGGCCGCTCGGCTCAGCTCCGCCGGTAGCTCCTTCTGCTTCCGTCTCTCCCCCAACCCGCAGCAAGCCATCGGCGCTAGGATCTTCCATGTCTGCTGCAGCCTCAGAGCCGGCGCCCCTAGCCTCCACCGTGCCCTCGCCTCTGTTGTGCCCTAGCGGCGAGCCGGCGGCTTGTGAGATGGGGATTGGGGAGGGGTGCGATGCGGGAGGGGTTTGGTGCGGTTTTGGCCGGGTCAAACCGGTTTCAGACCATCAAAGAATTTTTATAAGCGGTTTAGTTGTGCGGGTTGACGCAAACCGGGCAAAAACCAGTTATGCGGTTTGGTGCGGGTTGGGCTCACGGTTTGACTGGTTTAACACCAAACCATGCACAGATTGACCAATAGCGGCGGCACGAAAGCGTCGTAGGAAGCAGAAGCAACTTGCATAACATGTTCACTTGCAATCTTACCTTCAACTAAAGATGGCCTTCCATCTGAATTTGGATTTCTGAGCTGACCATAAACAAAGTTAGCCATGTTCCACACTTTACTAGACTGAGAGGTCAGCAGGTAGGTAAAAAATCAAATGGATGTAAATTCGTCGGAGGGGAGGCCTTCTCCATGGAAAAACACACGGGCTCAAAAGACTTGATTGGTTCCAATCAGCAAAAGATGGGTGCAGATGGACCAAGTACAAATTCACAATTACATGTTTGATTGATTTATTCAAGAAAAAAAGAACAGATAAAAGACAAAAAAAAAGGTATGAACAAATGGATCGAGTCAATTAGCTTCTTGATCGGATGCCAACCAGCCTAGACAAACCACTCATTCACCTCACCTTGACAAGTACGTCCCTATGTGTGTTGTCACCGCAGCATCTCCGATGGATCACATCCGCTGATCGCTAATCATGATCTTTACATGGACTTCATATGATCACAGGTTCCGACGTCCATATGATCACAGAAACAAGTTTGGGCAGTACCATGGTGGAACCCATATGGGTCGTTTTGGAGGAAGAGGTCGTGGGAGATTTGCTGCATCTGCTTTCACTGAGAAGAATGCTACAAAGAAGGTTGTGGATAAGCGGATCTAGGGGGAGCCGACAAAAGCAACGCCTTCCCAAGTGTTTGTTCAGAAACAGCCCCAAGGTACGGTAGATCAAGCTGGACAACAGCGGCATGCGATCATGGGTGTTGAGGGTTCTAACTCTGGGAAAGAAAGGAAGCTACAGGTGCCAAGAAGAAGGATAAAGTTGCTGATAAGCTGAGGTGCTTTTGCCGTGGTGTTCCCGGTCATTTCTCCATTGAATGCAAAGTCGAGATTTGTGTTTTCTGCGAGTCATCAGAGCATAAGGATGATGAGTGTCCCTTGCATAAGATGAAGAAGCCGATGCTCTCCTTATATGGATACGGCCATGAGGAGCTTGCCATTTGTTGAGGTTGAACCGACACTACTGCAGAAAGGCTTATAGCCTCCCGGCATTTAGTGACAGACAAAGTTATGCCGACACTAGTGACGGGCTCGTATAAGCCCGTCGCTAGTACAAACACACTAGTGACAGGCGCATAAAAGAAGATGTCACAGCAGTTTTTGTAGAGACCGGCTAAAAGAGCAAATATGTTAGTGATGGGCATCTACAAATGCATGTCACTAGATGGATAATTTTTTTTCTCACCGGCTAACCATTTTAAGGACGCACATATCAGAAGTACCCCAACTTTAGAAAAAAAGACTACATGACTCGTGAAATCCAGGAAAATGTTTAGGACGCGTCTCTAAGAGAAAAGAAGGAAAAAATGTGTTTGATACACACTCGTACGTGTTAGATGGATTGAACCAAGTTCTTTTCTTTTTGTCCCTATCCCACGGTTCTCATTTCCTTAAAGTGGTACTTGTTGCGTTTGTTCTTTGGGTCGTGTCATGTAATGTATAACAAGAGGAAAATAAAGCAGGGAAAAATAGTCAGCTCTTGCATCGGGGTATTTGGGCCGTTGGAACCGCACATGAGCCATGCCGTTGGATCTCGCAACAGAATCCAGCCACGACCGAAGACAGTTTTTCTTCTCGACAAACAACGCATAGCTCCCTTTGCAGTTGTATTTTCGCCTCTCGATAGGGTTCTTGCCCAATAACTAAATAATAGAGATTTGTATTAGCTGGGTCTTGGTACGGTCCTTTTCAATAGTAAAGATTTGTTAATTAGTAGCTAGGTACTGCTAGTATCAGGACCAGCATGTAAAGTCCGTGTTCATATATGTTCATCATTTAAAATCCTCTACAAATATATGAATTACATTATTTTATATATATATATATGCCCAGGACCTTGCATTGTCCAATTATGTTATATACATACAATCAATAGATGGATATAGAGAAACCAAAGGGATCAACATTTCGACATGTTTGATACTGGAGGGTTATGTTCACGAGGAGAGTGCTTCATATCCTAGTGCGCCACCCGGAGATGATGGTGCTTATATGAAGGGATCCCTGCTTAATTATTGCATACAAAGATAGTACGAAAGGTGGTACTTGAGAGGTATGAGGTGAAAAAAACATATACCATTTACGCAAAAGTTTTCGAATGCAGATCCATTATATTTTCACTAAATTTGTTAGAGAGAATGCTAGCCTTTGATCCAAAGGATCATCCAACTGCTGAATAGGTAGTAATACTACCAAGACTCTTTTCATGTGTTTTATTTGCTAGTTTGGATAGGGAGCCTTCCGCACAGCCCATTACTAAGCTCGAGTTTGAGTCTGAAAAGAGGAGGGTTACGAAGGACGACATAAAGGAACTAATATAGAGAGAAATTCTAGAATATCACCCAAATATGCTGCAGGAATTCCTTGAGGGCGCTGAGCCAACTGGCTTCATGTACCCAAAGTGCAAAGTCTCTTTTATTACTTTATTTAATATCCTCAACTGAAGTGGAGGGCCTTTTTCAGTTCCGAGATGATTCTACTGACATTATCTTACCTGCCAGTTTACTTCTGCGTGAAACATGGTATGCATTTTTCAGTATTGTCAATGTTCAATATATAAAATAGAATCTATGTATATATGTTCGTTATGGTTAGTTTTCTATTTTTCAGATGATGCTGATAATTGATAAACAAAGCATGTGGCAGTTGTTCTTATTTGATGTGTATCATGTACTACTTACCCATTCTACGATTTGTCATTTGTTGTGTGGAGTCAGTCAGGCTGTACATAAGGCACTGACAAATTCATTGAACTAACATTGGTTGCTCTATTTGGATTTCAGTTTATTAGATCACTTAAAAAAGCAATTTACATTCCTTGAAGAGCATTTGAGAAGGGATCAACAGCTGCGCTGCTTGATAGGCTACATACTTCGTTACCAAGGTAAGATATTGTCATTGCTTTTCTATATGATATGATTGGACCTTATTGAATTGCAGAGCTAAATGTTTGATTATCTATCACCATGTTACCTCCACAACTCTGTGGCCTCATATTTAGAGCGTGTACCTAGGACATGGATATCTATTTTCCATAATAGAAGTGTTCTCTTTGTATTTAAAAATTACTCCGTACTAGCTAAGCCTGTCACGTTAGTTCTTCAATCATCCATCTGACGTAGTACTGATAAATTATAAATATGCAGTATTGTTCCTATTTAAGTTTTTATGATGCAATCTGCTTGTAGGCTTTATAGGGTCCAACTATGTGGTTTATTAATGCTCTTGTCCACAAGTTGTGAAATGGCCAACATGATTGATGCTTAGTTTGCTTATTTCGTTACTTGTAACCTGCACATTTTACAACCTAGTCAAACTGAACTCACATGGCGTGCCTTTCACAGGAAGTAGAGAATGAGATACATTAGACATGTTTGCTGATCTGTTCTGATGTTACGGTCCTTTCAGTCTTACTAACTTGAGCTTGTATGGATATTGTATAGGTCACGACAGAGTGAGGATGTCATTATTGGAATCAGAACTCGAGAATATCTTCATGTTATGAAAAACAACATGCTCGAGGCCTATGTTGAGCTTCTTATTTTACATGAAGGGCTATATCTGTGCTCGTTCTTATGCAATTTGTTTATCCAATGATGTAGCTAATTAATTTGATTTTCTTTTCATTGGTCACCAGCCTCACTTGTCTAGTACTAGTTATTTTGGTTAAATTATCAGTCGTAGTTTTTATGAAGGATATACGATATAAATGTACAAACATATATTGAAGAGTGAACACATTTTGAGCTTGTGTGGAATGTATGCAATTTTGGATGCATCGTATATAAATGAATTTTGTTACATTATTGCAGACTGAATAGTTTTTGAGTTTATATCGAATGTATGCAATTCTGGAGGCATTGTATATATAAATAAATTCTAGTTATATAGTTTTTTTAATTCGTAAGAACTTAGTAGTGACAGGCAATACAATATGCTTGTCATTGCTACGGATATAGTAGTGACGGGCAAGACCATTACGCCTGTCATTGATAACATTACCAGTGACGGGCATTCTGCCTGTCACTAGTAACCTCTTACCAGTGACTGCATACTAGTGACGGGCAGCTTGCCTGTCGCTGGTAAGGCAAAAGTGCCTGTCACTAGTAAGCATTTCTGCGGTAGTGCGACTCCCGAGTTTAAACCAAAGTTGGATAATGGACGTATGTGTAGGGTAACAGTAACAAGATCATTGAGCGTCTGCGATGGTGCATTTGATGATAATTTTCAGTGGGATGTGCAGCCGCAGGGGACAAATACTTATAAAACTCAGTTTCCGAGCAAGAATGAGTTACAGAGGGCTGTGAGAATTGGAGTATTTCCCGTGAAGGATTCAGCTTGCGATCTTGAGTTTGCGGAGTGGAAAACTGTAGTGAAACCGACTGTTCAATTACATGAAGTTTGGGTTCTAATTAGTGGAGCTCCGGAAAGTATGTATAGAAATTATCTTATTTGCTGGGGTATGGGACGTTTTATTGGCAAGACAAAGAAGATTGATATGGCATATACTAGAGAATATGGTGTGGTTCGGGCACTTGTTAAGGTGGTTGACATTGCAAGTATCCCTTGTAAGGAATTGATCTTCCATGAAGATGAGGGATATTATCTTACTTTTGACATTGAGTAAGAGGTGGACATGGTCGAGGATGATGATCCTCCAAATTGGGATGACAAAGATTTTAATTCTAGAGAAAAGGAGCAGGAGAAGGGAAAAGACGCTAAGGGAGTTAATTCAAAGAATAGAAATTCATCCAGAGAGCCTCAGCCAAAAAATGATTTTCCTATGAGTGGGGTAGTGGAGGATCTGATGTCAATAAGGGTGCGCATACGACTGCTCTTCAGACATTGCCTGATCTTGCACCTTGCAGTGTTGTTGAGGCGGGTTTTGAGAAGATCACCGGATCTACACCGACCCCTCTATCGAGCCGAAGACTTTATATCTCTCCTTCGACGAAGCAGAATGGTTGTGCTCTGGTTGTTGATGATGGAGATGGGGTTGGTTTGCCTAGGACGCTAAGCTCTGAACTACTCCAGTCTACCGCGATCACAGATGGTATTTCTGCTCGCACACCTTCTCCTGCCCGCTCCAGGAAAGATGCGTGCCATGGCAGCGGCTGCTGCCGCGGCAGACCTTCTGCCTGCTTTCTCTGCCGTGGCAGAGCTTTCGGGCGGGGAAGGTCTGGTCCGAACATTTTTTCCCCTGAGTTGGTGAAGGCCCGTGTCAAGATGGAAAAAGTTTCATCTACTTCACCTACGTCTCAGGTATTAGATCATGATGTTGTTCCATCTTTCCAAAATTCTATTCTGGCCTCAAGTGTTAATACAAATAAGTTCCAAAATTTCTTGCAGACTCCTTCGCAAAAAATTAAGGCTCCATGCGGGGGTCTGAATTTGATGGCAAACAATTTTACCCCGAGCCCGCTTCAGCACTCCTATGAAGATATTGTCGCATACGGTGGCATTCCGGAGAGCTCGGCGTTTGGGATTCGATCGAGTGATCGCTTAGGTGTGCAACCTAATGTGGATCAGCTGCAGTTGGAGAGGGCCATGCACCTTGCACGGCAACGTCAAGTTCCAGGTTCGACCATTGAACATAATGTTTCTATTTTAAAGATGTCAGATAATTTGATTGTACATCGAGCCAGTAAGTTAGGGGTTTCGCTTGGGAATTCTTAGAGATATATAAGAAGTGGAAGTTCAGAGAGAGTTGGCTATTCTAAATAAAAAGAATATTGTAGAGGATACAGATCCACAAAATTTGTTTGTTTCCAAAGTTTCTGGTCTTTGTGAAGACCTGGAAGAGGAAGACCTTACTGAGGACGACATGATAGGTCTGGTGTTGACGTCAGAAACCCACTGGCGGGCAGAGACGGGCAACACCGTAGAGCCGGGAACAACTAGGGCTGCGGCTGGCCCTAGCCCCTCTGAGCGACGGCCCGCAAAGCCTCCTGGTCGCACGCACCGATGTTTATCACAAGGGCGTGCCACCTGACCTATACCCGGTCGGGAAGGTGTGGATGATGCCTCGCTTAGTTTCCTGCAGGGCACACACGTAAACGTTAAATACGAGCCTCGATCGGCTCTCGGGTTATCCCGTGAATCGGCTCAAAGAGCCGATCCACCCATGATTCGGACGAGGTGTCCGAATATATGGTGGTCCTGCTTGATCAAGGTAAAGCTAATGAGATCTACGACGATGTGGGGTTTTCACCGCATAATCGGATCATCCTACTCCAGGTTGGGCCTCGCGGCCACGCACGGTGATCGTAAGCCGATCCTAAACAAGGCCTAAAAACCAACACGAGGTTGATCCTCGGAACATCCTGCTTAGGGCCAACGAACGACACCCTACGTGCCGCTGGATTCTCCCCCCCTTTGTAAGGCCTAACTATTGCAGATATTAAACTAATCCTTGTAGAACAAGGAGCAATCGTAACGGATCAGATCTACTAAACTATGATCAAGCGGGGTGCCGTCCCTACACCTAAGATAGGTGTAAGGGCGGCTAGACATGCAAGGGTTGCACTACGAAAGCATGTAATATGAAGAACAATGCTAACCCTAACATGTCTAAGATAACTACGTTGCTCGCCATCAAAAAGGCTTCGGTACGAGCAACGCATGAACAACGTAGGCAGAGGCTTGTGCTGCCTAGATCGCAAGATGCGATCTAGGCAGCATGACGCTTACCGGTAGAAACCCTCGAGACGAAGGAGTTGGCGATGCGTCGAGATTTGTTTGTGGTTGAACGTTGGTTGTTTATTCCATAAACCCTAGGTACATATTTATAGTCCAGCGGACTTTCTAATGTGGGCGTGCACTAAACCGTGCACGAGTAAGATTTTATCTCTAAACTAAGATGCGATCTAATATGTTACAGATACACGGGCAATTAAGCCCAACTTGGTACAAAAGGCCGATCCACGTATTACTTCTATATATATATTCTTCACGTCCATCTTGATCGCGGCCCACCTCTGACTTGGTCAAATTCTGGTGATAACATCTGGATGATGGTCATACGGACCAGATATGCCATGATTCTTTAGAGGTGAAGGCCAAAGGTGTAGCCAAGAGAAAGACTAGAGTTAGTAAGAAAGTAGTAGTGGAAAAGCCGATAGTTCGTAGAAGTTTGAGGATTCGGAAAATAAAAAATTTGACTTCTAAAAATGAAAGCTTTTATTTGGAATAGTGAAGGCATTAGAGATACTTGTAAGCATTCTATTATTCATGAAAATATTAGGGAACAAAATCTAGATATAGTCGCTATTCTTGAGATTAGAAGGAGGGATTTTTGGCTTCCTTCCTTACAAATCTCGAGGCTGGCAAGGACTTTATCTGGTTCTGCTTACCTTCACACGGAAGGTCTGGCGAAATCCTAGTGGGGATTAACGCTGAAACACTCTTAGTCAAAGATGTTGACTATGG
The DNA here is from genome assembly GCF_022539505.1 of Lolium rigidum. Taxonomy (NCBI): domain Eukaryota; kingdom Viridiplantae; phylum Streptophyta; class Magnoliopsida; order Poales; family Poaceae; genus Lolium; species Lolium rigidum. The sequence continues at coordinate 48,475,075 of NC_061512.1, read as the reverse complement.
TGATTTTTTAGTGCGTTTGAATTTGCAATAAAAAAAATGGTTTCGAATGGTCCTTTGTGGCTGTATACGGGGCAGCTCAGGAGGCTCACAAATTAGCCTTTTTGGCTGAGTTAGTTAGATTGTGTGATAGTCCAGGAACACCTTTTATTTTAGGTGGAGACTTTAATATTCTTTGAAGTCCATTAGAGAAAAATAACGGGAGTTATAATGCAAAGTTGTTGTTTGTCTTCAATGCAATCATAGGTTCACTTAACCTGCGCTAGTTGATTTTGTCGGGCCGACAGTTCTCTTGGGCAAGTCGTCGTTAGAATCCCACCTATGAAAAGTTAGATCGTGTGCTAGCTAGTGTAGAGTGAGAACAAAAATTTCTGTTAACTTCTATGCGCGCACTGACCTGTACGGGGTCGGATCATACACCTCTCTTGCTTGATTCAGGAGATCATGCCCATTTAGGTAATACGACTCTCTTTTCCTTTGGATTATCATGGCTAAGGGAAGAAGGGTTTTTTGAAATGGTTAAAAATGAGTGGGAATCTGTGGCAAACGGCTTCAGCCCCATTGATACTTGGCAAAAAAAAATATTAGACATTTGAGACGGTTTCTTCGCGGATGGGCGAAGAATAAAAGTGGGGAGTATAAAAAAGAGAGAGACAAACTCACTAAAATTATTGATGATCTTGATATTAAGGCGGAATCATCACCCCTTAATGAAACAGAGTGTAAGATGCTAAGGAGTGCAAATGACAAGATCGGAAAGCTGAGACGTGATGAGGAATCAAAGTGGGCTCAACGAGCTAAAGTTAAAATTATCCAAGAAGGTGGAAATAATACGAAATATTTTCACATTATGGCTAATGGTAGATATAGAAAGAAGTGGATTTTCCAATTAAAGCAAGAACAAGGGACAATCATTGGTGAGGAAAACCTTAGAATATACATATCTGATTTTTATAAGAAGTTATTTGGAGCACCGGCTAAAAATAATTACACTATGAGAGAGGATTTAGTTGCGGATATTACTAGAGTAACTCCTGAGGAAAATATAATTCTAACCGCTACCTTCACCGAGAAGGAAGTGTTAGATGCTATTATGGAAATGGAACATAATAAAGCTTCGGCACCAGATGGGTTCCGGCTGAATTTTATCAATGCTTTTGGGAGGTGCTTAAAAATGACCTTATGGCTTTGTTTGTACAATTGCAACACGGTTAATTGCCGCTTTACAAACTAAATTTTGGAATCATTACGTTGATACACAAATTCAACAATTAAACCAATATTCCTACTTAATGTAAGCTTTAAGATTTTTACGAAAGTAGGCACCAATTGAATTACAAGTGTTGCACCTAAGGTGATAAAACCTACCCAAACAGCTTTTATGCCGGGGAGACATATTTTAGAAGGAGTAGTAGTATTACCCGAAACCATCCATGAACTTTATCGGAAGAAAATGGATGGTGTACTCTTCAAAATTAATTTTGAAAAACCCTACGACAAGGTTAAGTGGTATTTTCTCCAACAAAACTTGCGTATGAAAGGATTATCACAAAAATGGTGTCATTTGATAAGTACATTTGTTGAGAGAGGATCTGTGGTAATACGGGTTAATGACGATATTGGCCATTATTTCCAAACTATGAAAGGACTGAGACAAGATGACCCCCTGTCTCCCCGCTTCTTTTTAATATTATCGCGGACATGTTGGCTATTTTAATTGCTCGAGCGAAAGAAGATGGCCAAGTAGGGGGACTTGTACCTCACTTAGTAGAGGAAGGAGTCTCTATTTTACAGTATGTTGATGATATAATTTTATTCATGGAACATGATCTTGAGAAGGCCGTTAACATGAAGCTCATACTTTGTATCTTTGAACATTTGTCTGGGCTGAAAATAAATTTCCACAAGAGTGATTTTTTTTTTTGCTTCGGTAAGGCGAAAGAAGTGGAAGATCAATACAAGCAGATTTTTGGCTGTGAATGGAGCGCTTCCTTTCAATTATCTTGGCATCCCAATTCATTATCTTATTGAACAAGGAATGGAGTTCCCTTGAAACTCGCTTCGAACGTAAATTGGGGTGCTAGCAAGGCAAGCTTCTTTCATACGGAGATAGGCTGGTCTTGATAAATTCAGTGCTAACAAGTCTACCGATGTTCATGCTATCTTTTTTGAAATACCCAAAGGGATTAGGAAAAGATTAGAATTTTATCAATCTTGATTTTTTTTGGCAGAACGATCAGCTAAAACGAAAGTAAAGATTGACTAAATGGAACATTATTTGTAGACCCAAGGAGTAAGGGGGGTTAGGGGTGGAGGTATTGGAACTCAAAAATGGATGTTTGTTAAGTAAATAGCTATATAAACTTTTTAACGAAGAAGGAGTTTGGCGAGAACTTTTACACAATAAATATCTCAAGAACAAGACTTTGTCACAAGTGACTGCGAAACCCACAGACTCTCCCTTTTGGAAAGGACTCATGGGAGTGAAAGACGATTTCTTCTCACGGGGTTCGTTCACAATTGGGAATGGCCAGCAAGTACGCTTTTGGGAAGACACTTGGCTGGGTGATGCTCCTTTGGCGTCCCAATATCCTTCGTTGTATAATATCGTCCGACGAAAAAAAAGTCGCCGATGTTTTTTCAAATACACCTCTGAATATAGAGTTAAGAAGGACTTTGACAGGAAACAAGTGGAATGCTTGGATTGCCCAACACCTTATTCTTGTAACCTTGTCAGAGGAGAAGGATGTTTTCGTATGGAAGTTAACAACGTCTGGATCTTTCATGGTAAAATCTATGTGTGAAAATTATATGAACGGCCCTACAATCTATCTTCGTAAATATATTTGGAAACTTAAGATACCACTGAAAGTCAAGATTTTTATGTGGTTTCTTCATAGAAAAGTTATACTCACTAAAGATAATTTAGCTCGCTGATACGTCTCCAACGTATCGATAATTTCTTGTGTTCCATGCCACATTATTGATGTTATCTACATGTTTTATGCACACTTTATGTCATATTCGTGCATTTTCTGGAACTAACCTATTAACAAGATGCCGAAGTGCCGCTTGTCGTTTTCTCGCTGTTTTTGGTTTCAGAAATCCTAGTAAAGAAATATTCTCGAATTGGACGAAATAAAAGCCCGGAGGCCTATTTTCTCACGAAGCTTCCGAAGACCGAAGACGAGACGAAGAGGGGCCACAGTGGTGGCCAAACCCTAGGGCGGCGCGGCCCCCCCTTGGTCGCGCGGCCCCGTGGTGTGGGCCCCCGTGCCGCCTCTCGACTTGCCCTTCCGCCTACAAATAGCCTCCGTGACGAAACCCCCGGGACCGAGAGCCACGACACGGAAAACATTACCGAGACGCCGTCGCCGCCGATCCCATCTCGGGGATCCTCGGGAGATCGCTCTCCGGCACCCGCCGGAGAGGGGATTCATCTCCCGGAGGACTCTACGCCGCCATGGTCGCCTCCGGTGTGATGTGTGAGTAGTCTACCCCTGGACTATGGGTCCATAGCAGTAGCTAGATGGTTGTCTTCTCCCCATTGTGCTATCATTGTCGGATCTTGTGAGCTGCCTATCATGATCAAGATCATCTATATGTAATTCTATATGTTGCGTTTGTTGGGATCCGATGAATAGAGAATACTTGTTATGTTGATTATCAAAGTTATGCTTATGTGTTGTTTATGATCTTGCATGCTCTCCGTTACTAGTAGATGCTCTGGCCAAGTAGATGCTTGTAACTCCAAGAGGGAGTACTTATGCTCGATAGTGGGTTCATGCCCGCATTGACACCGGGACAATGGACGTAAAGTTCTAAGGTTGTGTTGTGCTCGTTGCCACTAGGGATAAAACATTGATGCTATGTCTAAGGATGTAGTTGTTGATTACATTACGCACCATACTTAATGCAATTGTCTCGTTGCTTGCAACTTAATACTCGGAGGGGTTCGGATGATAACCTCGAAGGTGGACTTTTTAGGCATAGATGCAGCTTGGATGGCGGTCTATGTACTTTGTCGTAATGCCCAATTAAATCTCACTATACTCATCATGATATGTATGTGCATTGTCATGCTCTCTTTATTTGTCAATTGCCCAACCGTAATTTGTTCACCCAACATGTTGTTCGTCTTATGGGAGAGACACCTCTAGTGAACTGTGGACCCCGGTCCAATTCTCTTTACTCGAAATACAATCTACTCGCAATACTTGTTCTACCGTTTTCTGCAAACAATCATCTTCCACACAATACGGTTAATCCTTTGTTACAGCAAGCCGGTGAGATTGACAACCTCACTGTTTCGTTGGGGCAAAGTAGTTTGGTTGTGTTGTGCAGGTTCCACGTTGGCGCCGAATCTCCGGTGTTGCGCCGCACTACATCCCGCCGCCATCAACCTTCAACGTGCTTCTTGGCTCCTCCTGGTTCGATAAACCTTGGTTTCTTTCTGAGGGAAAACTTGCTGCTGTGCGCATCATACCTTCCTCTTGGGGTTGCCCAACGAACGTGTGAAATACACGCCATCAAGCTCTTTTTCTGGCGCCGTTGCCGTTAGCTTCCCATCTTTAGGGGAGAAAATTTGTTCTGATAATGCTTTATCTCCCATATGCGATAACTCTAATAATGCTTCTGATATTTTAAATCCACCTGCTGAAAGTATTCCGTATAAAATACCCATGAAAATTATTGAACGTGTTATGGACAACCACTATAAAGGGGATGGAACTGTCCATCCTAGAGATCATTTACTGTTTTTGCACGAATTATGTGGGTTATTCAAGTGTGCAGGTATCTCTATGGATGAAGTGAGGAAGAAGCTATTCTCTCGTTTCGCTGTCCGGTAAAGCAGCCGCATTGGTATAAATTGTTGGAGAATAGGCATTCTCTTGGTTGGGAGGAAATTGCATCTCTCTTTTATTCTAAATTTTATCCTCCGCATGAAGTGCATATTGATAGGAATTATATTTATAACTTTTATCCTCGTGATGGAGAGAGTATTTCTCAAGCGTGGGGGAGATTGAAATCACTAATGCTCAAATGTCCCATTCATGAGATCCCCCGTAATGTTATTGTTAACAATTTTTATGCGAGGCTTTCAGGACAACACAAGGACTATCTGGACGCGTGTTCGGAGGGATCTTTCACAAGCAAGGAGGTTGAAGCTAGGTGGGACCTCCTTGATCGGATTGAGGACAACGCTCGAAGGATGGGAGAACAATGAAGGTAAAGAGTCGGTATAAATTATGATTATGAATGCATTGAAGCTTTTATGGATACCGATAAATTTCGAAATATGAGTGCTACTTATGGTCTTGACTCTCAAGTTGCTGCAAATCTTTATAAAGCCTTTGCTTCTCATTTTGAATTGCCTAAAAATAATTTTGATAAGTATCATGAACCTTTTAAAGAGGCTTGCATGAAGAATGAAATTGTTGTTAATTATTGCAATAAGCATGCTCAAACTCCTAAGAATGCTATTTCCTATAAGCATGTTAATTTTTGTGGAATACATAGACCTTGTGGAATTAATCAAATCAAAGATGAATATTGCATCCATCATGCTAATGAAAAAACTAGAAAGTGGTTTAGGGCTCTAGATGAAGATGTAGATGGTGATATTATTAAACTAAAATTGTTCCCTTTCTCATTAAGAGGAAGAGCTAAAGATTGGTTGCTATCTCTACCTAAGAATAGTATTGATTCATGGACTAAATGCAAGGATGCTTTTATTGGTAGATATTATCCCCCGCTAAAATTATATCTTTGAGGAGTAGCATAATGAATTTTAAACAATTAGATACCGAACATGTTGCTCAAGCTTGGGAAAGAATGAAATCTCTCGGTTAAAAATTGCCCAACCCATGGACTCGACTACTTGGATGATCATCCAAACCTTCTATGCAGGACTAAATTTTTCTTCACGGAATTTATTGGATTCAGCTGCTGGAGGTACCTTTATGTCCATCACTCTTGGTGAAGCAACAAGGCTTCTTGATAATATGATGATCAACTACTCTGAATGGCACGCGGAAAGAGCTCCACAAGGTACGAAGGTAAATTCTATTGAAGAATCCTCCTCCTTGAATGATAATGTTGATGCTCCACCCTTCGATAATACTTGATACACACTTTCTGCGCCTAGCTGAAAGGCGTTAAAGAAAAGCGCTTATGGGAGACAACCCATGTTTTTACCTACAGTACTTTGTTTTTATTTTGTGTCTTGGAAGTTGTTTACTACTGTAGCAACCTCTCCTTATCTTAGTTTTGAGTTTTGTTGTGCCAAGTTAAGCCGTTGATAGAAAAGTAAGTACTAGATTTGGATTACTGCGCAGTTCCAGATTTCTTTGCTGTCACGAATCTGAGCCCACTGCCCTGCAGGAAGCTCAGAAAATTATGCCAATTTACGTGCATGATCCTCAGATATGTACGCAACTTTCATTCAATTTGAGCATTTTCATTTGAGCAAGTCTGGTGCCATTTTAAAATTCGTCAATACGAACTGTTCTGTTTTGACAGATTCTGCCTTTTATTTTCGCATTGCCTCTTTTGCTATGTTGGATGAATTTCTTTGATCCACGAATGTCCAGTAGCATTATGCAATGTCCAGAAGTGTTAAGAATGATTGTGTCACCTCTGAATATGTCAATTTATATTGTGCACTAACCCTCTAATGAGTTGTTTCGAGTTTGGTGTGGAGGAAGTTTTCAAGGATCAAGAGAGGAGTATGATGCAACATGATCAAGGAGAGTGAAAGCTCTAAGCTTGGGGATGCACCCGGTGGTTCACCCCTGCATATATCAAGAAGACTCAAGCTGTCTAAGCTTGGGGATGCCCAAGGCATCCCCTTCTTCATCGACAAATTATCGTGTTCCTCCCCCGAAACTACATTTTTATTCGGCCACATCTTATGTGCTTTTTCTTGGAGCGTCTCGTTTGTTTTTGTTTTTGTTTTGTTTGAATAAAATGGATCCTAGCATTCACTTTATGGGAGAGATACACGCTCCGCTGTAGCATATGGACAAATATGTCCTTGGTTTCTACTCATAGTATTCATGGCGAAGTTTCTCCTTCGTTAAATTGTTATATGGTTGGAATTGGAAAATGATACATGTAGTAATTGCTATAAATGTCTTGGGTAATGTGATACTTGGCAATTGTTGTGCTCATGTTTAAGCTCTTGCATCATATGCTTTGCACCCATTAATGAAGAAATACATAGAGCATGCTAAAATTTGGTTTGCATAATTGGTTTCTCTAAGGTCTAGATAATTTCTAGTATTGAGTTTGAACAACAAGGAAGACGGTGTAGAGTTTTATAATGTTTTCAATATGTCTTTTATGTGAGTTTTGCTGCACCGGTTCATCCTTGTGTTTGTTTCTAACAAGCCTTGCTAGCCTAAACCTTGTATCGAGAGGGAATACTTCTCATGCATCCAAAATACTTGAGCCAACCACTATGCCATCTCGTGTCCACCATACCTACCTACTACATGGTATTTTCCAGCCATTCCAAAGTAAATTGCTTGAGTGCTACCTTTAAAATTCCATCATTCACCTTTGCAATATATAGCTCATGGGACAAATAGCTTAAAAACTATTGTGGTATTGAATATGTAATTATGCACTTTATCTCTTATTAAGTTGCTTGTTGTGCGATAACCATGTTTATCGGGGAACGCCATCAACTCATTGTTGAATTTCATGTGAGTTGCTATGCATGTTCGTCTTGTCCGAAGTAAGGGCGATCTACACCGAGTTGAATGGTTTGAGCATGCATATTGTGAGAGAAGAACATTGGGCCGCTAACTAAAGCCATGTTCCATGGTGGAAGTTTCAGCTTTGGACAAACATCCTCAAATCTCTAATGAGAAAAGAATTAATTGTTGTTGAATGCTTAAAGCATTAAAAGAGGAGTCCATTATCTCGTTGTCTATGTTGTCCCGGTATGGATGTCTAAGTTGAGAATAATCAAAAGCGAGAAATCCAAATGCGAGCTTTCTCCTTAGACCTTTGTACAGAGCGGCATAGAGGTACCCCTTTGTGATACTTGGTTAAAGCATATGTATTGCGGTGATAATCCAGGTAGTCCAAGCTAATTAGGACAAGGTGCGAGCACTATTAGTACACTATGCATGAGGCTTGCAACTTATAAGATATAATTTACATGATGCATATGCTTTATTACTACCGTTGACAAAATTGTTTCATGTTTTCAAAATCAAAGCTCTAGCACAAATATAGCAATCGATGCTTTTCCTCTATGAGGACCATTCTTTTACTTTCAATGTTGAGTCAGCTTCACCTATTTCTCTCCACCTCAAGAAGCAAACACTTGTGTGAACTCGTGCATTGATTCCTACATATTCGCTTATTGCACTTATTATATTACTCTATGTTGACAATATCCATGAGATATACATGTTACAAGTTGAAAGCAACCGCTGAAACTTAATCTTCTTTTGTGTTGCTTCAATACCTTTACTTTGAATTATTGCTTTATGAGTTAACTCTTATGCAAGACTTATTGATGCTTGTCTTGAAGTGCTATTCATGAAAAGTATTTGCTTTATGATTCACTTGTTTACTCATGTCATACACATTGTTTTGATCGCTGCACTCACTGCATATGCTTTACAAATAGTATGATCAAGATTATGATGGCATGTCACTCCAGAAATTATCTTTGTTATCGTTTTACCTCGCTCGGGACGAGCAGAACTAAGCTTGGGGATGCCGATACGTCTCCAACGTATCGATAATTTCTTGTGTTCCATGCCACATTATTGATGTTATCTACATGTTTTATGCACACTTTATGTCATATTCGTGCATTTTCCGGAACTAACCTATTAACAAGATGCCGAAGTACCGCTTGTCGTTTTCTGCTGTTTTTGGTTTCAGAAATCCTAGTAAAGAAATATTCTCGGAATTGGACGAAATAAAAGCCCAGAGGCCTATTTTCTCACGAAGCTTCCAGAAGACCGAAGACGAGACGAAGAGGGGCCACGGGGTGGCCAAACTAGGGCGGCGCGGCCCCCCCCTTGGCCGCGCGGCCCTGTGGTGTGGGCCCCCCGTGCCGCCTCTCGACTTGCCCTTCCGCCTACAAATAGCCTCCGTGACGAAACCCCCAGGACCGAGAGCCACGATACGGAAAACATTACTGAGACGCCGTCGCCGCCGATCCCATCTCGGGGGAGCCTGGAGATCGCCTCCGGCACCCTGCCGGAGAGGGGATTCATCTCCCGGAGGACTCTACGCCGCCATGGTCGCCTCCGGTGTGATGTGTGAGTAGTCTACCCCTGGACTATGGGTCCATAGCAGTAGCTAGATGGTTGTCTTCTCCCCATTGTGCTATCATTGTCGGATCTTGTGAGCTGCCTATCATGATCAAGATCATCTATATGTAATTCTATATGTTGCGTTTGTTGGGATCCGATGAATAGAGAATACTTGTTATGTTGATTATCAAAGTTATGCTTATGTGTTGTTTATGATCTTGCATGCTCTCCGTTACTAGTAGATGCTCCGGCCAAGTAGATGCTTGTAACTCCAAGAGGGAGTACTTATGCTCGATAGTGGGTTCATGCCTCGCATTGACACCGGGACAAGTGATGTAAAGTTCTAAGGTTGTGTTGTGTCGTTGCCACTAGGGATAAAACATTGATGCTATGTCTAAGGATGTAGTTGTTGATTACATTACGCACCATACTTAATGCAATTGTCTCGTTGCTTGCAACTTAATACCGGAGGGGGTTCGGATGATAACCTCGAAGGTGGACTTTTTAGGCATAGATGCAGCTTGGATGGCGGTCTATGTACTTTGTCGTAATGCCCAATTAAATCTCACTATACTCATCATGATATGTATGTGCATTGTCATGCTCTCTTTATTTGTCAATTGCCCAACCGTAATTTGTTCACCCAACATGCTCGTTCGTCTTATGGGAGAGACACCTCTAGTGAACTGTGGACCCCGGTCCAATTCTCTTTACTCGAAATACAATCTATCGCAATACTTGTTCTACTCGTTTTCTCGCAAACAATCATCTTCCACACAATACGGTTAATCCTTTGTTACAAGCAAGCTCGGTGAGATTGACAACCTCACTCGTTTCGTTGGGGCAAAGTAGTTTGGTTGTGTTGTGCAGGTTCCACGTTGGCGCCGGAATCTCCGGTGTTGCGCCGCACTACATCCCGCCGCCATCAACCTTCAACGTGCTTCTTGGCTCCTCCTGGTTCGATAAACCTTGGTTTCTTTCTGAGGGAAAACTTGCTGCTGTGCGCATCATACCTTCCTCTTGGGGTTGCCCAACGAACGTGTGAAATACACGCCATCACTCGCCGAAATTGGAATGGTTGCATAAAATGTGCCGTTCTATGATTCATTGGGATCAATCAATCATTTGTTCTTTGATTGTTCCTTCGCTAAACTTATTTGGAGAGTTATTCAGTTCACTTTCAATATTGTTCCTCCAACAAATGTTACAAAATTATCCAAGTTCATAATTATAATTGGATTTTGCGCGCTGATGTGGGCTATATGAAACTGCTATAATGATATTGTCTTTAACAAGAGTACGAACTCAAAAAAATTACAGGTTACACGTATGGTCTCACACTAGATCCACGAATAGTCTCTTTTGCTACCGGAGACGCAACCCGAGCCTATGCATACTGGATGCCGCCGGCTGGATGCGATGACATGGGCTATATACAACCAGGATGGTTGGCGTCCTTTTAAACGACTTTCAGATGTATAAGCGAGTCTCTTTTATTTTTCATTGGCTAGTTTATGTGTACACGCTTTATGATTTGTGATTTGTAAAACTAAGGATTATGTTATCTAGGTAATAAAAGAGGGTTGTGTGCATCGATTGATGCAGAGGCCGGGGCCAGCCACCATTTCGAAGAAAAAAAACATGGACGTTCATGGCACTCACTCCCCTCTTCTCTCCTATCCATGCCCCATCGCACCCCGCACGCGCTAGCTGGAGGGAAGGACCATGATTTGCTTGTTGAATGTGATCCACATGATGGATTGCCCAGATAAATTATGACATGGATAGCTGATTTTGGCACCCTCTGGTATTGTAAAACAACACGTCATGAGTCATGCATAGAGCAGTACAATAAAGTCCTAATTAAAATAATATATTTTATCTACTACTCCGTCTCGGTTTAACAGTGCGTGCAGTTTAAGACGAACTTTGATCATTGATTTGGTCAATAAATATAAACTTTATGTTTACAAAATATATATCATTAGATTCGTACGCAAAAAAGCTTTTCAGTCATATAATTTTTGTGACACATGTTTCATATTTTATTGATCAAAATAATGGTCAAGGCAATTTCTTAAACTACGTGCGCGTTTGATAAACTGAGACGGGGGAGTAGCTGAAGTAGAAAGAGGAGGAGAGAAAAGTAAAGTAGGTAGCCAAACGGATTTTTGATACAACTTTATTTAAAGCTTATACTTTTTTAAACATGAGGCTCGAAGAGTGCACCTTTAAATTAATAAAGCTTAAAACGACATCAGTACATCAATGCTTACAGGACCTGCTGTGGTTACCAACTCACGAATACAACAAATGAGCACAACAGTAGATACAAAAGGGGCAAGCTACAGTAACAAGGAAACACTAGGAAGACAACTTGAACTGTCACATCCTGAAATTTTCTAAATTTTGGAATGTTAAATAAAAATAAGTTTAATGTTTGATTGTTTTAAATCGATTGAAAATTCACAAAGAATTAAAACTTTTTAAATTTACTCACAAGTTAATCCGAAAATAGTGTTTATAAATACTTTTGGTTTCAAAGTATTTTCAAAACTAAACATATCTTGGTTTTCAAGGTTTTTAAATCTTTAATGGATTTGTATTTGAGAAAACAGTACCCTAGAAAAGTTTTCATAAATTATTGTTTTTAAAAGATTTGCCAACCATACTCTCCTCCCCTAATTTTGTTCGGAGGTTTTAAAGCTTATAAAATATTTTATTTGAGAAAATATTAAACCCAAAAAGGGCACTATAGCCACATAGACATGTATGTCAAATTTCGGTTTTATAAAGTTTATATTTTTGTTTAAAATTTAGTCTCACATTGAAAAAAAATTCATAACGAATCCAACGGTACCTTATTTGCATTTTCCGATTTTATTTGAAGCCCCAAAGTGTAGTTCCAATTTTAGAAAAAAAAAAGACGAGCGGCCAGGCCGAACGGCCCACCCGGCCGAACGGCCCAGCCAGCCACGCACGGCCGCAGCCCACCCGGCCCCGCTCGCCCGCCGCGGCCCAGCTCTTGCGCTCGCCCGCGCCAACGCTCGCGAGATCGCCCTTCTTTTCCTTTTCGTTTTAGTACCACCTCGCCTTGCCAGGCAAATTTCCTATAGCCTGGAGCCTATATAAAGACACCCCAGGTAGCCTCAAAGCACATCAGCGCCTCCTTTCCCCTCGCGCAAAGCATTTTCCTGGAGCGATCCAACCTTCGCAACGCTATTTGGAAAACGCCGCGATCCAACCGTAACTCTCGCCCGGTAATAATTTTATTCCCGCTTTTTTTTTCTAAGATTGTCGAACGTAACTTTGCAATTTTACATCCCTTTAGAATAGTGGTTTTTCCGTTAAGTTTGTAATTAGATCCTCTATAACTTTTGTATAGGAAGTTTTTCCATCCGAGCAACTTGTTCGGACAACTTTTCGTACACCATTAGAATTATGACCACTTATGTCTAGATTTGTAAAATACATATCTTAAGTTCTATCCGTCGGATTTCGACAAACGCTATACCGTCGGAATCGGCAAATCACGTAGATCATTTTAGACATATTGCGTGGCAGTTTCGCCCACTTTATCTTTGCATTACCACTTTGTTCCGCAACATCATCTATAAAATAAATCCTACAAACTTTTTCTGAGAGATTCTTTTGGCGATATGCTTGTAATGGAATTCTCTACAACTTCCGTGTAGAAAGTTCTTCCATCCGAAAAACTTCTTCTAATAACTTTTCGCAAAAAGTGTAGTCCTATAACTCGGTTTCGATATAGTTCCTTTAGCCAAAATGATCTTTAACATCATACCCATCTTCCAGGACCAGTTATAATTCTTTATCATGTTCACGAGATAATGCATAGCTTACCCCTGGTTGTTCGGTTCATTCAAATAACAATTGAGTTATTTGAGTAAAGTGTGACATGTCCTAGTTTAGATTTTTACCTTGCTTTAGTAGGGTGGAGATACTCTACCCATATCGCATGTGATGAACCTTTGTTATCCATTAGGCTCCGCGAATCAAATCCCTATACCATTCACGCCTATACAATCTCATGTCATTCAATCCTTCCACTTAGTTCGAACTATTCAACTTTCAAATGAGTTATTTGAATAGTTCAATATGTCATTAGTTCATATCCAATGCTATCTTGTGCTAATTTGATAAGTGTTGTCACACTATGTCAATTGCATAAGCCTTGCTTTACAGTATTTCATCCAATAGCACCACCGTCAAAATATTTGAATCACTTTGCAAATATTCAAATTCAAATATGAGAATTTGAGTATATATCCATTATCGATTTCTATAATCCTTTCTCAACATGATTCTTTTGAGAAGATGAAACTTATGATCACATCCACACACAAATACCACTAGACACTCTACCTTGAATCTCGTGTCCATCCAAATTGTTTTTCATTCACTCCTTTAACTAATTTAAAACTATTCAACTTACAAATGAGTAATTTGAGTAATTCTATATATCATTTGTTTATACCCAAGCCTATGTGTAGTTCATACTATTTTGAGTAATTGTTGTCACACTTATTCAATAGTATTGTTATTGCACTATTTGTCACTTATGTGATTCAATTCACATGAGCCGTTTCAAATCCATTTCATGCTCATGTAAGCATAAAGAATCTTGGTCATTCCATCTCCCAAAGCCATATCTTGCAAGCCAAACCTCATGCCACACCGTAGTACCATAAAACGATTTTCGATAGTTGTCTTGTTTGGTTTTGTTGTTGTTGTTGAATGGTGTGTTTATGTTGTGTTATATTTTATATTATAGTTCGTACGGAGAGGCACGTATTTTGATTAAGAGAAGTGAACGCGCTTCGACTACCAAAAAGGCAAGTGACACTCAATTCCTACCTATTTTGTTATGCATTAGTGTTTTTCAAACTAGTATGCATGGTAGGAATTTTTTTCGAAAGTTATGCTATGCTTATCAATCCCAGTAGTGTGTAGCCACCATGAACCCTTGCTAGCATTCTTAGTTTTCCTAGCAATAACAAAATGCCATTGTTGTTTTGATTATTCTGGATTGTGAGTATTGGGAATTAAAATTAACAACCTTAATGAAACACCTGGGTGGATTGGTAATTGCTTGGTGGGCGGCTACTCGGGGCCACATTGTGGTTGTCATCGCCCGAGGGTGCGCAAATGTTGAGTGGCTACTCGGGGCCATATTATGGTTGTCATCGCTCGAGGGTGCTCAAATGTTGAGTGGCTACTCGGGGCCACAATGTGGTTGTCATCGCTCGAGGGTGCACTTGTGGATGGCCACTCGGGATTAAAGAGATTATTATGTCGTCCATGTTTTAGATAGCTTCCGAGTGCAACCACAATACAATATGGGCTCTGTCTTGGCTAAGTACGTAGTGGGAAACCTCACCTAGGGTACCGCCGGTGGGGGAATGCGGGTACGGGCGGATCCGGTAGGTAGAGGGGCTACTAAAGAAAAGCTTCGTGGTGACCTTGTTCTGGCCTTAATGAAGATGAAGAATTTTGGCAAAAAGGCTTGGTTGCGAATTGTGGGTAAAGAGCGCAACCTCTCGAGAGTCAAAAACCTAAGATCTTAGCCGTGTCCCCGGTTATGGACAATTTGAGCTTTCTAGGCAGGGAATGTACGGAAGAATCTCATCATCTTTTCTGAATAAGTTAAAATTTGTGTAGCAACTGTCGGATAGTACATGGGAGATGTAACCATGATACTATTTAAGACATCATAATGAGTTTTGTAAAATGTTTTGTTTTGAAATAAAATGTAGGATAAAATTGGCTTTATGCAAATTTGCCTAAACTCCACTTGCCAAATATCATGTAGATAGTCATGCCCAAAACAGCCACATATAAGTGTCATTTGCCGGTACATCATTGTACCGACCTCTATTCGTGGGGCTGCATATTCAAACGTGCGGGATTTTCCGAGGAGAAGTACGTGGTAGGATCTCGAGTCTACATTCCAACATGATTGCTCGTGGCACATGAAGACGATGAAGGCTCATTGATGATTTACTTTCCGCTGTGTATGTTCTGAATATTGTTGAGCTAGTCCATGTGACTATGCAAATTGTAAGGCTTTACTTTACCCTCTGGATCAAGGATGTAGTAATTTGATACTATTGCAATGATTACTATATTTTGTAATGTGTGTGCTATCAGTGATCCCGGGAATAGCACTATACACAGGTATCTTACCTTTATTAAAAGGTAGGGTGCTACGAGAATGGTATCGAGCATAGTGTTGCCTGTAGAATCGAGAACCTAGGTTTGGATTTGAAATAGGAATACTCTAGGAATAAAATTTTGTCTAATCCTATTTCAAATAAAAAGATGTTTGCTTTGTGAACTTCTAGTATTCTCACCTACTTCATCTTCAAAAATGTTTTCCTCTTTTCCTTAGATGTCCTATATGAAAAAGAAATACCATTAAGGAAATACATATGATGAGCTTGTTCCAGAAGTGAGGGGTTGACGCTTCATATGACATTCTTCGACTCGCAAGAAGTGTTTCATAGAAGACCAACGAAGATTTGAAGAAGACTCCGATGCAAATTGCACACCACCCAAAGATACAACGAAGGAGTAGAAGTGAAGCTTGAAGCACACGAGATATAAATAGACTAGACCACCATTAGTTCTCTTTTAGCGAACCAACGGTAGGGTAACAAAGTATTGATCTTACCAAATTGTGGTATGACCATACTATTTTGTTTCAACCATGTTGCTTGATGCCTGTTAGATGATTGTTGTTTGCCGAATTGCCTTGATCTGATGTGTTTGGGTAGGAAATCTTCTTTAGATCTTTCTATCTATTCTCGTCTATACCCAACCCAGAGAATGTTTTCTTGGCAACTCGCCATGAAGACAATATTAGTAGAACCAACCTTGATGCTCCTATCAAGATGAAGAAGCATAGGATGTGAGATACGCAAAAACCTAGTTAAGAATCGATAGAGATGTTTTCAAAAAAAATCAATAATGGGGATTGAAACATTGATTCAATTCTCCATGAAAATTTTATCAAACTCGTGAGGTTGACCAAGAGTTAGAATACGAGATTCAATAAATCAAATACGGAGTAATGATCCAGGTGCAGGATGGATTGATCACCATTCCTACTACTCTTATTATTCGCTTCCGTAATGTTGACTTTGCGAATCTAGAGAGACATACCTACAAAAGAGATGACGCCGATAAGCCTGAACCTTAGGGTGCAGATTTGTTATACCCTTATAGTAGGCAAGTGCTGCCAAGCGTAGGACTACAACGAGATTGAAGATCCAACCACTAGTATAAGGGTAGTGTTTTCTCTTAGGTCTCTTTGTTTTTGTATCTTACCGTGTCCCAACCCAAACAGATGCCTCTACATCGTGCTCACAACTACAATGACAACAACGACCCCAAGATGCCACCCACATTACCAGAGTTGATGGGACAAGCTCAGTTGGTTCAATAGACGACACAAAGCCTAGTCAGCAGCCACAAAAATAATGATTTACCGCCATAAATGCTGCAATTGTTGGAGTCCCAATCTCAAATGTTGCAGATGATGGCCCATGGCATGACCAACTATAACAACAAAGAGGATGGTGTAGCCAGACCCCGAGCATGCAAACTATGTGGAGACCTAGGGCATTCACGTGGGGAACATCGAGACCGAGTGCCCTAACCGCGATGGAAGCCATCCAGCCAAAGAATGCCACACCTATCGGATTACGTGTTTCCTATGTGAAGGAGTCAATCATGTCCCCGCTCAATGCCACCTCTACCCCATAGTGCAAGAAATGAGTGCACAAGTCGGGGATGGAATGTGTCGGTCTATGAAAAATAACCATGAAGGTACAAGGTCCAAGATGAAGGAAGAAGTTGAAATCAAGCCCCAAGAAGCGGCACACACTATCACCACCAAGTGTTGTTATACATGTGGCGGAGAAGAACATTTATCAAAGAACTGCTCTAGAAAGCGAGAAAGGTTCCCCACATTTAAGGTGGAATATGAAGACCAAGAACTAGAAGATCTCTTAGCCTTGGAGAGACCCAAAAAGAAGAAGAAGAACAAAGCAAAGGAGCAGAGAGTAGAAAATGGAAGCACGAAGAAACGCATGAGAGACCTCAGCCACATCAAATGCTTCAAGTGTGGCAACAAGGGCCACTACATGAATAAGTGCACAGAGAAATTACTTATGTAAGCCACCAAAAATCTTGAGAGGCCATCTAGTCAGCTTTTTCTTTAAGGGTGGTAACACCCATACCCATCCGGAACCCAAAACTTTCTAACCTTTCTCAAATCTCGAGGACGAGATTTCTTTTAAGGGTGGTAGTCCGTCACATCCTGAAATTTTCTAAATTTTGGAATGTTAAATAAAAATAAGTTTAATGTTTGATTGTTTTAAATCGATTGAAAATTCACAAAGAATTAAAACTTTTTAAATTTACTCACAAGTTAATCCGAAAATAGTGTTTATAAATACTTTTGGTTTCAAAGTATTTTCAAAACTAAACATATCTTGGTTTTCAAGGTTTTTAAATCTTTAATGGATTTGTATTTGAGAAAACAGTACCCTAGAAAAGTTTTCATAAATTATTGTTTTTAAAAGATTTGCCAACCATACTCTCCTCCCCTAATTTTGTTCGGAGGTTTTAAAGCTTATAAAATATTTTATTTGAGAAAATATTAAACCCAAAAAAGGCACTATAGCCACATAGACATGTATGTCAAATTTCGGTTTTATAAAGTTTATATTTTTGTTTAAAATTTAGTCTCACATTGAAAAAAAATTCATAACGAATCCAACGGTACCTTATTTGCATTTTTCCGATTTTATTTGAAGCCCCAAAGTGTAGTTCCAATTTTAGAAAAAAAAAAGACGAGCGGCCAGGCCGAACGGCCCAGCCAGCCACGCACGGCCGCAGCCCACCCGGCCCCGCTCGCCCGCCGCGGCCCAGCTCTTGCGCTCGCCCGCGCCAACGCTCGCGAGACCGCCCTTCTTTTCCTTTTCGTTTTAGTACCACCTCGCCTTGCCAGGCAAATTTCCTATAGCCTGGAGCCTATATAAAGACACCCCAGGTAGCCTCAAAGCACATCAGCGCCTCCTTTCCCCTCGCGCAAAGCATTTTCCTGGAGCGATCCAACCTTCGCAACGCTATTTGGAAAACGCCGCGACCCAACCGTAACTCTCGCCCGGTAATAATTTTATTCCCGCTTTTTTTTTCTAAGATTGTCGAACGTAACTTCGCAATTTTATTTCTTTAGATTTATACATCCGTTTAGAATAGTGGTTTTTCCGTTAAGTTTGTAATTAGATCCTCTATAACTTTTGTATAGGAAGTTTTTCCATCCGAGCAACTTGTTCGGACAACTTTTCGTACACCATTAGAATTATGACCACTTATGTCTAGATTTGTAAAATACATATCTTAAGTTCTATCCGTCGGATTTCGACAAACGCTATACCGTTGGAATCGGCAAATCACGTAGATCATTTTAGACATATTGCGTGGCAGTTTCGCCCACTTTATCTTCGCATTACCACTTTGTTCCGCAACATCATCTATAAAATAAATCCTACAAACTTTTTCTGAGAGATTCTTTTGGCGATATGCTTGTAATGGAATTCTCTACAACTTCCGTGTAGAAAGTTCTTCCATCCGAAAAACTTCTTCTAATAACTTTTCGCAAAAAGTGTAGTCCTATAACTGGTTTCGATATAGTTCCTTTAGCTAAAATGATCTTTAACATCATACCCATCTTCCAGGACCAGTTATAATTCTTTATCATGTTCACAGATAATGCATAGCTTACCCCTGGTTGTCTGGTTCATTCAAATAACAATTGAGTTATTTGAGTAAAGTGTGACATGTCCTAGTTTAGATTTTTACCTTGCTTTAGTAGGGTGGAGATACTCTACCCATATCGCATGTGATGAACCTTTGTTATCCATTAGGCTCCGCGAATCAAATCCCGATACCATTCACGCCTATACAATCTCATGTCATTCAATCCTTCCACTTAGTTCGAACTATTCAACTTTCAAATGAGTTATTTGAATAGTTCAATATGTCATTAGTTCATATCCAATGCTATCTTGTGCTAATTTGATAAGTGTTGTCACACTATGTCAATTGCATAAGCCTTGCTTTACAGTATTTCATCCAATAGCACCACCGTCAAAATATTTGAATCACTTTGCAAATATTCAAATTCAAATATGAGAATTTGAGTATATATCCATTATCGATTTCTATAATCCTTTCTCAACATGATTCTTTTGAGAAGATGAAACTTATGATCACATCCACACACAAATACCACTAGACACTCTACCTTGAATCTCGTGTCCATCCAAATTGTTTTTCATTCACTCCTTTAACTAATTTAAAACTATTCAACTTACAAATGAGTAATTTGAGTAATTCTATATATCATTTGTTTATACCCAAGCCTATGTGTAGTTCATACTATTTTGAGTAATTGTTGTCACACTTATTCAATAGTATTGTTATTGCACTATTTGTCACTTATGTGATTCAATTCACATGAGCCGTTTCAAATCCATTTCATGCTCATGTAAGCATAAAGAATCTTGGTCATTCCATCTCCCAAAGCCATATCTTGCAAGCCAAACCTCATGCCACACCGTAGTACCATAAAACGATTTTCGATAGTTGTCTTGTTTGGTTTTGTTGTTGTTGTTGAATGGTGTGTTTATGTTGTGTTATATTTTATATTATAGTTCGTACGGAGAGGCACGTATTTTGATTAAGAGAAGTGAACGCGCTTCGACTACCAAAAAGGCAAGTGACACTCAATTTCTACCTATTTTGTTATGCATTAGTGTTTTTCAAACTAGTATGCATGGTAGGAATTTTTTTCGAAAGTTATGCTATGCTTATCAATCCCAGTAGTGTGTAGCCACCATGAACCCTTGCTAGCATTCTTAGTTTTCCTAGCAATAACAAAATGCCATTGTTGTTTTGATTATTCTGGATTGTGAGTATTGGGAATTAAAATTAACAACCTTAATGAAACACCCGGGTGGATTGGTAATTGCTTGGTGGGCGGCTACTCGGGGCCACATTGTGGTTGTCATCGCCCGAGGGTGCGCAAATGTTGAGTGGCTACTCGGGGCCATATTGTGGTTGTCATCGCTCGAGGGTGCTCAAATGTTGAGTGGCTACTCGGGGCCACAATGTGGTTGTCATCGCCCGAGGGTGCACTTGTGGATGGCCACTCAGGATTAAAGAGATTATTATGTCGTCCATGTTTTAGATAGCTTCCAGTGCAACCACAATACAATATGGGCTCTGTCTTGGCTAAGTACGTAGTGGGAAACCTCACCTAGGGTACCGCCAGTGGGGGGAATCTGGGTACGGGCGGATCCGGTAGGTAGAGGGGCTACTAAAGAAAAGCTTCGTGGTGACCTTGTTCTGGCCTTAATGAAGATGAAGAATTTTGGCAAAAAGGCTTGGTTGCGAATTGTGGGTAAAGAGCGCAACCTCTCGAGAGTCAAAAACCTAAGATCTTAGCCGTGTCCCCGGTTATGGACAATTTGAGCTTTCTAGGCAGGGAATGTACGGAAGAATCTCATCATCTTTTCTGAATAAGTTAAAATTTGTGTAGCAACTGTCGGATAGTACATGGGAGATGTAACCATGATACTATTTAAGACATCATAATGAGTTTTGTAAAATGTTTTGTTTTGAAATAAAATGTAGGATAAAATTGGCTTTATGCAAATTTGCCTAAACTCCACTTGCCAAATATCATGTAGATAGTCATGCCCAAAACAGCCACATATAAGTGTCATTTGCCAGTACATCATTGTACTGACCTCTATTCGTGGGGCTGCATATTCAAACGTGCAGGATTTTCTGAGGAGAAGTACGTGGTAGGATCTCGAGTCTACATTCCAACATGATTGCCTGTGGCACATGAAGACGATGAAGGCTCATTGATGATTTACTTTCCGCTGTGTATGTTCTGAATATTGTTGAGCTAGTCCATGTGACTATGCAAATTGTAAGGCTTTACTTTACCCTCTGGATCAAGGATGTAGTAATTTGATACTATTGCAATGATTACTATATTTTGTAATGTGTGTGCTATCAGTGATCCCGGGAATAGCACTATACACAGGTATCTTACCTTTATTAAAAGGTAGGGTGCTACAGAATGGTATCAGAGCATAGTGTTGCCTGTAGAATCGAGAACCTAGGTTTGGATTTGAAATAGGAATACTCTAGGAATAAAATTTTGTCTAATCCTATTTCAAATAAAAAGATGTTTGCTTTGTGAACTTCTAGTATTCTCACCTACTTCATCTTCAAAAATGTTTTCCTCTTTTCCTTAGATGTCCTATATGAAAAAGAAATACCATTAAGGAAATACATATGATGAGCTTGTTCCGAAGTGAGGGGTTGACGCTTCACATGATAATCTTCGACTCCGCAAGAAGTGTTTCATAGAAGACCAACGAAGATTTGAAGAAAGACTCCGATGCAAATTGCACACCACCCAAAGATACAACGAAGGAGTAGAAGTGAAGCTTGAAGCACACGAGATATAAATAGACTAGACCACCATTAGTTCTCTTTTAGCGAACCAACGGTAGGGTAACAAAGTATTGATCTTACCAAATTGTGGTATGACCATACTATTTTGTTTCAACCATGTTGCTTGATGCCTGTTAGATGATTGTTGTTTGCCGAATTGCCTTGATCTGATGTGTTTGGGTAGGAAATCTTCTTTAGATCTTTCTATCTATTCTCGTCTATACCCAACCCAGAGAATGTTTTCTTGGCAACTCGCCATGAAGACAATATTAGTAGAACCAACCTTGATGCTCCTATCAAGATGAAGAAGCATAGGATGTGAGATACGCAAAAACCTAGTTAAGAATCGATAGAGATGTTTTCAAAAAAAATCAATAATGGGGATTGAAACATTGATTCAATTCTCCATGAAAATTTTATCAAACTCGTGAGGTTGACCAAGAGTTAGAATACGAGATTCAATAAATCAAATACGGAGTAATGATCTGGGTGCAGGATGGATTGATCACCATTCCTACTACTCTTATTATTCGCTTCCGTAATGTTGACTTTGCGAATCTAGAGAGACATACCTACAAAAGAGATGACGCCGATAAGCCTGAACCTTAGGGTGCAGATTTGTTATACCCTTATAGTAGGCAAGTGTCGCCAAGCGTAGGACTACAACGAGATTGAAGATCCAACCACTAGTATAAGGGTAGTGTTTTCTCTTAGGTCTCTTTGTTTTTGTATCTTACCGTGTCCCAACCCAAACAGATGCCTCTACATCGTGCTCACAACTACAATGACAACAACGACCCCAAGATGCCACCCACATTACCAGAGTTGATGGGACAAGCTCAGTTGGTTCAATAGACGACACAAAGCCTAGTCAGCAGCCACAAAAATAATGATTTACCGCCAGAAATGCTGCAATTGTTGGAGTCCCAATCTCAAATGTTGCAGATGATGGCCCATGGCATGACCAACTATAACAACAAAGAGGATGGTGTAGCCAGACCCCGAGCATGCAAACTATGTGGAGACCTAGGGCATTCACGTGGGGAACATCGAGACCGGTGCCCTAACTGCGATGGAAGCCATCCAGCCAAAGAATGCCACACCTATCAGATTACGTGTTTCCTATGTGAAGGAGTCAATCATGTCCCCGCTCAATGCCACCTCTACCCCATAGTGCAAGAAATGAGTGCACAAGTCAGGGATGGAATGTGTCGGTCTATGAAAAATAACCATGAAGGTACAAGGTCCAAGATGAAGGAAGAAGTTGAAATCAAGCCCCAAGAAGCGGCACACACTATCACCACCAAGTGTTGTTATACATGTGGCGGAGAAGAACATTTATCAAAGAACTGCTCTAGAAAGCGAGAAAGGTTCCCCACATTTAAGGTGGAATATGAAGACCAAGAACTAGAAGATCTCTTAGCCTTGGAGAGACCCAAAAAGAAGAAGAAGAACAAAGCAAAGGAGCAGAGAGTAGAAAATGGAAGCACGAAGAAACGCATGAGAGACCTCAGCCACATCAAATGCTTCAAGTGTGGCAACAAGGGCCACTACATGAATAAGTGCACAGAGAAATTACTTATGTAAGCCACCAAAAATCTTGAGAGGCCATCTAGTCAGTTTTTCTTTAAGGGTGGTAACACCCATACCCATCTGGAACCCAAAACTTTCTAACCTTTCTCAAATCTCGAGGACGAGATTTCTTTTAAGGGTGGTAGTCTGTCACATCCTGAAATTTTCTAAATTTTGGAATGTTAAATAAAAATAAGTTTAATGTTTGATTGTTTTAAATCGATTGAAAATTCACAAAGAATTAAAACTTTTTAAATTTACTCACAAGTTAATCCGAAAATAGTGTTTATAAATACTTTTGGTTTCAAAGTATTTTCAAAACTAAACATATCTTGGTTTTCAAGGTTTTTAAATCTTTAATGGATTTGTATTTGAGAAAACAGTACCCTAGAAAAGTTTTCATAAATTATTGTTTTTAAAAGATTTGCCAACCATACTCTCCTCCCCTAATTTTGTTCGGAGGTTTTAAAGCTTATAAAATATTTTATTTGAGAAAATATTAAACCCAAAAAAGGCACTATAGCCACATAGACATGTATGTCAAATTTCGGTTTTATAAAGTTTATATTTTTGTTTAAAATTTAGTCTCACATTGAAAAAAAATTCATAACGAATCCAACGGTACCTTATTTGCATTTTTCCGATTTTATTTGAAGCCCCAAAGTGTAGTTCCAATTTTAGAAAAAAAAAAGACGAGCGGCCAGGCCGAACGGCCCACCCGGCCGAACGGCCCAGCCAGCCACGCACGGCCGCAGCCCACCCGGCCCCGCTCGCCCGCCGCGGCCCAGCTCTTGCGCTCGCCCGCGCCAACGCTCGCGAGACCGCCCTTCTTTTCCTTTTCGTTTTAGTACCACCTCGCCTTGCCAGGCAAATTTCCTATAGCCTGGAGCCTATATAAAGACACCCCAGGTAGCCTCAAAGCACATCAGCGCCTCCTTTCCCCTCGCGCAAAGCATTTTCCTGGAGCGATCCAACCTTCGCAACGCTATTTGGAAAACGCCGCGACCCAACCGTAACTCTCGCCCGGTAATAATTTTATTCCCGCTTTTTTTTTCTAAGATTGTCGAACGTAACTTCGCAATTTTATTTCTTTAGATTTATACATCCGTTTAGAATAGTGGTTTTTCCGTTAAGTTTGTAATTAGATCCTCTATAATTTTTGTATAGGAAGTTTTTCCATCCGAGCAACTTGTTCGGACAACTTTTCGTACACCATTAGAATTATGACCTCTTATGTCTAGATTTGTAAAATACATATCTTAAGTTCTATCCGTCGGATTTCGACAAACGCTATACCGTCGGAATCGGCAAATCACGTAGATCATTTTAGACATATTGCGTGGCAGTTTCGCCCACTTTATCTTCGCATTACCACTTTGTTCCGCAACATCATCTATAAAATAAATCCTACAAACTTTTTCTGAGAGATTCTTTTGGCGATATGCTTGTAATGGAATTCTCTACAACTTCCGTGTAGAAAGTTCTTCCATCCGAAAAACTTCTTCTAATAACTTTTCGCAAAAAGTGTAGTCCTATAACTGGTTTCGATATAGTTCCTTTAGCCAAAATTATCTTTAACATCATACCCATCTTCCAGGATCAGTTATAATTCTTTATCATGTTCACAGATAATGCATAGCTTACCCCTGGTTGTCTGGTTCATTCAAATAACAATTGAGTTATTTGAGTAAAGTGTGACATGTCCTAGTTTAGATTTTTACCTTGCTTTAGTAGGGTGGAGATACTCTACCCATATCGCATGTGATGAACCTTTGTTATCCATTAGGCTCCGCGAATCAAATCCCGATACCATTCACGCCTATACAATCTCATGTCATTCAATCCTTCCACTTAGTTCGAACTATTCAACTTTCAAATGAGTTATTTGAATAGTTCAATATGTCATTAGTTCATATCCAATGCTATCTTGTGCTAATTTGATAAGTGTTGTCACACTATGTCAATTGCATAAGCCTTGCTTTACAGTATTTCATCCAATAGCACCACCGTCAAAATATTTGAATCACTTTGCAAATATTCAAATTCAAATATGAGAATTTGAGTATATATCCATTATCGATTTCTATAATCCTTTCTCAACATGATTCTTTTGAGAAGATGAAACTTATGATCACATCCACACACAAATACCACTAGACACTCTACCTTGAATCTCGTGTCCATCCAAATTGTTTTTCATTCACTCCTTTAACTAATTTAAAACTATTCAACTTACAAATGAGTAATTTGAGTAATTCTATATATCATTTGTTTATACCCAAGCCTATGTGTAGTTCATACTATTTTGAGTAATTGTTGTCACACTTATTCAATAGTATTGTTATTGCACTATTTGTCACTTATGTGATTCAATTCACATGAGCCGTTTCAAATCCATTTCATGCTCATGTAAGCATAAAGAATCTTGGTCATTCCATCTCCCAAAGCCATATCTTGCAAGCCAAACCTCATGCCACACCGTAGTACCATAAAACGATTTTCGATAGTTGTCTTGTTTGGTTTTGTTGTTGTTGTTGAATGGTGTGTTTATGTTGTGTTATATTTTATATTATAGTTCGTACGGAGAGGCACGTATTTTGATTAAGAGAAGTGAACGCGCTTCGACTACCAAAAAGGCAAGTGACACTCAATTTCTACCTATTTTGTTATGCATTAGTGTTTTTCAAACTAGTATGCATGGTAGGAATTTTTTTTCGAAAGTTATGCTATGCTTATCAATCCCGAAGAGTGTGTAGCCACCATGAACCCTTGCTAGCATTCTTAGTTTTCCTAGCAATAACAAAATGCCATTGTTGTTTTGATTATTCTGGATTGTGAGTATTGGGAATTAAAATTAACAACCTTAATGAAACACCTGGGTGGATTGGTAATTGCTTGGTGGGCGGCTACTCAGGGCCACATTGTGGTTGTCATCGCCTGAGGGTGCGCAAATGTTGAGTGGCTACTCAGGGCCATATTGTGGTTGTCATCGCCTGAGGGTGCTCAAATGTTGAGTGGCTACTCAGGGCCACAATGTGGTTGTCATCGCCTGAGGGTGCACTTGTGGATGGCCACTCAGGATTAAAGAGATTATTATGTCGTCCATGTTTTAGATAGCTTCCAGTGCAACCACAATACAATATGGGCTCTGTCTTGGCTAAGTACGTAGTGGGAAACCTCACCTAGGGTACCGCCGATGGGGGAATGCGGGTACGGGCGGATCCGGTAGGTAGAGGGGCTACTAAAGAAAAGCTTCGTGGTGACCTTGTTCTGGCCTTAATGAAGATGAAGAATTTTGGCAAAAAGGCTTGGTTGCGAATTGTGGGTAAAGAGCGCAACCTCTCGAGAGTCAAAAACCTAAGATCTTAGCCGTGTCCCCGGTTATGGACAATTTGAGCTTTCTAGGCAGGGAATGTACGGAAGAATCTCATCATCTTTTCTGAATAAGTTAAAATTTGTGTAGCAACTGTCGGATAGTACATGGGAGATGTAACCATGATACTATTTAAGACATCATAATGAGTTTTGTAAAATGTTTTGTTTTGAAATAAAATGTAGGATAAAATTGGCTTTATGCAAATTTGCCTAAACTCCACTTGCCAAATATCATGTAGATAGTCATGCCCAAAACAGCCACATATAAGTGTCATTTGCCGGCACATCATTGTACTGACCTCTATTCGTGGGGCTGCATATTCAAACGTGCAGGATTTTCTGAGGAGAAGTACGTGGTAGGATCTCGAGTCTACATTCCAACATGATTGCCTGTGGCACATGAAGACGATGAAGGCTCATTGATGATTTACTTTCCGCTGTGTATGTTCTGAATATTGTTGAGCTAGTCCATGTGACTATGCAAATTGTAAGGCTTTACTTTACCCTCTGGATCAAGGATGTAGTAATTTGATACTATTGCAATGATTACTATATTTTGTAATGTGTGTGCTATCGATGATCCCGGGAATAGCACTATACACAGGTATCTTACCTTTATTAAAAGGTAGGGTGCTACGTGAATGGTATCGAGCATAGTGTTGCCTGTAGAATCGAGAACCTAGGTTTGGATTTGAAATAGGAATACTCTAGGAATAAAATTTTGTCTAATCCTATTTCAAATAAAAAGATGTTTGCTTTGTGAACTTCTAGTATTCTCACCTACTTCATCTTCAAAAATGTTTTCCTCTTTTCCTTAGATGTCCTATATGAAAAAGAAATACCATTAAGGAAATACATATGATGAGCTTGTTCCAGAAGTGAGGGGTTGACGCTTCACATGATAATCTTCGACTCTGCAAGAAGTGTTTCATAGAAGACCAACGAAGATTTGAAGAAAGACTCCGATGCAAATTGCACACCACCCAAAGATACAACGAAGGAGTAGAAGTGAAGCTTGAAGCACACGAGATATAAATAGACTAGACCACCATTAGTTCTCTTTTAGCGAACCAACGGTAGGGTAACAAAGTATTGATCTTACCAAATTGTGGTATGACCATACTATTTTGTTTCAACCATGTTGCTTGATGCCTGTTAGATGATTGTTGTTTGCCGAATTGCCTTGATCTGATGTGTTTGGGTAGGAAATCTTCTTTAGATCTTTCTATCTATTCTCGTCTATACCCAACCCAGAGAATGTTTTCTTGGCAACTCGCCATGAAGACAATATTAGTAGAACCAACCTTGATGCTCCTATCAAGATGAAGAAGCATAGGATGTGAGATACGCAAAAACCTAGTTAAGAATCGATAGAGATGTTTTCAAAAAAATCAATAATGGGGATTGAAACATTGATTCAATTCTCCATGAAAATTTTATCAAACTCGTGAGGTTGACCAAGAGTTAGAATACGAGATTCAATAAATCAAATACGGAGTAATGATCCGGGTGCGGGATGGATTGATCACCATTCCTACTACTCTTATTATTCGCTTCCGTAATGTTGACTTTGCGAATCTAGAGAGACATACCTACAAAAGAGATGACGCCGATAAGCCTGAACCTTAGGGTGCAGATTTGTTATACCCTTATAGTAGGCAAGTGCCGCCAAGCGTAGGACTACAACGAGATTGAAGATCCAACCACTAGTATAAGGGTAGTGTTTTCTCTTAGGTCTCTTTGTTTTTGTATCTTACCGTGTCCCAACCCAAACGGATGCCTCTACATCGTGCTCACAACTACAATGACAACAACGACCCCAAGATGCCACCCACATTACCGAGTTGATGGGACAAGCTCGGCTTGGTTCAATAGACGACACAAAGCCTAGTCAGCAGCCACAAAAATAATGATTTACCGCCGAAATGCTGCAATTGTTGGAGTCCCAATCTCAAATGTTGCAGATGATGGCCCATGGCATGACCAACTATAACAACAAAGAGGATGGTGTAGCCAGACCCCGAGCATGCAAACTATGTGGAGACCTAGGGCATTCACGTGGGGAACATCGAGACCAGTGCCCTAACTGCGATGGAAGCCATCCAGCCAAAGAATGCCACACCTATCAGATTACGTGTTTCCTATGTGAAGGAGTCAATCATGTCCCCGCTCAATGCCACCTCTACCCCATAGTGCAAGAAATGAGTGCACAAGTCAGGGATGGAATGTGTCAGTCTATGAAAAATAACCATGAAGGTACAAGGTCCAAGATGAAGGAAGAAGTTGAAATCAAGCCCCAAGAAGCGGCACACACTATCACCACCAAGTGTTGTTATACATGTGGCGGAGAAGAACATTTATCAAAGAACTGCTCTAGAAAGCGAGAAAGGTTCCCCACATTTAAGGTGGAATATGAAGACCAAGAACTAGAAGATCTCTTAGCCTTGGAGAGACCCAAAAAGAAGAAGAAGAACATAGCAAATGAGCAGGGAGTAGAAAATGGAAGCACGAAGAAACGCATGAGAGACCTCAGCCACATCACATGCTTCAAATGTGGCAACAAGGACCATTACGGGAATAAGTGCATAGAGAAATTACTTCTGTAAGCCACCAAAAATCTCGACAGGCCATCTAGTCAGTTTTTCTTTTAAGGGTGGTAACACCCATACCCATCTGGAACCCAAAACTTTCTAACCTTTCTCAAATCTCGAGGACGAGATTTCTTTTAAGGGTGGTAGTCTGTCACATCCTGAAATTTTCTAAATTTTGGAATGTTAAATAAAAATAAGTTTAATGTTTGATTGTTTTAAATCGATTGAAAATTCACAAAGAATTAAAACTTTTTAAATTTACTCACAAGTTAATCCGAAAATAGTGTTTATAAATACTTTTGGTTTCAAAGTATTTTCAAAACTAAACATATCTTGGTTTTCAAGGTTTTTAAATCTTTAATGGATTTGTATTTGAGAAAACAGTACCCTAGAAAAGTTTTCATAAATTATTGTTTTTAAAAGATTTGCCAACCATACTCTCCTCCCCTAATTTTGTTCGGAGGTTTTAAAGCTTATAAAATATTTTATTTGAGAAAATATTAAACCCAAAAAAGGCACTATAGCCACATAGACATGTATGTCAAATTTCGGTTTTATAAAGTTTATATTTTTGTTTAAAATTTAGTCTCACATTGAAAAAAAATTCATAACGAATCCAACGGTACCTTATTTGCATTTTTCCGATTTTATTTGAAGCCCCAAAGTGTAGTTCCAATTTTAGAAAAAAAAAAGACGAGCGGCCAGGCCGAACGGCCCACCCAGCCACGCACGGCCGCAGCCCACCCGGCCCCGCTCGCCCGCCGCGGCCCAGCTCTTGCGCTCGCCCGCTCCAACGCTCGCGAGACCGCCCTTCTTTTCCTTTTCGTTTTAGTACCACCTCGCCTTGCCAGGCAAATTTCCTATAGCCTGGAGCCTATATAAAGACACCCCAGGTAGCCTCAAAGCACATCAGCGCCTCCTTTCCCCTCGCGCAAAGCATTTTCCTGGAGCGATCCAACCTTCGCAACGCTATTTGGAAAACGCCGCGACCCAACTGTAACTCTCGCCCGGTAATAATTTTATTCCCGCTTTTTTTTTCTAAGATTGTCGAACGTAACTTCGCAATTTTATTTCTTTAGATTTATACATCCGTTTAGAATAGTGGTTTTTCCGTTAAGTTTGTAATTAGATCCTCTATAACTTTTGTATAGGAAGTTTTTCCATCCGAGCAACTTGTTCGGACAACTTTTCGTACACCATTAGAATTATGACCACTTATGTCTAGATTTGTAAAATACATATCTTAAGTTCTATCCGTCGGATTTCGACAAACGCTATACCGTCGGAATCGGCAAATCACGTAGATCATTTTAGACATATTGCGTGGCAGTTTCGCCCACTTTATCTTCGCATTACCACTTTGTTCCGCAACATCATCTATAAAATAAATCCTACAAACTTTTTTCGAGAGATTCTTTTGGCGATATGCTTGTAATGGAATTCTCTACAACTTCCGTGTAGAAAGTTCTTCCATCCGAAAAACTTCTTCTAATAACTTTTCGCAAAAAGTGTAGTCCTATAACTGGTTTCGATATAGTTCCTTTAGCCAAAATGATCTTTAACATCATACCCATCTTCCAGGACCAGTTATAATTCTTTATCATGTTCACAGATAATGCATAGCTTACCCTGGTTGTCTGGTTCATTCAAATAACAATTGAGTTATTTGAGTAAAGTGTGACATGTCCTAGTTTAGATTTTTACCTTGCTTTAGTAGGGTGGAGATACTCTACCCATATCGCATGTGATGAACCTTTGTTATCCATTAGGCTCCGCGAATCAAATCCCGATACCATTCACGCCTATACAATCTCATGTCATTCAATCCTTCCACTTAGTTTGAACTATTCAACTTTCAAATGAGTTATTTGAATAGTTCAATATGTCATTAGTTCATATCCAATGCTATCTTGTGCTAATTTGATAAGTGTTGTCACACTATGTCAATTGCATAAGCCTTGCTTTACAGTATATTTCATCCAATAGCACCACCGTCAAAATATTTGAATCACTTTGCAAATATTCAAATTCAAATATGAGAATTTGAGTATATATCCATTATCGATTTCTATAATCCTTTCTCAACATGATTCTTTTGAGAAGATGAAACTTATGATCACATCCACACACAAATACCACTAGACACTCTACCTTGAATCTCGTGTCCATCCAAATTGTTTTTCATTCACTCCTTTAACTAATTTAAAACTATTCAACTTACAAATGAGTAATTTGAGTAATTCTATATATCATTTGTTTATACCCAAGCCTATGTGTAGTTCATACTATTTTGAGTAATTGTTGTCACACTTATTCAATAGTATTGTTATTGCACTATTTGTCACTTATGTGATTCAATTCACATGAGCCGTTTCAAATCCATTTCATGCTCATGTAAGCATAAAGAATCTTGGTCATTCCATCTCCCAAAGCCATATCTTGCAAGCCAAACCTCATGCCACACCGTAGTACCATAAAACGATTTTCGATAGTTGTCTTGTTTGGTTTTGTTGTTGTTGTTGAATGGTGTGTTTATGTTGTGTTATATTTTATATTATAGTTCGTACGGAGAGGCACGTATTTTGATTAAGAGAAGTGAACGCGCTTCGACTACCAAAAAGGCAAGTGACACTCAATTCCTACCTATTTTGATATGCATTAGTGTTTTTCAAACTAGTATGCATGGTAGGAATTTTTTTTCGAAAGTTATGCTATGCTTATCAATCCCAGTAGTGTGTAGCCACCATGAACCCTTGCTAGCATTCTTAGTTTTCCTAGCAATAACAAAATGTCATTGTTGTTTTGATTATTCTGGATTGTGAGTATTGGGAATTAAAATTAACAACCTTAATGAAACACCTGGGTGGATTGGTAATTGCTTGGTGGGCGGCTACTCAGGGCCACATTGTGGTTGTCATCGCCTGAGGGTGCGCAAATGTTGAGTGGCTACTCAGGGCCATATTGTGGTTGTCATCGCCTGAGGGTGCTCAAATGTTGAGTGGCTACTCAGGGCCACAATGTGGTTGTCATCGCCTGAGGGTGCACTTGTGGATGGCCACTCAAGATTAAAGAGATTATTATGTCGTCCATGTTTTAGATAGCTTCCGAGTGCAACCACAATACAATATGGGCTCTGTCTTGGCTAAGTACGTAGTGGGAAACCTCACCTAGGGTACCGCCGGTGGGGGAATGCAGGTACGGGCGGATCCGGTAGGTAGAGGGGCTACTAAAGAAAAGCTTCGTGGTGACCTTGTTCTCGGCCTTAATGAAGATGAAGAATTTTGGCAAAAAGGCTTGGTTGCGAATTGTGGGTAAAGAGCGCAACCTCTCGAGAGTCAAAAACCTAAGATCTTAGCCGTGTCCCCGGTTATGGACAATTTGAGCTTTCTAGGCAGGGAATGTACGGAAGAATCTCATCATCTTTTCTGAATAAGTTAAAATTTGTGTAGCAACTGTCAGATAGTACATGGGAGATGTAACCATGATACTATTTAAAACATCATAATGAGTTTTGTAAAATGTTTTGTTTTGAAATAAAATGTAGGATAAAATTGGCTTTATGCAAATTTGCCTAAACTCCACTTGCCAAATATCATGTAGATAGTCATGCCCAAAACAGCCACATATAAGTGTCATTTGCCAGTACATCATTGTACTGACCTCCATTCGTGGGGCTGCATATTCAAACGTGCAGGATTTTCTGAGGAGAAGTACGTGGTAGGATCTCGAGTCTACATTCCAACATGATTGCTCGTGGCACATGAAGACGATGAAGGCTCATTGATGATTTACTTTCCGCTGTGTATGTTCTGAATATTGTTGAGCTAGTCCATGTGACTATGCAAATTGTAAGGCTTTACTTTACCCTCTGGATCAAGGATGTAGTAATTTGATACTATTACAATGATTACTATATTTTGTAATGTGTGTGCTATCAGTGATCCCGGGAATAGCACTATACACAGGTATCTTACCTTTAT
>NC_061512.1:48319097-48441612 GCF_022539505.1 Lolium rigidum | reverse complement strand
GAAGGTGTTGGATTTGCCTCGCTTAGTTTCTGCATGGCATACACGTAAACATTAAATACGAGCCTCGATCGGCTCTCGGGTTGTCTCGTGAATCGGCTCAAGGAGCCGATTCACCCATGATTCGTACGAGGTGTACGATCATATGGTGGTCCTGCTTGATCGAAATAAAGCTAAAACGACCTACTACGATTTAGGGTTTTCACCACATAATCGGAACATCCTACGCGTGATTGAGCACGGCGGCCACGCACGGTGATCGTAAACCGACCCTAGACAAGGCCTAAAAACCAACATGAAGTTGATCCCCGGAACATCCTGTCTAGGGCTAGCAAACTACACCCTACGCGCCACTCTGGATCCTTCAACCCGTTTGTAAGGCCTAACTATACAGATATTAAACTAATCCTTGAAGAACAAGGAGCAATCATAACGGATCGGATCTACTAAATAATGATCAAGCGGAGCGCCGCCATTACACCCAAGATAGGTGTAAGGGCGGCTAGACGTCTAAGGGTTGCACGGACGAAAGCATATGATACGATGAAACAATGCTAACCCTAACACATCTATGATAACTACGTTGCTCGCCATCAACAAGGCTTCGAGCACGAGCAACGCATGAACAGCGAATAAACGTGTACTTGCCTAGATCGCAAGATGCGATCTAGGCAGCATGATGCTTACCCGGAAGAAACCCTCGAGACAAGGGAGTTGGCGATGCGCCTAGATTGGTTTGTGGTGAACGTGATTGTTGTTTATTTCAGAAACCCTAGATACATATTTATAGTCCGTAGACTTTCTAACGTGGGAATAATCCCAACCGTGCACGAGCCAAATTCTATCTAACCGACACGTATCCTACTATATTTACAGATACACGGGCAAACTAGCCCAAACTTTGCATATAAGGCTGATTCATGTATTTCTTCCATGTATATTCTTCAAGCCCATCTTTAATCGCGGCCCACCTCTGATCCGGTCAAATTCTGGTGATAACACATGCCCCCTGGTTTTGGAAATGACAATTCCAAAATCACTCTGCTTTTTCTTCGTCGGGTCATGTCGTGGCAGAGCAGAACCGTCGCGGTATCCTTCATCATGATGCCTTGCCCTCACAACTTCTTTGCAAGATTTGATAGCTTTAACATCACTTCCTCGGAAACCGTAATGGCATTAAATCTCCACTATACCCCCTTTATTTAACTGTGCCGAACAGTTCGCCACTTCATCTCCTTGCTCTGTTCTGGCCATCGGCACCTAAAAAACCCTCTTTCCCCGTAGCAATGTCTTCCTCTTCCTCCATCTCGTCAGGCCTCTCTTTCCAATCTTCTTCCTCGAGCGAGCAGGAGTGGAACTTCGACCACGTGCCAGATGGCCCACCCGAGGCCCTCGTCGGGTCAGATGGTGACTTACCTCTGACCGATGGGGAGGACGACCTCCGGTTCCTCATCGACGGGGAGCTGAAGAGCGAGAGCAAAGACGACCTCCACTCCTGGGCGAACTCCACCTCCTCCGACGAGGAGGAGGAAGAAGAAGAAGCAGAGGAAGAGGAGGAAGAGGAGGAGGATGATTCCTCCTCCTCCGCTGGGTATCCGCCGGCGAAGCGCTTCCGCGCTTGGGCGGACAGCGAGGACGATGATGATGACGAGGAAGAAGAGGTTTCGGCCGAGGGCTGGGGCAGCGACGACGAGGAACTCTCCGGAAGCAGCGCCGACGGCAGCTACGATGCCGACGACGAGGCCAGCGAAGATTAGTAATGTAGGATTAGTAGTTCCTGAGCAATCGGCTCCTCTTTTGTTCTTCCTTTCTTGAGCAATCGGCTCTTCATTGTAAAAAAACCCCTCTTATTAATGAAGAAGACATTTCTCAGCTGATTCTGTCCCTTTTCCAACTTTGCCGATTGTTAAAGTGAGTCAACATATTAAGAGCCGATGGCAGCGCATCGGCCCTTGCCATAAAACGCGAGCAAGGCCAACTCTATTGTCTATTCAAATGGTAACCTGCGACTTATCCGAAAGAGCAAAACTCAAATCCCCAAATCGCCGCTTGAACAGATCCAACCCACGGCCATATGAACCTCAGACGTCAATCGCGCAGGTTCGCAATTGCAACGGACCCAAAGGCAACATCATCCAATGCCCACACTATGGTCTCAGGCCTGAAGGTGATCCTTAACCACTCCTTGCTGTTCGAACATAGCGCCTTGCTCTATCTGTTGCATCAACAGGAACGGCCCTGACCCTGTAGATGATGGCGGCTTCTCTTTCAGGCTCCTTTCAGCAGCTCTGGTGGTCTTCTTCTGCAACAACTCACCGCTTCCGAAGAAGGTTATGACGCAGGGTCAGCCGATGACCCTCCAATCGGCTTCCAAAAATAGAGTGTCTACCAAATCAGCTGCCCCCCGAGCCTTAGTTAAGGCGAGAACAGCGGCGAGGACACACAGTTCAGTCAAAGGGCCTCGAACTCAGGCAATTGAGACAGCCACCATGCAGAGCCAGCCAGACTTGCTACCGTCGGCTTCCAAGAAAAGGTCAGCCATTCTGGTCCTAGCAATTCCTGCGAGCGTAGCTGAGAAGGTGGCCAACTTGGCCAAGCCGACAGTAGATACACCAGAGCCGATCACCTTCTCTTCTGTTGAAAGCCGATATTGCAGACGAAACACCAACGGCTTGATGAGCAAAAGGCTGCCTTGTTCGCCAAAACTGACACCTCTGACAGCACTGCTGAACTTGCGACCTTGCGCAAAGGGTTGGAGGTCCTCGAAGAGAAGGTTCAGGCAACAAAATCAGCTCAATGAAGCTGAGGAAGCTCTCATCGTTCACTCCCTCGAGGAAGCAGAAAGCCTCGAAGCTGAGCTGAAGACCGACTTGGTCGAAATCCGCGTCTTGAACGCGCAGCTGGTAGATCCTGTGTAATTGTACTAGAGTCGATGTCTGTGCATCGGCTTTGTTTCTTTGTTCTAAAGTCGATGTCCGTGCATCGGCTGTACATCATGAGAATTTTTTTTTACTGGCCGATTTTTCTATCGGCCCCCAATATTTCACTGCACATGTATCGCACATGTTTATCTGATTAGGTGCCCCCCGAGCCGAATCTGCCAAGTAATTGCAGATATCGGCTCTGTAGTTAGCCAAGGCACTGTATTTGAACGTCGGCTCTGTTAAGACCAATGTTGACTTCTTCCAGCTCATCAGCCGACGTAAACCCGTTGCCCATAAGATCGCCGTTGATCACAGGCAGAACGTATGGTGAGGGTAATTTTGGCCGATTGCTGGAATCGGCCTCCATGTTGATTGAATCGCTCAATGAAGGTTTTGCAATGTTCGTCCATAGATCTTTGGGGCCGATCACAAGGATCGGCATCGCCACGTTTGTC
Organism: Lolium rigidum; assembly: GCF_022539505.1. Lineage (NCBI taxonomy): Eukaryota > Viridiplantae > Streptophyta > Magnoliopsida > Poales > Poaceae > Lolium > Lolium rigidum. The sequence goes on along the minus strand of NC_061512.1, from coordinate 48,438,236 downwards.
CATAGATTTTGCTCTTGTCAAACGGTCAGGCCGGTGGATAAGACCAGCCTCACCCCGTCCTTCGTCGCATCGATGCGCTCGCAGTCGTCCAAAGTGATGCCTGAGAGTGGCTCTTGGCCTGTTGTCTCCCAAACGTTCATGCCAGCCGTTGAAATCTCGGCTGAGTCATCTGCGTGGACGACCTCTACCTCATCTCCATCCCACTGTATTAAGCATTGGTGCATCGTGGATGGAACGCAACAGTTGGCGTGGATCCAATCTCTCCCTAGCAGGACAGCATAGGTGCTCTTGCTATCGACAATGAAGAACGTCGTAGGGATAGTTTTCCTTCCTACGGTCAGATCCACGTTCAGAACACCTTGGCGTCAGATGCTTGGCCGTTGAAATCGCTCAGTGTCACGTTGGTCTTGATCAGGTCCGAGCTAGAGCGTCCCTGCCGACGAAGCATGGAGTATGGCATAATGTTGACTGCCGCTCCGGTGTCCACCAGCATCTTGTTGACAGGCTGCCCATTGATATAACCTCGCAAGTACGGGGCCTTCGGATGTACTGTAGCTTCTTTCTCGTGGCTTCTCAAAGATAACCGGCCGTGGGCCGCGATCAAGTTGTGCCACGAGTGCTTCGTCTAATCCTGGAGCACTAAACTCCGTTGGAAGGATGAACACCATATTTGTGCCAGCCGATGTCTCATCATCGGCTTTCTTTTGTCACGGGGCGCCACTCTTTCCTTTGTGGCCGACCTTCTTCGTCCAGGGTTCGCTGAATTTTCGCGGCCAGATCAGGCCGCGCCCTCCTTAACGTGTGCAGGTATAACCTTTCGGCTTCCTCCAAACCACGTAGTCGCTGAACCCTACGCTTTTGGGAACGGCTGAGTCCATCCGGGCACCACCTTGGCCGGTGGTACTTATCTTCTTCTTCTTCATCATCGTCCTCTAGTTCCTCGAGATCTTCTACCCGAGAGGACTCAGCGTGCTTGTTCCGAGGCGGGAGAGGCCCTAGACGTTTGAACACGGACACGTTAGCTGCATCCTTCTTCTTCGTCTACATTGCGGCGGTTGCCGATTGTAGGCAATCGGCTCATTCCTGAATCCCGGCGGTGTTTGAAGAAGGGACAGTCCCAGTGCCTATCCACATCGTCTTGCTCTCTCGACTTTTCCTTGGCGTGGCGCTCATATCTCTCCTCGTCGCGATCATGCCGACGATGTCTCCTGGCGTCCCTAGCCAGATGATCTCTTTCGTCATCGTTGTCGTATCGTCGGCGTTGGTCGTATTGACTCACATATTTGTTGAGGAGGTGATCAGAGAGAGGTCGCTGATATCGCACATTCCTCACTTCTCCCTCTGTGATGTAGCGCTTGCCATCGTGCCGGAGCCGATCGCGTGGAACGGCTTCCTCTTTGTCGTTGTCATGAGAGCAGCTGCCCTCGTCTCCGTCCTTACCAGAGTGGTGCCCAGGTCCTACCATGTTGATGTTGAACGAGAAACTTGGCTGGCACCTCCCAGGGTAAGTGCACTCCACCATGTTAACGGCGGGGAAGGGGTGTGTGTCGACTTTCATGGCGTGCTGGCTGAAAATTAGACGCCCTTGTTCTATCGCCATTTGGATCTGCTGACGCCACACCCTGCAGTCGTTGGTGGCATGGGTGAACGTGTTATGCCATTTGCAGTATGGCTTTCCGTTCAGCTCATGCGCCGTGGGGATCTTGTGGCCTTCGGGTACCTTTAGCTGCTTCTCCTTAAGTAAGAGGTCGAAAATTTGCTCAGCCTTGGTCACGTCGAAGTCAAACCCTCTCGGAGGACCTTGTGGCTTAACCCACTTGCAGGACACGGGGCTTGCCCCCCGAGTCCATTCAGCCACTGCTACCTCTTGATCTCCCGCAGAGCCTTCATCTTTATCTGCCTCAACCAAGACCACCGCACGCTTGAATTTATCCTGGTATACATATGGGTGGCGCTGTTCATATAATGACAGCTTCTGCACCATGTGCGCCAGTGAAGGGTAGTCGGCTTGGGAGGCCACATCCTTGATCGGTGATGCGAGACCCACCACCGCCAACTCGACTGCTTCTTTTTCAGTCACACGAGCCGAATAGCATCGGTTCCTAACGGTCCTGAAGCGGCGGACGTATTCGACACTTGTTTCTCCACGTTTACGTCGTACTTGTGCTAGATCGGCAATGCCAGCCTCGGAAGCCTCTGAGTGATACTGCATGTGGAACTGCTCCTCCAACTGATTCCATGTCCGGATTGAGTCTGGTGGCAGCGATGTGTACCACCCGAAAGCCGATCCTGTGAGGGACTGTCCGAAGAACCTCACACGCAGCTCATCTGATGCTGAGATCATGCCCAGCTGTGCCAAATATCGGCTCACATGCTCGATTGAGCTTGAGCCATCTGATCCACTAAATTTGGAGAATTCAGGGAGCCGATATTTGGGTGGTAGTGGGATCAACTCGTACTCGTTGGGGTACGGCTTGGAATAGCCGATTGCCCTCCTCTTCGGGACCATGCCGAACTGGTCTCTCAAGATTGTACTGATCTGATCCACGGTGCTGGCTGTAGGAGTCGAACTCTGAATATTTGCCGGAGTGGCATACTTAGCCAGCCACGCTTGCTTCTCAAGCTACGAGCCAAGCTGCGGGAGTTGGGCTCTGGAGGTTTATCGGGGTGGCATACTTAGCTAGCCACGTCCGCTTCTCAAGATCCGTTCCCGAAGTTCCTCCTGTTGTTCCGAAGTCCCCTGCTTCGTTGCGATCTGGTTTGTGAGTGTCCGATTCTTGCGATGCAGCACGTATGTGCACGTGTATCCGTGAGGGATCTCCTTAGGCGCCTCATGCAAGAGCTGGTAATCACTAGGGTCACCACCGATCTTGTAGACGACGTATGCTTGGTGAACTCGGCACTTACGGTGCTGCCACCGCGAATGGCAGCGGTGGTCGGGGCTGGAGTGGCATCTCTCCTTGGTGAGTCCCTAGAGCTGGTCCTGACGGAGAGTATCGATGCCTCATGATTTCTGGATCACCCGAAGAGCGACACGCTCCAAAGTGTTCACCGAGGCTCTCGGAATGGCGGTGCGGCGAATGAGCTACTATGAAATTAATCTCTGACGCGGGGACCTGGTGCGTTCTTCGGACGGGGCGGACAGGTCCACTCCATCGAGCGCGCCTTCAGGTGAGAACCCTTTCCACCTGATGCCGTGTGAGCGGGTTCTCTGGAAAGAGCCGATGAGGTCGGCTTCGAGGATCTCTTTGACCTCGTCATACTTCTTCTTGAGATCCTCAGTGAGATCCTCGTACGTGACTGGAGTGCCTTCCGCCATGTCAGATGTAGATGGCGATGCGGTTGATGTCGAAGACTGTCCCACCGGGCGTGCCGAGAATGTGTTGCGGTCGAAACCCACCGGCGAGCGGCGACGGGCAGCACGGTAGAGCCGGGAGGCTCCCGGGACTGCGGCTGGCCCTGGTCCCTCGAGCGACGGCCCGCAAAGACTCCGGCACGCACGTCCGATGCTGGTGCAAGGCGTGCCACCGACCTATACCTGGTCAGGAAGGTGTTGGATTTGCCTCGCTTAGTTTCCTGCATGGCATACACGTAAACATTAAATACGAGCCTCGATCGGCTCCCAGGTTGTCCTGTGAATCGGCTCAAGGAGCCGATTCACCCATGATTCATACGAGGTGTACGATCATATGGTGGTCCTGCTTGATCGAAATAAAGCTAAAACGACCTACTACGATTTAGGGTTTTCACCACATAATCGGAACATCCTACGCGTGATTGAGCTCAGCGGCCACGCACGGTGATCGTAAACCGACCCTAGACAAGGCCTAAAAACCAACATGAAGTTGATCCCCGGAACATCCTGTCTAGGGCTAGCAAACTACACCCTACGCGCCACTGGATCCTTCAACCCGTTTGTAAGGCCTAACTATACAGATATTAAACTAATCCTTGAAGAACAAGGAGCAATCATAACGGATCGGATCTACTAAATAATGATCAAGCGGGGCGCCGCCCTTACACCCAAGATAGGTGTAAGGGCGGCTAGACGTCTAAGGGTTGCACGTACGAAAGCATATGATACGATGAAACAATGCTAACCCTAACACATCTATGATAACTACGTTGCTCGCCATCAACAAGGCTTCAGCACGAGCAACGCATGAACAGCGAATAAGCGTGTACTGCCTAGATCGCAAGATGCGATCTAGGCAGCATGATGCTTACCCGGAAGAAACCCTCGAGACAAGGGAGTTGGTGATGCGCCTAGATTGGTTTGTGGTGAACGTGATTGTTGTTTATTTCAGAAACCCTAGATACATATTTATACTCTGTAGACTTTCTAACGTGGGAATAATCCCAACCGTGCACGAGCCAAATTCTATCTAACCGACACGTATCCTACTATATTTACAGATACACGGGCAAACTAGCCCAAACTTTGCATATAAGGCCGACTCATGTATTTTTTCCATGTATATTCTTCAAGCCCATCTTTAATCGCGGCCCACCTCTGATCCGGTCAAATTCTGGTGATAACAGATACAGCAAATAAATTGTCAAGGAAGGAAAAATAGCGAAGAACAACATCCAGCATGGTTATGAACAGGAAACATACCTGTCATGTCCAGGCTGGCGTCAATCATTAGCTAAAGCATATAATTTTCTCGAGAAGAAGCTTCGGTAGCCTCAGCAACAGCAGCATCCTTTGCAGCAATGGCTTCTTTTGCTTGTTGAAGAGCAATATTCTCTCTATCGGATGCTTGTCGAGATTGTTCCATCATCGCAAGAGTTTGTTTCTTCATGGATTGGAGTTGTTGGCGCAGTTCTAGCAAATCTTGCGACAAATGTTGTCTTGAAGAACCTTCGATGAGGTTATCAGTGACTAGTGTTTTCTTCGAGAAGGAGGAAGCAGGAGAAGTATCGGCAGAATGAGGATTGGCAGAGTAATTATCAAATACCAACTGGAAAAGAAAATTCCAATATCAAAGGATGCCACAAGACAGAATTCCATTGATTTTCAAGAAATTTACATGGATATTACAAAGGAGTTCTTCAAAAGGACTACTAAGATAATTGTCGCCAAAGCTAATATGGCGACAATAGCTAAAGAAACAGAGAAAATAAAAAGAAGGGGCATTCAACTAGACCTCCGGCTTTGATGAGCTAGGAGTTGAAGATGGCTTGATCCCGAGATAGGACAGGATTTTCTTCGTGTTGGGTTTTGCTGCCTTGATCAACGATCGCCATTTTGTTTGCTCTATCTGTTCTGTGTCGCCTACTTTCGCCCAGTCGATAGTTTGTTGGCTATCAGCGACCAAGGCAACAGTGCTTTCGAAACCAATCTTCATGTTCTCCTGGCGCATCTTCAGTCCAAGATCTTCTGGTGGATTGAAGTCCTTGGCAAGAGCAAGGAAAGTCTTGGGTTCCGTTTTCTTTGGGAAGAAAAAGGGGAACAGCCGTGACAATCCTGCGTCAGCTTGTTCAATGCCTTCGCGAACTTCGGTACCATGAAACTCAAGGACAGAGAGCGCATCAAGAAGAGGATCGTTGTCAGGATCTTCAAGCTCGAATTCTTGGTTTGTTCTACCTGTCGCAAAAATATATGTTGGTCGATAGTAAGTAAAGTACAAAATAAAAAAAAAGAGAGAGAGCTGGTCTAAGAAAAATTGAATGGATTGACAAAATTACCGACAAAGCGCCGGTTCTGCACGTTCAAGCGCTTGATAATCGCCTTTTCACGAGTAGCCTGCGCGGCTTTGTGCTCGTTCAAAGCAGTTTCGGCATCATCAAGTCTTTTTTGAAGATCTTTGACACCAGCAGCTTCTGCCTTGGCTTTATCAGCCTCTGCTTTAGCATTGCCAGCATCAAGTTCAGCTTTCTTGCGAGCCGCTTCACTTTGCTCTAAATTCTGAGTAAGCGTGTCGACAAGCTTGTTGGCTTACTGCAAGTTTATCTGCCAAAATAGTCAAGGATCGTCAAAATTGCAACAAAACAGGAGCAAGAAGTTATAAACAAGAGCCAGCAAAGAATTATTACCTTCAGTCTTGCTGGCATACTCACGGTACCCGATGAATTGGGCACCGATGCGAATAAGCTCTTTGATCATAGGCTGTCAAAAAAGAATAAAGAAAGAAAATGTCGGTATGGAAAAATATGATGGCATAAAGAAGCAAACAGAGGAAATATAGACAGTGACAAGAAAAATAAGAACTTACATCATCCAAGAGAGGGTTAGAGGAGCTACTCAATTGGAGGGTAGGCTCCGGGATTGTTTCAATCCTTGTCCTTTTCGGAGAAGGGACAAGGGGGCTTGAAGGAGGAGTAGGAGCGCCGATGTTTTGTTGAGGAGGCGAGGATTCTTCTCCTTCAACTGGCGTCTCCGAAACAATTAGAGTATGTGACGTACTCGTTCGAGCAGCCACATCAAAAGCTGGTACTTCTCCCTCATCATCACTGCGATTAAATGTTGATAGCATAAAAAGCAAGATAGACAAAAATCTTCGAGTACAAAAATAAAAAAAAAAGAGTGAGTGACTTACGAACTGATGAGGGCCTCAAGGTATGGATCATAAGCTGCCTTTTGACGAGAAGGAACAGCTTCTTCGGCCTTGGAGGTGCCGGAATCTTCGACATCATTCCTTTTCCTTTTGTTCTTGGGAGAAACAGCAGGAGGAGGAGATTGTGCCGATGCAGTGCCTTCAGAGGCAGCCTCCTTTTCAGAAGATCCCGCAGATTTGTGAGAATCTGCGGGTTCATTCACAAAAGAGGGAGCATCTTGGTTGTCGTCAGTGACAACGGCTCTTTCCTCGACTTCTCCACCTTCAGGAAGGGGAGGAAGCGAGACAAGATTTGGATGGTTACGTACAAAAACGAGGGAAGATGTCAAAAAAGGAGTTACAAAAGATAGCGAGACAATAACAAATCAATCGACAACGTTTACCTTGGGAAGCGCATTGGTGGCGCTGTACGGCTTTACACGACAAGAAGAAGGGACAGGATCTTTTTTGCTGAGAGAGGAGATTTTTCGGACAAGCTTCTCTAAGTCCTTGACCTCCAAATCTGCCGACAACCGATCTACGTCCTTGTCGCCGACATACTTCCAGAGAGGGTATTTGCGAGCCTGAAGAGGTTGCACTCTAGTTCTAAGAAAATATGCTGTGATTTGGATACCTGACAACTCTTTGCCGCGAGTATTTTGCAACTCACGGATGCGAGTCATCAAGGCCTCTGTCGATGTTTTTTCTTCCTCGGTAGCCTCTGCATCCCAGGAGCGGCGGCGAAGGATTTTTTCGGCACCATCGAAAGGAGGGATGTTGTCTTCAGCACATCCATGGTTTTCTTTCTGAATGTACAACCACTTCTTGCGCCACCCTTGAACTGAGTCAGGGAGTTTGACGTCGAAGTAATCGACTGTGGGGCGAACGGAAATAACAACGCCGCCTATATTATAGGCGACATTAGGAGAGCCATTGCGGCGACAAAAGAAAATGCGCTTCCATAGCGCCCAGTTAGAGCTGGACGCCAAGGAAGGCCTCACAGAGGGTGATGAAAATGGAGATATGGAGGATAGAATTGGGCGTGAGGTGGTGAAGTTGAAGGCCATAAACAAAAAGCAATCCGCGGAGGAAAGGATGAATGGGGGCGGAAAGACCGCGGATGAGATGGTGGATGAAACTTACCCGATACCCCATTGGAGGGGTTGGGTAGCTTTCTTCACTAGGGAAGCACAGCGCCTTGGGCTTCTTGTTAATCCCTAGCTTCTTCAAGAGATTGATGTCCTGGGTGGAAATTTTGGACCTTTCCCACTCCGCGCTTCCCAGATCTGCGGCGGCCATTGACGATTCAAGCGTGCTGTGCTTGATCAACCGACGCGGTGGCATCAACAATGGTGCAGGAATGCAGCTTGGACAAGATGAGCTTAGGAAGTTGTGGGGAGCAGGAGGAGGTTTTGCAGAGGAGAGCAGGAGAACGGCGCGAGCGGAAGTGCTCGAGGAAGAAGAAGGAGATCTTATATAGAGGTGCGGCGAAACGACGGACCGTAGGATGGAAAAAGTGTGTGGCAGATGATAACCACGTGGAAGCAAGGGTAAAAAAGTATTTTAACACTAGAGAAGTTACGGTACGTGCGCCAGGAAAAGCGGAGAACGTGTGTCCCCCACTTACACGACGTGTCAAGATAATGGATAATTTGGGCCCGCAGGGAAGCGGGAGAAAACTTCTCGCGATTTCTGGACTTACAATCGTGGCTATCGTCAGCAATAACGTCGCCTTGGCAGAAAGAAAAATTCGACTCAACAGCTACATCAAAAGGCGACATGCAAAAATATTGGAGAGACTTTGATCAAATACAAGTTTTTGGTCAAATGCTCGGGGGCTACTTTGGAAAAAAATGAAAGGATCACGAAAGAACAAAATAGAGATGGCGTGAGTCTATGATCAAATACAAATATTTGACCATAGCCTCGGGGGCTACTCCCATCGGGAGCGCTGTTCGCGCACCCGAGAAATTATAAAACGTCGGGAGAGAAAGAAGGTATAGCGGCATAAGGCGTGGAGCCTACAACCAAGCACTAGAGCAGTTAACTAGTACCTGATCCATCAGATGAACTAGCCCCAACTACCATTATCCCTGTACAATATATATATTTAAGTGAAGAAATATAGAAAGGTTTTATGTTGTCGAGTAAAAATAAACAGCGGAGATTTTCCCTGACTCTGCGATTCAAGCAAAATCTCGGGGGCTACTGACATAGGCATCCCCAATGGGCCTGCCGAAGATAGTACCCGGGGTTTACTGAAGGCCCATTACCCGAAGAATAAGAAGATTCGGAAGCCCAAGATATTGTTAAGGAAAGCTAGAGTTGTAATAGGAAGCATTGTTTGTAATCTTGCGGGAGGAGTTAGAAACCTTCTCGGACTCTGTAATTTGTACAATACGAATCCCTCGGCTCCACCTCCTATATAAGGGGGAGTCGAGGGACAAAGAAAGCATCGAATCATTGTTCCTCAAACCCTAGTTTCATAATCGTCGAGTACTTTTCAGCTGAAACCTTCGAGATCTACTTGCCCTTAACTTCCAACTAAACCCTAGTCTACAACTTGTAGGCATTGATAAGTTAATACCTTGTCACTAGGGACTCTTTTATGTTTACATAACACACAAGTATTAATGTTTCCAGTTAATACAATTATAGCATGGAATGCAAACATTTATCATAAACACAAAGATATAATAATAATCACTTTATTATTGCCTCGGGCATATCTCCAACAATTAGGCGGCGGAATATAAAAGTTAAATGAACTACTCTCCACACACATCTAGCAAAAGGACATGAAAAAAGACGATTAACAGATTATTGAGCATCATAGAAAACATATTTCCTACATCCACGCCAATTCCTTTTTGCTAAATTGTCTTTGGTTGGAATAACCTTTTTACCACGGAACCACATAAAAGTATTAATCTTAAGTGGCACCTTTACCTTCCAAAGATATTTTCGCAAGAATCTAGTGACCATGGATTACGAGAGCAAAAAATATGGATTGAGATGGCACATACGCTAGATTTTTTTTATTTAACGGGAAGAGGTCCGAAGGGCCTAGAAGTTGTATTACGTGGCGGAATGAATTAGAAAGAGGACTCTACCAATACAGATAAAACCCACTGGTCCTTTGGTTTTACAAGAAATACCTCAACAAAAAAAATAAAAAAAGCGATCAAGTCATTTTTCTCCGCCATTGCTCTAGCAAGATCTCAAGACACGGCCGCCGCGATCGACACTGGGGTCTATACCACTTGGGTCATCATCGACGTGGAACACCGCTCTCAGGTCCATCCTCTGTGTTGGCACATCGGCCTGGAGGAAGTAGAATTTATGGTGGTAGCCCAACACCACAACATGGAGTGGCCTCTACTGGCCAAGAATCACCTCAGTGACCTTAGCTTTGGTGGATGAACTCCGCGTGCGACTTGAGGAACAGCTTCACAAAACGGACCCTGAGCCCTAAACCCTAAATCCTAACCCCCCCCCCCCCCCACTCTCCAAATCTGTCGTCCAACTTCCGCCATCGTGACAACAAGAGAAAGAAGAAATCAGAGCAGGGAGAGCACCAAACCTGCCATCCAGATCTGGAGGCAGACCTTCGAGCTTATTTAGCAGGGAAGCTGCAGGCAAAATCCTTGCCATATTCGGCTCCAACCTCCAGAGCACCATGGCAAAGAGCATCACCACAACCAACCTCCAGATGCAGATCAGTTGCATCCATGGCCTTGATCTCCTCAGCATGGCGTCATTCTCCACGGAGGGAACAACTACAAACGCTAGACTACTAAACTCACACCTAATATACATCACACGGTGGTGGTAGGCACCTTGCCTCCCCTCTCCAGACAGCATCGCTGCCATTGATGACCTTAAGGGTTGACACATGCGGTGTGAATATTTCTCAGCTGAGAATCAGATGATGTTATAAAATCTTAGTTACAACTCATGTTGCAACCGATGAAAGTAAATATAATGGGTTCAGATAATTTTTATTAGTTGTATTTTCTCTTGCAAGTGAAAAAATATCAGTTGCGATTTTATTTGGTGTAACTCATGTGCACAAATCACAATGGAAAATCAAACCGTAACATGAACTAGCAAATCCCTTTGTTTTGTAACCAGCTTAACCCCAAAACAGAGTTTATTTTCTATATTGACACCAAAATCGACCAAACAATACTCTAACTTCATCATCATCCTCGTCGGGTGAAGCCACACGAAAAGGGGGGGAAAAAAAAGGGAAGAAAAGGAAGAGGACAGCGTGAGGCTACGAGACCGAATGCCTGGTGTTCCGTGAATGCGTGGACTTGGTCTCGGTATCGAGGTTGACGGAGCCGGGGCTTTCCGACGTGTCGGAGCCGCCGCTGTTCTCCCCGTTGCTCGCCTTGCCGGACCACAGCTTGCTCAGCATCTTCCTCGGCATCAGCAGTGACCCCTTCGCAGCCGCTTTACCACCGTTCTTGCCGCCGTCGCTGCCGTTCTTGTTCGCCAGGCCGCTCATCGACCGGAAGGAGCTGGTGTCGCCGGACGCTGGCAAGCCACCGCCGACCCACTGGTCGTCCTCTGTCGTCGTTGCCGTCGTGGCAGCCGACCTGGAGCTGCCGTAGGAGTTGCCGTTCTCTCTGGGGAGGAGAGATGCTGCCGCGTCGGCAGAGGCCGCCGACGCCCGGAGCTGCTCGAAGAAGAGGACCTGCACCACCACGCGCAGAGGGAGGCGCTCGTTCTGCACGGCGTGCGAGCTCGCCTCAGCGGTCAGCTTCTTGCAGTCCATCAGCCCGCAGAGCCTCTTCTTCTCGCTCTTCGATAAACTCGGATGCTCCTGCATTCACAATGACACATTTCAGTTCAAAGTTTGAGCTTCAGCAGGCACAAGATGTAAAAAATGGGCAGCTATCTATGTACCTTGAGATACATGTCAATGGCGCGGTAGAGCTCATCGTGTGCCGGCCGAGCCGCAAGGGGCACCATTTCGGCGATCTTGATAAACTTCTGAAGAGGAAGATTGGTGTCTTTTGCAATCTCGGCCAGGTACCCGTCGATCAGCTTCGCCAACGCCCGCTCGGAATCGCCGCCGGAGACAGAAGAGGACAGGTGGTGGCTCTCACCATCCATGGCATATTCTTCATCGTCATCTCGTAATTCTACACCACCACCATCACCGTGGCGCTGCGCCATGAACTCCTCCAGTATTGATGACACCAGGTCGACATTGTACATGGCGTTCTCGTTGGAGCTCGCAGGTATCAGAAGATCTGACACTGAGGCTCCATCCAGCTGCAATCCTATCCTCTTGACCAGACCGTCGCGATAGGCCTCGTCGGACCCCAGCAAGGACACTGCTCTCAGCAGCTTCAGTAGGAAACCACATGAGACTGAACCTCTCTCAGCTGGCAGCAGAGAAACGATGGTCTCAAGAGCTGCACGGTGCCTTGTGCAATCAAGACCATTGTTTGCAGCACTGTCCAAGGTGCTGAATAGCCTCCGGTACGCGTAAGCTCGCAGGGCTTCTCCGACCACCTCACTCGCTGTTCTCCCCTTCGCCTTGATGGCCAAGATCACCTTCTTGTACAAGCTCATCTCGAGGTCGCAGATGTCCTCCACCCACCAGTCTCTGGGCACCGTCAGCTGCTTCCTCACGCCGTTCCAGTGTGAGTCGGGGCCGCCATCGGATGGGAGCTTCTTCCGGTTGTAGGTGTATGACCAGTCGACCTCCGACGGGTCGATGGAAGCCTTGGCTGCGATGGAATCGACGCAGTGGTTGATCACCTTCAGGTTCTCTGACCAAGGCAGAAGCGACTTTGTTGTCTGCAGAACGATGATTGAGTCCTTCCAGGTGCGGAATATGCTCGAAGACAGGAACACGTCAATCTTGTAGATGAGGTTCCCTTTGTCAATTGTCTCGAACATTTCCAGAAACTCGGCTGCACAGCGAGCCGCAAGGACGTTGTATGCGTTGAGCGTGACAGTCATACCATAGCAAAACTTGGCACAGATTTCAAATGCTGAAGGTCCACCAGGGATGCCAGAAATGTCTAGTTCATCGTTGCTTTCCTCGTTTGTGGATGCGACTAATGTTTGCAAGCGGGAACTCTTAGACAAAAGTGGGAACTGCACACAATTAGAACAATAATGTGAGTACTCCTTTATCAGTCACTGGCTCCCAGATAATAAGATACAGAGAAAATTAGATGCATTTAGCCAAGGACAAAACTGCAATGGATATGGATCAGCTCTCACTAACTCTATTGAAGTATACATAGAAAAGCCATGCCAAATTTTTTTTTTACTCCAACCGGTGTGAAGGGATATGAAACAGCAGATCTAACACTCAATCTCCTCCAAGAGAAATATGAAAATGTTTGATTAATGTACTTGAAATTGCACATCTGAAGCAAAAATAACGCGAAGGAACATCTGAACGCATAAACAAAACGAAAAGTGAATTTGTACCTTGTGAAGATAAAACTTGACATCTCCTACAGTGATTAAAATGTCTGTCGCTAGTTCAGTTGCCACACACCTAAGAACACATTTCAACATTAGCATCATATAAATGTGCTACAAATTTAGTCAATGCTCGACATAGAAGAGTAAAGCATAGAATATGCACATATAACTGTACAAAAAAAATCAGTATTCAAAGCATTGATTTTCGTTATATTGCTTTCGAAAAATATTTGGAGCTAGTGATTATGAGAATGGATGATAAACTAATTGTGGTTCACAGAGTTGTTTTCAGTGAGTGTTGGTTGAAAGAACTGGAAGAACAATAATCATGACAAAAAAATGCTCAACCACGATGGAGGGTAAAAGGCTTGTTTGGAAAAGATAAAAGGGCAAATAGAAGATCCCTAGAATCTGAATTATAAGATGATATGACATAGCAGACTCATCCACCCGCTGAATTGGCTAAGGGTATGAAAACTAGAAAAGGAATGACAGAGTGGTATCCAAAATAAAGCATGGAAAATCTATAAAGTGAAGAAAGCAAATTCATAAAAGGTAGCCATGAGTATATGACAGGTATAACTAATCGGATTGCCAAGTGGTCCAAGGAAAATGATCTGACAACAAATAAAACTTCGTTTTCAAAATGGACCACACTGCCACCAACCCATGAACACTGAACATGCTAGAAAAAAAAATGAGAAAATCAGCACAGAAAGCTTAGGAAGAGATGCCATTGGCAAAGAATCAGAGTTGATGAATCTATAAAAGAGATCAATTGTATCGAGTGCCTTTTGAGGGTGATCATGAAAACATACTGCTGAACATAATAATAAGTCCCTTTCACAAAGAACTTTTTAGTGCCAATCATTGTCATATGAACAATAATAGTAATAGTAAACACTTCACTGCAAATGTTTCAGAATTCAGAGACCCTCCGGTTACTTGATATACCATTATGAGAACTACACAAGTAATATGGTCTATCTAGCTTTAATAAGATCAAACATTCAAACTTCTTTCACATGTGTGGTACGAAAATAGCCTGAAACAAATTCCAGAATCATAATTTTAGTTCAGTGTGCAGCTAAGTACCTAGAATGTTTGGAAGAAATAGATCCACAATCATACTTTTAGTTCAGTGTGCAGCTAATAATATAAACCGCGGTTATTTTCATGAACCCAAAATTAGCTCATGTACACAAATGGGGGAAGTAGATCCCTGATAAGTTCTGCCAAATATATAACTAAGAATGGCATTTAAAGCCGAGAAATCAGAATATGGGCATATATCCACATCTATACACAAATGGATCACACCATATCATGTCTACATGAATTCAAAACTCACGGAATACCGACTAAAAATAAAAGCTTGACCACAAGTGATCAAATCAGTTGAAAATTTATGAAATGAGATTGAGAAGTCAAACAACATGCAGATGTATAATCTGAAGGTTTCTAGACAGTTAAGCATTAGTTCACCTGATATTCCCCTCTGTCTGAAAAGCATCTGGCTTTGCTCCAAGCTTCATATACTTCATCTTCACACACTGAAAATAACCTTAATCCCTTCTCTCTTTCTCGTTCTCTCCGAATCAATCAATACAGATCAAACTAAGAAGCACCAAGTAACAAGATCCCGAAAGCTATGAAGCAATAATTAACTGTAAAGATCAAGGTCTTGGTGTTGCCCTTTGCTCCATGGCATTGCCAAGGCAAAGAAACAATTAAGTAAGCTAACTCTCTCTAGATTGGCAAACTATTCAACAAATCTTGCCAAGCTCTGGGTCCAAGACAATGCCCAGGAATCCGAGAACTCCTCCAAAGCTGGATCACGGAAGCAGAACCTGCAAAGCACAAGGGCAGCACCTTGGGGTGAGTGAGGGGACAGTGGGAATAATTGCTGAGGCAATGAGGGATGGGCTGTAGGGAGACCATGGGAACAAACACTAGTGAGGCTGGAATCTTATCAGGTTGCAGTGGAGAAACCCACATGAACGGCACCAAAAAAATACTATCAGAGTTGGACTTTTTAAAGGAATTTGCACATGACGGCAGTCAATCAGAAAATAAACAAAGAAATATAGAAACAGTCTCTGTGCAAACGGTTACTTCTTTTTGTACCAAAATCTAAGAAAGAGAGGAACAAGAAAAAACCGCATTCTGTAAATTCAAGAAACTGACAGGAATATGAACTGAATATATACATATAATAATTGCATAATAAAGCTGGGATTTGTGTTTGCCAAAGAACAGGAAGAGAGCAGGGGCGAAACTACATCAGAAAAGTGAGAAAACACGCACAAAATAATCAATACAAGAATCACATTCCAAGAGAAGAGGAACTATGTGCAAAAACGGAAGCAAAGGGGATAAATCGAAGAACATTACCTTCGCCCTGGTATCTCAACCTCTCCGCCCGATCCCCTGCGGAAGAGCTGCAGATGTGCTCTACCAGAGGCCGAGCGAACCGCGCAAGATCGCACTCACGCACGGACGGAAATGCGAGAAGAAGTCAAACAGGCACCTCTGTGATTCAGGTTCTGTATGTCAGTGATGTGTTCCCGGAACAAGACTCGCTTTGTGGCCACTCCAAAGCAAGGAGTATAGAGTTAGTTTGGCTTTATAAGGTAAGAGAGGGTGGGGGTGCCATTTTGTGTGTGTAGGGGGCACTGACTGGACTGTTCTGCCCTCCGAGATCGGTATTCCCTCTCCGATTCCCGGTTTTCAGTACAAGTAGGAAGAATTTTTCATCTTCAACACATATAAGAGCATCTTCACCGGCAGCTCCTAAATAGGCGCCGGCAGGGGCGTCAACACCTCCGTTTGGGGGACGCCGGCACAGCATTCTTCATTGGGGGAGCTGCTCCCACACCGGCGTCCCCAAACCGGCGGCCCCAATATATAATTTGAATTTGAAAACTGAAACACAAGCATAGAAATTCGAATAGAAATTCGAATAAGTTTACGAATATGAAGTTTGGGCCAACACACGGCCACCAAATTCGAATAGGTTTTGGAATAAGAAGTTTGAGCCAACACACGGCCACCGGATCGCCGTCTCCGGCGCAAAAGAAAAGGCTTCCAAGCCAGATGATCACATGAAGGAGGTCACGGACGGCTCAACCTCGACGACTTCCTCATCGGCGGCCGGCGGCAGCTCCGTCGCTGCAACAGGATTCATGGTCGGTGTCGGGGTAGACATGAACGTGGAGGGTGCCGGGGGAGACGCCGACGCAGCTCGCGCCACCATCACCTCTTGGCCGATGCGCTCGCGGTACATCTCATGCCACGCCCACACCAATGGGTCCATGTCGTCCATCTGCGGCAGCCGCATCTGCGAGATCGACGGCGCATCCGCGGTGTACCCCGCGTAGTACCCTGGCGACGACGGGGAGCTCGAGATGTTGTTGAGGCCGCCGCCCAAGCTCAGGCACGCTTCCGCAGAGGCCGCCACTTTCTTTGCATCGATGGCGGCAATGCGGCGCCTCCTGCGGTCGGCCGTCATGAGGGAGCGGCGTTCCATATCCTTCTCCCAATCCTCCTGCGACATGGTCGCCGGCTTCTCCTTCGGCGCGACGGTGCGCATCTTCGGCGGCGCCTTCGCTGCCTTTCTCTTCGGTGCCATGGCGCGGCGGCTTCGGGTTTTTCGGGTTGGAGGTTGGATGGGAGATGGAGCGATTGGCGGGAGAAATGAGCGGCGGAGGGGACGGGGGTTTTGGGGGAGAACAAGTATATTTCGTCGGCGTGTGGCTGACAGGCGGCTCCCATGCCCAATATTTTCAGCCTCGTGAGGCGCCGGCGCGCCCGATTCGCGCCCTGGGCGAAGGAGCCGGCACGGGGTTGCCGGCGGTTCTATTGGGCTCGAAAAAGCGCCGGCGTTGTTTGGGGTGCACCGGTGCGAGCCCATTTTCGCTACCGGCCCCCAAATTGCTATCGGGGCCGGCGGCGCCGGTGGAGATGCTCTCAGTTTAGCGAGATATTACAAACTCTATAATGAAAGCATCTTTAAAGAAAAACTTCAAACGGAGGTCGAGCTACACGTTTTTTCGATAAAGGGAATATATTAATATTAAAAGATACCAATTACACCCAGTCTCTGCAACAACGCACCACCCTAATGGCACTACGGATGCACACAGCCAGAAAATAGAAAAGAAAACTAATAAACAAAAGTCCCGCTACAGTATCTCGGGCCTAACACAACAGCAATACATCCACCACCAAGACAACACCCGAAATACAGACTCTCCAAAAATGACGCCTTCAAGAAGGGAACAATGCTCTAACATCGTCGTCACCTGATCAAAGATCTTAGGTTTTCACCCTGAAGATAGTCCCCGCTCTCAAAACAATGCCTCCAACAAGGTCATTGCCAGGCACAACCAGTTAAGGCCAGACCTTGGGTTTTCACCCTGAAAGGTACGACTCTGAACTTCACATGTGTTGTAGCCCCCACTTTCATACCGCTGCTGTGAAGCCCGGAACACCAAGCAAGTCCCTCAACATCGCGGAGACTTGAACCTCCCTTAGCTAGTCCTCCCATCCGGCCTTCGTGAAATTCTCTTCTTCCGACTTTCATCATGGATCCATAGTCACTTGATGTCAACACAGAAAAAGAGCTTCGCGCCACTCCCTCCAGAACCAAACAGTCGGAATAAAACCATGGGTGCGCGCGACCGAATACCACCCGATCCAGCAAACTACAAGCAAAAGATGCACTTATGCATTTGTCGGCGGAGCCTTCCGGAACTCAACACTCCGGCCGAGATGAAAAGGATCAGCATCCGGTAGGTCTTCATCTTCGCAGAAGAAGGACCCTAGGACCACCACCTTCAATCCCGAAACAGACAAACAGGCCCCCATGCCGCCATCCGCTGACCAACGATGACGAAGGAGAATTCGGTGGACAGCGGAAGCCGCAACCACACCATCCTCGCCCCGCACATCGCCGCCCCCTTCCTCGCGCCGCCAGCATAAGCCGACGATGGATCTCGGCGGGCACAAGATCCAACAGCCACCACCACCACCATCCATCACCAGAGGCCGTGGAGGAGGAGCCGCCGCCGCACATCCAGGGACGCCGCCCTAGACGCGGAGCACGCCGAAGCCGGAGGTCGCCGCCTCCAACAACCCCCCGGGCACATTGGCGCCGGGTCCCGCCGCCACCGTGGCCAACGCCGACGGCAGTGGCGGACGGAGAGAAATGGAGGGAGGGGCGGCGGAAGGAGGGAGATTGGCCCCCCGGCGGCGCCCTGGGGAGCACCACGGCAGGGGTTACGGGAGGGGTTACAGGCAGCAGTTTGTGGTCGAGCTACACGCAGTTCTTTATTTTCGATTTTAAAATTTTGAAAAATCGGAATCAGAATTCTAGAGATAGCCAATGATGCATACTACAATGGTGTAAAATTGCAATACAAAATACTTTATATTGAATAGTACACATTTCAAGAATACTAATTTTGTCAGATTTTGTCAATTTCAGGTAGCCTATAATACATATCGGTTTGCATTGAGATTTTGCATCATTTGTAGCATACATTATTGGCTACCTCCAGGATTTTGTTTCAATTTTTTTTTGAAACAATGAAATACAAATTTTGAGTCTTGAAAAATAAAGAGCTACATGCAGCTCGGGCTAAAACGCCACACTCCATCTTCAAAAGCCTTCCTTTATTTGCCCTCAATTGCTAAAATAGCAATTGTGAAGAAATAAAATTCAGCTCCAAGAGTCTTCCTATCAGTGATCCTCGCCCTAAAAAATATCAAAAGTTGAGAAAAATTGATGGCCACCTCTCATATTACGAAATTCATGGCCCACTTTCTAAATTTCTCAGCCATTTCCTATAAGTGCCTAATGAAATTAGGAAGATAGGTAGACAAGCATGCATCTGAAATTTGGTGAAAAAAGAGGACACAACCAACTACGAGTTGAGCAAACAAATTGATGCACAACTCCGTGCAATATGAGCTATGTAATTTAGTACACATGGCATGTTACATGCATAAATCACATCCTGATCGGCCTCATGCAAATTTATTTTGTTTCATTATCTACATGAGGCCTTGGCCATGTATGTACCCTTAGCTAGGCTCGACGAAAATGGCCGAATTAACCATTTCTAGCTAGCTTGGCTCGTGGGACGAATGGGGTGTAGGATGGTCAATCTCTTGCGACCAAAAAAGATAGTGAGAGCCTGGGCTATGACGCTATGTACGTAGGAATGGACGAGGGTATTACATCCTATCTAATGGCCCTTATTCACCCCTCTTACTCTCATTTTTTTTTAGATAAAAGGCACTCAAGTGCCCAACTTTGAATTAACAAAACCACCAACTGCGAGCACGATACAAAATGCTGAACCCAGCTTACAGAACAACACCACACACCCACACGAACTACCGAAGAAGCTACAGCCGGAAGCGCGACCAACAAGCTCAACCAAAGCGCCTGTTAGGACAATATGCTTGTTGTATTACCGGGGGGCCAAAGGCCACAATATATAGTACATGTACATGTGCACATATGCAGAAAGCCCCCTAACATATGGGGAAACTACAATATACATATATATACATCTAACACACCCCCCCCCCAAACTCACGGTGGATCCACAATACTGAGTTTGGAGAGTAAGAAATCAGGCTGCGCTCAAGTCTGTGCCTTCGTAAAGACATCCGCCAACTGCAAATATGAAGGCACATAATGAACCGCAACAACATCATCCTGCACCTGAGCACGTGTGTAAAAAGCATCAACACCAATATGCTTGGTCAGCTCATGCTTGACCGGATCACGTGCAATACTGCTACCACCTGTACTGTCAGACAAAAGTGGAGTGGGTGTCGTAACAGAGACCCCAAAATCTGCAAGCAACCACCGTAACCAGGTCACCTCAGCAATCAACAAAGCCATAGCCCGCAACTCAGCCTCAACACTCGAACGGGAAACTGCTACATGTTTCTTCGTCTTCCAAGCAACAAGCGAACTACCAAGAAATACACAGTAAGCAGAAAGTGAACGACAATCCGTAGAATCACTCGCCCACGTAGCATCCGAGAGCTGGAGAGAGCTGGAACGGGAAAAGAAAAGGCGACGAGTGATCGTGCCACGAAGGTAACGAAGAACACGGAGGAGATGACTATAGTGAACAGTGGTAGGAGCTGAGACAAACTGACTCAGAATATGAACAGGATAAGAAATATCAGGACGAGTGACAAGCAAGATAAACAAGACTCCCAACAAGATGGCGATAACGGGTGGGATCGGGAAGAGGATCACCATCAGTAGGACGAAGCTTAACATTAAGCTCCATAGGAGTATCAATCGTGCGCTCATCCCCAAGAGCAGCACGAGCAAGAAGATCCTGAATGTACTTTTCCTGAGAGATAGAAAAGCCATCAGAAGTGGAGGAAACCTCAATGCCAAGAAAATAGCGAAGAGGACCAAGATCAGTCATAAGAAACTGATCGCGAAGATGAGCCTTGACGAAGGCAATATACTCAGGATCATCACCAGTAATGATCATATCATCAACATAGAGAAGAAGAAGAGTACGTCCACGAGGAGAAGTGTGAACGAAAAGTGCTCGGATCATGAAGACTAGGAGAGAAACCAGCAGCGGTCACCACGGAGGCGAAGCGCTCAAACCAGGCACGAGGGGCTTGTTTGAGACCATAGAGAGAACGTCGAAGACGACAAACCATCCCATCGGGAATAGAATACCCAGGAGGAGGCTGCATGTAAACCTCCTCACTCAACTCGCCATTAAGAAAAGCATTCTGAACATCAAGCTGGGAGACAGACCAGCGGCGAACAGAAGCAACAGCAAGAAGGGTACGCACAGTAGTCATATGAGTCACAGGGGCAAAAGTCTCATCATAGTCACGGCCGTGCTCCTGCTGAAAACCACGAGCCACAAGACGCGCTTTATAGCGCTCAAGAGATCCATCAGAGCGAGTCTTAATTTTATAGACCAACTTACACGTGATGGGACGAACACCAGAAGGGGGAGAAACAAGATCCCAAGTGCCAGTGCGCTCAAGCGCAGCGATCTCCTCAGCCATGGCAAGCTGCCATTCAGGATGACGCTCGGCATCCCGATAAGAAGTCGGCTCGGAAACGACAGAGAGACCATACTGACTAGGAGAGTAACGAACTGGAGCACGACGCTGACGAACAGGTCGTGAAGGGGGAAGCTCATCTGCAGAAGACAAGTCATCAGAAGAAGAGGAAGAAGGGACAGCATCGGAAGGATCCGAAGCCGGAGAACGAGGAGTACTAGGTGGACTAGACGAACGAGAGGATGGCGCCAAAGGGGGGGCATCAGAAGTAGGAGGGGGAGGAGGGACAGCAGCGGGTGCATCCGGAAAAAGAAGAAAAGAGATATCATCTACCGGGTAAGTACCCGAGGTGGGGCGAGGATAGAAGGGACGCGTCTCATCAAACGTGACGTCACGAGAGATGCGCATCCGACGACCAACAGGGTCCCAACAGCGATAGCCCTTATGCTCATCACTGTATCCGAGAAAAACACACTCAACGGACTGAGCAGTCAGTTTGGTGCGTTCGCGAGGAGGGAGAAGAACATAGCAAACGCAACCAAATAAACGAAGAGTCGAGTAATCTGGAGAGCTACCAGAAAGACGCTCAAGAGGAATGCCACCTTGAAGGCCAGCAGAAGGCTGAATGTTAATGAGGTAAGTCGACGTAGCGACAGCCTTAGCCCAGAAATGCGGCGGAAGAGAGGAAGAGCATGTACCAGCGAGCAGACCACGAAGACCACGGATAATGTCCTGATCAAATAGCGCAACAGCAGAAGATCCTGAAGAACCAGTCTGACGACGAGTATGCTGCGGCGGACGTAAGCTGGGATCCCTCTCGCGGCCAAGTAGAGATAGTGTGGCCAGTCCTGCTACAGTAGGTGCAAAGAAGTGATGTCGAACCACGAGGCTGCTGGGGCTGACGCTGGCCCTGGAATGGAGGAGTAGGGAGTATCGGCTGTGCCGGAGACCGCAACGAAGGCGGCGGCATAGGAGGTCCACGAGTAGACGGCACAGGAGGGCCACGAGCAGCAAGAACAGAGGGAACCTCAAGAAGACGAGCACCACGAAGACGAGTCTCCTCAGCACGAATCTCAACAAGTACCTCAGAGAGCGGAACACGACCACGGGCAAGCAGTTGGGCACGGCGCGGCTCAAACTCCTTGCGGAGCCACGACAAGAACTCAAAAACGCGCTAAAACTCCAGATCCGCGCGCACAGTCAGACAGCAGGGACAGGTGGCACACACAGCTGTACAGAGAGAATCAAGCTGACGCCAAATAGCAGCACTCTGAGTGTAGAACTCATCAATAGTAGAATCACCCTGCTGAAGGGCATGCTCCTGGCGGACTACAGACAGGTAAAGAACATCCCCAGACGGCTGATAGCGCTGACGAAGAAAAGCCCATTGAGCAGCAGCGGTGGGAAGACCCATAAACTCAGCAGCATACTGAGACAGAACACTGGAGGTGAGAATAGCAGCAGCACGGGCATCCTCATCTATCCACTGAGTGTACTCAGTCAGATCCAGCCGGTAAGTCGCAACGGCAGTAGAGTGGTCCTGGACCTTCCGGTCATAATCAGCCAGAGCAGTGTCATCAGCACTTTTGGTTGCATCCTTATCCGCCTGAGTGGCATCAGGGGCAAGGGCAACAGGTGGCGGTGCAACAGGCACCGTAGGAACAACGGGGCGCGGCGGACAGGAGACCTCGCCAGAAAACACACCCCAAAGATGAAGACCGCGCATGTGGACGCGCATGAAGGCAGCGAAATCAGGATAATTCGCGCCATCAAAGATCACCGGGCAGCGAGGGATCGCAACATAGCCCGAGGAAGACATAGCTCTTTTTCTTTACCTCAGATCGAAGTCAACTGCAGGACGGATCGAAGCAGAGCGAAGCAGGCTGTGTGGACCGGGGAACAGAGCGGGCGGGCGGCGCGGGAGACGATAGGGGCGGCGAGAAGAGCAGGCGGGGCGGGCGGATCGGCGCGGGAGAGCAGAGCAGGGGAGCAGGCGGCGAGCGGGAGCGGGAGCGGGCCTGGCGTCGGGCGGAGGGCCAGCTCCTAGATCGAAGACTGGTGGAGCGGGAGCGAGCGCATGGCGTCGTGCGGAGGTAGCAGGGCCTGGCGGCCAGATCGAAGACGGGGCATCGAGCAGGGAGTGGGAGCGGGAGCGGGCCTGGCGTCGGGAGGAGGGCCAGCTCCCATATCGAAGTGACAATAGCAGCACGATCCTGGCGACCAGATCGAAGACGGGGATGAGAGGAGGAAGAGCAGCAGGGTCCGATTGGAGCGGACGGACGGGCGACGGACGGAGACGAACAAGCAACGTCGGCCGGGAAAACTAGAGGATCAATTTTTCTCTGATACCATGTTAGGGCAATATGCTTGTTGTATTACCAGGGGCCAAAGGCCACAATATATAGTACATGTACAGGTGCACATATGCAGAAAGCCCCCTAACATATGGGGAAACTACAATATACAGATATATACATCTAACAGCGCCTACGAGACTCGGAGAAGAGCTGGAATCTACAGTGTCGGGCCGGAGCTCACTCGAAAGTGAGCCATTTTCACGCGCGCCTCAACAGTACTCCTCCGTCGCAGAGACGCCACCGGAAGCCGACCACCACCGGGGGCCAATCCTCGTTGCTCACAAACCGAACAACAGCGCCAAGGAAGCTCGACAAGGGAAGGGTGCGAAGCAAGCCTTGTCGACGATCGCCGAAGAATCACCTCCGTCACAACCCTCGGTGAGCCTCGCGCTATGGGCTCCAAGACGGTGTCTTCAAGAAGAGTACGACACCGGAGTGCCGCCACCGCCCGATCCGAGGATCTTGGGTTTTCACCCGGAGGAAGTAGAAGGACGAAGATTTGCCTCACGACGCCTTCAGCAAGGGAACGCCGTCCGCGGACATCGCCACCGTGGCCCAAGGGGCAAAGGTTTCCCTTTGGCATGGTCACCGCCCTCTACCCCACAACACTCAACTCGCCGACCACCACGCCGCCCTCACGGCCGTGGTCACCAGCCAGCACCAGAGTCATTGGCTCGCCCGCCAACCAACATGACTCCCACCTTACAGGGTCGCCGCCCCGGCATCCCAGCTCAGAACACCGACGAACGAGAGAGGAGACGGGAAACGCCGCCGCGCGAGAAACCAGAACAGCAAACCGACAGCCCCCGTGGCTGCCGGGAACGCGAAACTGGAGATGGGTTGGGTCAAAGCCCAGGGCCCCTGCCCTGGCCCACAAGCGAGGCGGCTAGAGAGCACATCCAAAACCACCGCCGCACCGCCGCCGCACCACCGCAGCACCAGGAGATCACCACCATCCAGATCGGCATCCAGCAGCCCCCAAGGCTACGGGAGCCCGCTGATCTAGGGGCGGAGGTAGGTGGGCTCGGATGGGGCGCAGGCCCCTGCCTCGGCCCGACTCGAGGCGACCAGATCGGGATCTGGCCGCACTACCCAGCACCTCACCAAGGACCTCCGTGACGGGGAGGACGGACGCCGCCGCCGGCCGCGCCATGCCGCACCAGGCCTCGCCCACAACGCCCGCGACCCCCACTGGCCCGCCGCACCACCGAGCACGCGCCGCCCGCAGCAGGCCGCGCCGGAGACCCATCGCGCCGTGAGCACGCCGGAGTCGCGTAGTAGCCACGCCGTTGCAGGGCAACTGTGCCGCCGCTCCCTACCAGCACGGCGCCCTCACCGGCCGCGAAGACCCGCGCCGCCGCCACCGCACGAGGGAGCAGAGGAGCCCCGCCGCCGCCGACGCCACGCGGGCTTTGCCCGGCGACACCTTCTGGTGGCGGCGAGGAGGAGGGGGAGGGAGGGGCGCCGCCAGGGAGCCCCCAGGTCGCCCGCGGGAGCGACGCTAGGAGCTAGGGTTTTTTCACGACAAAGGAATTTTACTGTCGGTTTGCCGTCACTGGTCACAAAGCTTCCCCTCTTACTCTCATCACTCACTCTCTCAACCAGTCCTCTCTTAAGATCTCACTGGCTAAAAGCATGCTTACCGACCAGGGGTAAATAACGACATCGTTTTTAGCGGGTAGTAATGGCCAGTGGCAACCGGTCTTGTTCCTATTTTGCAATTCATGGTTTGCATCCTGCTCGAAAATATATTGGATGGCCATTGTGAACAAGCTCAAGACATAGAACTCTTAACTCGGATCATTGTTCCTGCTTGTGTGGTAGATCTATATGTCGATGATGATTGTACGCATGTGTAGTTTGTTGAAATGTATGTTGATGATGTTTATAATCATGTATAGTTGTTTTATATGTATGGCAATGATGGATGTATGAAGAGTGGGAAGTTTAAGTCAACAAAGGAAAGATTCTTCGTCGGCGTGAGAAAAAAAAGGCTACCCTCTCGCTTAGGGTTTAGGGCTCCACCCTAGTATTTCGGCCTTGCAAGTCGATCCCATGCCATCCAATGCAGTTTCCTCCTATTCTCTTCATCCCCCCACCAGAAATCTCTCACCATTTTAGTTAGCTCCTCAATCAGACGGGCTGGGAACTTAAAAACACTCATAGCATAGGTGGGGAGCGATTGCATAATCGACTTAATTAAGGTTTCTTTTGCCGCTGAGGACATATACTTCTCGGCCCAGTCAGTAGCTCTTTTCCTGAATCTTTCCTTTGTTGATTTAAACTTCCCACTCTTCATACACCCCTCTGGAATACGTATAAAAGGCGATCATATGTATGTGCGTAAAAGGCTACCCTCTCGCTTAGGGTTTAGGGCTCCGGCAGCGATTTTTCATCCCGTGAGATTGGTTCACCAACACAACTGCCCTCGTGTTGCCTCTCCCTCTCCAGGACGTGGCTCTCCTGCTCTTGAGGCCCAGGTCCGTTCCCTTTGGGGTTCTGCGTGGCGGTGGGGGTTTTGGGGTTTGGACGTGATGGTGGCGGCGGCTTCGGCGTCATCTTCTTCAGGGAAGGAGAAGGCGATTGATGATATGCTCAAGCATTTGGTGCTTTGTGACGATGAGTTGGAAGATGTGACGATTGGGGCCGATCAAGTGAAGGAATTCAAGAAAGAAGCACGGTGGATGGCGATCGCCAAGGTTCACACAAGCCGCAATTTCAGCGCTGACGCCCTGTTTGCCAAGATGTGGGCGATCTGGAACCTGTCCAGGGATCCGGCATGTAGGGACGCGGGAGAAAACTTGTTTATCTTCCAGATGTACTGCTTAGGTGATTGGAAAAAGGTTGTCCAGCAGGGGCCTTGGACCTTCAGAGGCTGGGCGGTTTTGATCGAAGATTACGATGGCTGTGTTGATCCTGAGCAAGTGCAATTTGGGGGTCTGTATACGTGGGCACAAATCCATGGCATACCTGAACTCTATAGGAAGACACGGATTGTGGAAAATCTGGCTCAAAGGATTGGAAAGACTAGAGAGGTGCAGATGTCACCAAAACTTTTCTTTGAAGGAAATTATGTTCGCCTAAGGGTCTTGATCTGGCAATCCCCTTACATGTTTTGTCTCTCTGAATATCGAAGGAGAAGGAAGAAAGATGTTACTAGTCAAGTACGAGAAGCTCCCCTTCTTCTGTCGTCGCTGTGGGCTGATTGGACATGATCATGAGGAGTGTGGTGATGGATTCTGGGAGGAGAAGGATCTGCAGTATGGTTCTTGGTTGCTTGCTACCCGCCGTTCTTCGGTTCAAGATCAGGAGCCTAGGAGATTCACCACGCGTGAGCGTGGAAGGGGCAGCAGAACTGGCCAAGGTAGTGCTAACTTTCAGTCCAGGAAACGATCGTCCCAGGAGGCGGATTTGGATGCTTCTGAGGAAGAGGGCGAAACTGTTACTAGTCCTTTGAAGCCTCCAGCCAAGGACAAGGATGAATCTGATGCAGAGACGGGCGCAAGGCGAAATCTGAATTTTGATGGTCCAAATTCTATTGCGGGTGGCATAGAGAACAGTAGTGTGGCAGATGAGGAAGTAATACCCCCACCACCCCCAGCATATGTGGATCCTCGAGATCAAACAAAAATCAGGAAGACAGGTGGCTCAAAAAATACTATGGCATCATCGGCGGCCTCCAGTGAGGAGGACCGCCGGGCCCAATGAGTCTACTAGGCTGGAACTGTCGCGGGGCGGGGCCGCCGGGGACAGTTCGAGAGCTTGATTGCCTAGTGCAGTCATATAGGCCATGTCTAGTCTTCCTCTGCGAGACTAGGCAAAGTGAGGAGCGAGTAAAAAACTTGCGTTTCAGAATTGGTATGAGTGGATGCTTTCATGTTAAAGGTGTTGGAAAAGGAGGTGGTCTAGCTCTATACTGGCAGGAGGGTATTACAGTAGACCTCCTTTCTTTCATCAGAAGGCACATTGACGTGCATGTTAGCGGAGGCCCCTATGATTGCATGTGGAGAGGGACCTTTGTCTATGGCGAACCAAAACCTCAAGATCGTCATCTTATGTGGACATTGCTGCATGATCTAAACCCTCGCTCTTCGGAACCTTCGCTAATGATGGGAGATTTTAATGAAGCTATGTGGAAAGAGGAACACTTCTCGATGAGTAAACGCTCGGAAAGGTTGATGGATGACTTCAGAGATGCGCTATCACATTGTGACTTGCATGATATGGGTTTTGTAGGTTCTCCTTGGACATTTGATAATAAGCAGAAGGGAAGCAGAATGTGAGATTAAGGCTGGATAGAGCTGTAGCCTCGCCGGCGTGGTCAACTCGCTTCCCATATTATCGCCTCCGCCACTTAACTTCGTCGCGATCGGATCACTGCCCACTTCTTCTGGAGGCGGAGCGGATTCCAAGTTGCAGAGTGGGGAGGCCTATAAGAAGATACGAGATTGCATGGGAGAGGGAGCCGACGCTCCCGACAACTGTGGAGGAGGCGTGGTCCAGACGGGTGGCATGCAATGACCTCGGTGATGTCAATGCGTCTCTCGGAGAAGTTATGAACAGTCTATATGGTTGGAAGAACAAATTCTTTAAATCAGTCCCAAAGGAACTTGATCGCCTTCGGAAAGCAGTGGTGGCGACAAACCAAAATTCCGACCCAGCTAGCATAGAGGAGCGACAAAGGCTGCTTCACGAGATGGATAAAATGCTTTAGAGAGAGGAAATACAATGGATGCAAAGATCTCGAATTGCCTGGCTGCGAGAAGGGAACCGCAATACTAAATTCTTCCATCGCAAAGCTTCTGGATGCCACAAGAAAAATAGTATCCGAAGATTGAAGAGAGGAGATGGCACCTAGACCGTCTGACCCTGCTGAGATGGAGAACCTTGCCAGAGAGTTTTTCCAGGTTTTATTTACACGTGATGAGGATATCCAGCCGCATATCATTGTAGATAATATGGAAGAGTGTATCGACCAAGCAGCCAATGAGCGACTATGCGCACCTTTTACTGAAAAGGAGATAAGCGATGCCCTATTTCAGATCGGGCCTTTAAAAGCACCAGGACCATACGGCTTTCCAGCACGTTTCTTGCAACGTAATTGGGGCATTCTCCGGCAGGATGTGGTGAGCACGTTTCTTGCAACGTAATTGGGGCATTCTCCGGCAGGATGTGGTGGCAGCGGTGCAGCGTTTCTTCTTGGATGGGGTCATGCCGGATGAGGTTAATGACACGGCTATCGTCCTTATTCCGAAGACAAATGAACCAGAGGCTCTAAAGGACTTTCGGCCTATTAGCTTATGTAAGGTTATTTATAAAGTGGTGTCTAAGTGCTTGGTGAATAGACTACGACCGCTTCTGCAGGATATTATCTCACCGACACAGAGTGCTTTCATCCCTGGCAGGATGATAACTGATAATGCGCTGATGGCCTTTGAGTGTATTCATGCAATTCAAACCGGCTCCACGGCGAGATCGAGGTATTGTGCGTACAAGTTGGATATGGCTAAGGCATATGACCGCGTGGATTGGAGATTTTTTGAGGGAGTTCTTGCGAAAATGGGCTTTCATAGTCAATGGATACGGTGGATTATGGCGTGTGTCACCACTCTTCGCTATTCGGTCCATTTCAATGGTCATCTATTGGACTCCTTCACTCCTACTTGCGGGCTACGCTAAGGTGATCTGTTGTCGCCTTATTTATTTCTCTTTGTGGCTGATGGTCTTTCTTGTTTGATTAAAAGGAAGGTTGAAGAAGGAGCACTAAAGGAATTGCATATCTCTAGAAGAGCTCCTGGAATATCCCATCTTTTGTTTGCAGATGATTGCTTGATGTTTTTCCAGGGATCGATGGAACATGCCTCAGTTGTTAAAAGCATCTTGAATAACTATGAGAAGAGTACAGGTCAGCTCATTAGTCTTGGGAAATGTTCTATCATGTATGGTGATGGTTGTTCAGATCAAGTGCAACAAGAGATAAAGAATATTCTCCATTATGAAACATCCAGTTTTGAGAAAAAGTATTTGGGTTTGCCTATTCCAGAGGGCTGTATGAAGAGTGGGAAGTTTAAATCAACAAAGGAAAGATTCGGGAAAAGAGCTACTGACTGGGCTGAGAAGTATATGTCCTCAGCGGCAAAAGAAACCTTAATTAAGTCGATTCTGCAATCGCTCCCCACCTATGCTATGAGTGTTTTTAAGTTCCCAGCCGGTCTGATTGAGGAGCTAACTAAAATGGTGAGAGATTTCTGGTGGGGGATGAAGAGAATAGGATGAAACTGCATTGGATGGCATGGGATCGACTTGCATGTCCGAAATACCAGGGTGGTGTGGGCTTCCGTGACCTGAAATTTTTTAATCAAGCACTCCTGGCAAGACAGGCGTGGCGGCTGATTCATTTTCCTGACAGCTTGTGTGCTCGACTACTGAAGGCACGCACAACATTCATACAGAATACTTCACCATCTTGGCAGGGGATAGTACACGGTCTGGAATTACTGAAAAAGGGGATCATATGGAGAATTGGTTCTGGGACTAGTGTTCGCCTATTTAGAGACAATTGGTTACCGAGACCTGATGCACCCAAAGCGACAGCCATAAGTGGTGTGAGGCGCAGATGGGTTTCAGATTTAATAGAGCCAATAACTAGGACATGGGATGAAGAAATTGTCAGACGGAGTTGTCACCCGTTGGACGTTTCCACAATTCTATCAATTAGACTCTCTGCTCGGGTATCGGAGGACTTCGTGGCTTGCATACAAACTGGGGCTGCAGCCTGCCCTCGATGCAATGAGTCCAGGACAGTCCAGCTCGGAACCAGGAGGAGACAGGAAGGTTTGGGACTTAGTCTGGAAGGCTGTCGTGCCCCCAAAAATGTGTATATTCGCGTGGAAGGCAGCTACTAATACTCTTGCTGTCCGTGAAGCTCTGCATCGGTGTATGTCAAAGGTTGATCCGGTTTGTATCATATGTGGGCGGGGCAACGAGGACACTCACCATGCCCTGGTCACATGCACTATCGCGCGCGTTCTACGCGAGGAGATGCGCCGGTTCTGGTCCATGCCGAATGAGGAAGTCTTTCTCCGAGCTGGTGGAGAATGGATCCTTCGTCTTCTTGATCAAACCCCGGCAAAGAATAG
The DNA here is from genome assembly GCF_022539505.1 of Lolium rigidum. Taxonomy (NCBI): domain Eukaryota; kingdom Viridiplantae; phylum Streptophyta; class Magnoliopsida; order Poales; family Poaceae; genus Lolium; species Lolium rigidum. The sequence goes on along the minus strand of NC_061512.1, from coordinate 48,407,675 downwards.
AGATTATGTGATCTTCCTCCTCTGGAGGGTCTGGCATCACCGTAACAACTTAGTGCATGGAGACGGCAAAGCATCAGTTGCCACTTCTGTCCCGTACCTCCGCAGCTATGTTGATTCGTTCAGAATGTATGCTTCTACCCCGGTGAGTTCTTGTGACCTAAAGGGGAAGACAAGTGTGGAGATGCTCAATGAACTACCTGAGGGGCGGGTAACTATTTCAGAGTGGGTACCGCCAGAAGAAGGACAGATCAAGGTGAATGTTGATGCGGGCTGGAATCCGACTTCAAAGTGGACTGGGGTCGGTATCATAGCACGAGACTCCCAGGGTCGAGTTCTATGAACTGAATGGAAACATGTAGTCTGTTGTGCTAGTGCGGAGGAGGCTGAGGTCTTAGCATGTCTCGAGGGTCTGGGCCATCTGATCCAACATTTTGCAGGTCAAGGTATTTTGGAGACTGATTGCCTTCGAGTCGTCCAAGTTTTGAATGAAAACGGGAGGGATATATCTGAATGCTGGAACTTATACATGCAAGCTCAGGATATTTTGAGGGTCTACGGTGGTATCACAGTAGTGAAAGTAGGTCGTTTAGGCAACGCTGCAGCTCATAGCCTTGCTTCTTTAGGAAAGTCTGGTGCTAGTGATTCTCTCTGTAATGCAGCACCGCCGTGTGTGGCGGATTCCGTTGCAAACTATGTAACCTAACTTTGTTTGGAAGCGGCAGATTTCAGACGCACTCTTTTCCTCCCAGGGTACCGAAGGGGGCTGGGAGGTTTTTAATGAGGCGGCCTGTCTGCTTAATATATACTGTGGTTCCTTCAAAAAAATGATGGATGTATGCATGTGAAGTGTTTTGATATGTGCGCTGATTATGTTATTGAGGCTTGCATGCTGCTTGATAAGTTAGGGGTGGATCTACATGGTGTAATTTGTGCATATTATATACTTACTAGGATTGAACTTACCTAGTTTCAATGAGAGGTGAAAACATGTACAAATGTGAAGTACATGTATAAGGTGACTGTTTGCATATTTTAGTTCTCATCCTTCTACCAAATTTACCCTTATACATGACAATTGTGATATGTTTATGACTTATGTTAGATACATGCACTGATGATTGCCACGTTGTTAATATGATCCATGTTTCGCATTATTGACATGATCGACACGTATGTTGATTCTTCCAAGTTTTAACCTATTACAAGATATGAGTCTTGGTGAGTTCAGTCTAACCTTAGGTGTTTTTTCATATGTGCATTACCGTAGAATATTGAGCTTAAGCATGTGGTTGACCAAGTGGAAAAGACTCAGTGTATGAATTCTCCTAGGAAAGGGGATTCTTGTATGCCCACCTTTGCTTCAAACCAAGTTGTGCAAGATCATCGCCGTTGATGTTAGAAATGGCAAGTGGTTTAAGTACATGCATCTCAATGTTGTGGCTAGAACTCTATTTGAGTATAGTGGCATTGAGGTATCAACCACTCAGATGCACAATTATCTTAGGATGTGGTGGCATATGTGGGTCAGGGTGAATAAGCTTTGAGACATCATTGGAGTCAACTAGGTGTGAGCAGCCTAGACCATACTCTTGGAGGCCCAACATAAGTTTGGACATGCCAACGTTGATTATAGCATCTTGATTTCACTTCTTCCTCTAATCATTCATTATCTCTTGAAGACTAATTAACACGGTGTCTTCCAATACTAGGCCAACCCCAGGGATGCTGAGTTCCTAAACAAACCATTTCAAGACCATATTCTCTTCTAGTAGGGTACTGAAAAGTTTTCCATGGCGTCTACTGACCCTCTTGGTACCCAACAAAGGAGTATCGAGATAGTTAGGATCAAGAGGCCATAATCCATGATGGCTCTGATGAAATGTATGCCACACACAAGAGTATGATGCGCTCCTTGATGGAGTGAGTCTTCAAGAACATGACTAGATCTATTGAGGACATGGTTGGTGCCATTAGGAAGGAGAAAGAAATGGAGGTGCACCTTGATTCATGGATGTTGAAAGGTTCGGTGAAGAAACCATGATGTTGCGAACGAACGTCCTCCTGAACAACAATGCACAAGATCTCAATTTCGTTGGGATGAACGCACTAACAGTAGTACCTTTGTTTTCAAGCACTGCTACTAGAACTAACTATAGTGCTTTGTAAACTTGTGATGGTGGTCATATTTTGTGAGGTGGTCAATTCTGGTAGCTTGGAAAAGATAAACTTATGATTGTGTGTTATATTTTTAAGGTGGTATACACTAAGCCCTCTGATAGTGAACCACGATGTAGTGGTAGGATAACACCCTTTTTGTTGTCGTGGTAGGATGTGATGGGTTCATAGCATAGATAAAAAAATGCCAGAACGAACAAAACCAAGATCCAATCTAGGAAAAAGCCAATATCTAATCTACTAGATTGAAGCAACAAAATGGATTGCATCTTACCCTTGAAGAACTGAAGTGGTAGCGAGATCAGATCTCGTGGACGAAGTGGTAGATCCTCCGTGGAATCCCAGCACCACGACGTTGTGGTGGTCGTGGTGGAGGAGAAATGTTGGATGCCTAGTTGGTTGTCGCATGCTAACAACCAAACACATTTAAAAGTAAATGGTTTTATATTTTAACATGTTGTGTGATCTTCTTACACTTCCCAAATAACCCCTAAATTCTCACCCCTTGCACTTATACCATCCATGTGTTCACTCTTCTATAAGAATCCGAGAGTAGGGGTCACATGTCGATTCAAATGGCATCATAATAAGTGACACATCGTCCTAATATGTTGGTCTGGTCTATTAGGGAAGAGATCATCGAAAAATTAGTGCATTATTTCGGCGCTTGATACGTCTCAAATGTATCTATAATTTCTTATGTTCCATGCTAGTTTTATGACAATACTCACATGTTTTATATACACTTTATATAATTTTGATGCATTTTCCGGTACTAACCTATTAACAAGATGCCGAAGCGCCAGTTCCTGTTTTCTGCTGTTTTTTGTTTCAGAAATCCTACACAGGAAATATTCTCGGAATTGGACGAAACAAAAGCCCACGGTCTTATTTTCCACGGAGCCTTCCAGAACACCGAAGAGGAGACGAAGAGGAGCCACGAGGCGGCCACACCCTAGGGGGGCGCGGCCCCACCCCAGGCCGCGCCGCCCTATGGGGTGGGCCCCTCGGGACTCCACCGACATTGCCCCTTCGCCTATATATTCCTTCCGTCGCGAAAACCCTAAAACAAGAAGTCATATTCCACGAAGAGTTTCGTAGCCGCCGCCATCACGAAGACAAGTTTCGGGGGACAGAAGTCTCTGTTCCGGCACGCCGCCGGGACGGGGAAGTGCCCCCGGAAGCCATCTCCATCGACTCCACCACCATCTTCATCGCCGTTGCTGTCTCCCATGATGAGGAGGGAGTAGTTCTCCCCCGAGGCTAAGGGCTCTACCGGTAGCTATGTGGTTCATCTCTCTCTCTCCCATGGTGTGATCTTTATGTGATCATGAGCTTTGTATCACTATTAATCTATGTGCTACTCTAGTGATGTTATTAAAGTAGTCTATTCCTCCTCCATGATGTAAAGTTGACAGTGTGTGCATCATGTAGTACTTGGCGTAGGTTATGATTGTAATCTCTTGTGGATTATGAAGTTAACTATTACTATGATAGTATTGATCGATGTGATCTATTCCCCCTTTTATAGCTATTGTTGACAGTGTGTATGCTATGTTAGTACTCGGTCTAAATTGCAACGGTATTATCTTGGATTATGATTTGATGAGGATATCCCTATGAGTGGTGTTTGTCAAGTACTTGATGAACTTTGAGTGGAGCTTTCGTAGCCACTACGTGATGATTAGTGATTCCAATAGGAGAGTAATTCAGAGTAGCACAAGTGAAGTTCTAGTTGAATATGTAGATGTTGCTTTTGTCTATTATGCACTCTAGAGGTTACTTTAATATGAACTCCGGAGTCACTCTCCACGATGTGACGGTGACAGTGTGCGCATCGTGTGTGATTCCTTTATGACGTTGTGGAGCTTGTTTACTCCGGCTTGAGGTGTGCTTTTGTAGCCCTACACAATGAATGGTGTTTGTTATCCAACAAGAGAGTGTTTAAGAGTAGCTTTATTCAATTATGTGATCATTGTTGAGAGTGTCCACTCATGAAAGTATGATCCCTAGGCCTTGTTTCTAAGCATTGAAACACCGTTTCCATCAAGTTCTGTTACATGTTCGCTTGCTACCATCTTTATTTCAGATTGCAATTACTACTTACAATCATCCATATTACTTGTATTTCACTATCTCTTCGCCGAACTAGTGCACCTATACATCTGACAAGTGTATTAGGTGTGTTGGGGACACAAGAGACTTCTTGTATCTTAATTGCGGGGTTGCTTGAGAGGGATATCTTTGACCTCTACCTCCCCGAGTTCGATAAACCTTGGGTGATTCACTTAAGGGAAACTTGCTGCTGTTCTACAAACCTCTGCTCTTGGAGGCCCAACACTGTCTACAGGAATAGAAGCGTGCGTAGACATCAAGCTATTTTCTAGCGCCGTTGCTGGGGAGGTAAGGTAAAAGTTATTCACATCCTCCGATTATTAAGCTATTTCCTAGCACTGTTGCCGGTGTGTGAGTGCCCGAAGCTATTTCCTTTAGATCCCGCAATTATATCTTTTTGTTTCTTGTTTTTATTTTTCACTAGTTAGGCTTAATGGAAAACAACAACAAAATTAGAGATCTTTATAGTATTTATCTTGAATTAGGACATGATGTGTTTGAAGAGAGGATTAAAAAACCCATGGAACTTTGTTTGCAAAATAGTTGTAGCAATGTTATTAGCATGAACTCTTTGAACACTATTATTGCTAATGGTATGGAATAATTTAAGCTTGGGGAAGCTGGTTGTGATATTTTTAGTCCCCCAAGTTTTGAGGAGAAAATTTTCTTTGATGATACTTTGCCTCCCATTTATGATGATTATAATGATAGTGGTATTTTGGTGCCACCTACTATGGAGGATAAAGTTTATTATGATTATGCCATGCCTGCAATTTATGATGATTACAATGATGGTTGTGATAGCTTTACTCCCACTATTACTAATAAAATTGATTATGCTTATGTGGACAGTAATGATACTTTTATGCATGTGAATAAGAATGCTTTATGTGATAGGTATATTGTTGAGTTTGTTCATGATGCTAATGGAAATTATTATGAGAGAGGAAAATATGGTTGTAGAAATTTTCATGGTACTAAAACACCTCTCTACATGCTGAAAATTTTGAAGTTACTCATGTTTTATCTTCCAATGCTTGTCACTTTGATCTTCATGAATTTATTTGTGTACAAGATTCCTATGCATAGGAAGCGGGTTAGGCTTAAATTTGTTTCATACTTGCTTTTTGATGCTCTCTTTGCTTCAACTCTCATCCTTACGTGAGCATCATTAAAATTACCGAGCCCATCTTAATGGCTATAAAGAAAGCAATTCTTGGGAGATAACCCATGTTTTTATTTTGCTACTGTTTTGTTGTGTCTTGGAAGTTGTTACTACTGTAGCAACCTCTCCTTATCTTTATTTTATTGCATTGTCGTGCCAAGTAAAGTCTTTGATAGAAGGTTGATACTAGATTTGGATTTCTGCGCAGAAACATATTTTTAGCTGTCACGAATTTGAGTTGATCTCTCTGTAGGAGAGTCTAAAAATTCTGTAAAAATTCATGAGTAATCCTCAGATATGTACGCAACTTTCATTCAAATTTGAGCTTCTTCATCTGAGCATGTCAAGTGCCTCGAAAAAATTCGTCTTTACGGATTGTTCTGTTTTGACAGATTCTGCCTTTTATTTCGCATTGCCTCTTTTACTGTGTTTGAGTAGGTTTCTTTGCTCCATTAAATTTCAGTAACCTTGGGTAATATCCAGAAGTGTTGGGAATGATTGTGTCCTTGCTGAACATGTGAATTTTTGATTATGCACTAACCCTCTAATGAGATTGTTTTGAGTTTGGTGTGAAGGAAGTTTTCAAGGATCAAGAGAGGAGGATGATATAATATGATCAAGAAGAGTGAAAAGTCTAAGCTTGGGGATGCTCCCGTGGTTCATCCCTGCATATTTCAAGAAGACTCAAGCATCTAAGCTTGGGGATGCCCAAGGCATCCCCTTCTTCATCAACAACTTATCAGGTCACCTCTAGTGAAACTATATTTTTATTCCGTCACATCTTATGTGCTTTACTTGGAGCGTCTGTGTGCTTTTATTTTTTGTGTTTGAATAAATTCGGATCCTAGCAGTCCTTGTGTGGGAGAGAGACACGCTCCGCTTTTTCATATGAACACTTGTGTTCTTCATTTTACTTTTAATGTTCGTGGCGAAAGTTAAAAGTTGCTGCATTTATTGCTATTTGGTTGGAAACAGAAAATGCTTCATGTGGTAATTGGTATATTGTCTTGAATAGTGTGATACTTGGCAATTGTTTTAAGTTCTCAAGTAGATCATGTTTAAGATCTTGCATCATGTAGTTTGAACCTATTAGTGGAGAACTACCGTAGAGCTTGTTGAAATTTGGTTTGCATGATTGGTCTCTCTAAAGTCTAGATATTTTCTGGTAAAAGTGTTTGAGCAACAAGGAAGACAGTGTAGAGTCTTATAATGCTTGCAATATGTTCTTATGTAAGTTTTGCTGTACCGGTTCATACTTGTGTTTGCTTCAAACAACCTTGCTAGCCAAAGCCTTGTACTGAGAGGGAATGCTTCTTGTGCATCCAAAACCTTGAGCCAAAACTTATGCCATTTGTGTCCACTATAACTACCTACTATGTGGTATTTTTCTGCCATTCCAAAGTAAATTGCTTGTGTGCTACCTTTAAAAAATTCATTCCTTGTCTTTGCAATACATAGCTCATGGGAAAGTAGCCTAAAAAACTATTGTAGTAAAGAATATGTCGCTTATGTATCTTAGTTCTTATAAGTTGCTTGTTGAGTGGTAACCATGTTATCTGGGGACGCCATCAACCTGTCACACCTTTGTTGAATATCATGTGAGTTGCTATGCATGTTCGTCTTGTCTGAAGTAAGGGAGATTTGCCATGAGTTGAATGGTTTGAGTATGCATATTGTTAGAGAAGAACATTGGGCCGCCAACCAAAGCCATGTATCATGGTGGAAGTTTCAGCTTGGACATTAATCCTCAAATCTCTTATGAGAATATTATCTGTTGTTGAATGCTTAAAGCATAAAAGAGGAGTCCATTATCTGTTTTCTATGTTGTCCCGGTACGGATGTCCTCAAGTTGAGATCTATCAAAATTGAGAGATCAAATGCGATCTATCTCCTTGGTCCTTTGTACAGGTGGCATAGAGGTACCCCTTTGTGACACTTGGTTGAAACATATGTAATGCAATGATAATCCATGGAAATCCGAGCTAATTAGGACAAGGAGCGGGCACTATTAGTATTCGATGCATGAGGCTTGCAACTTATAGGAGGTTTTATGCATAACACATATGAATTATTACTACCGTTGACAAAATTGTTTTCATGTTTTCAAAATAAAAAGCTCTAGCACATGAGTAATCCTTGCTTCCCTCTGCGAAGGGTCTTTCTTTTACTTTATGTTGAGTCAGTTTACCTACTTCTTTCCATCTTAGAAGCAAACACTTGTGTCAGCTTGTGTGCATTGATTCTTACATACTTGCTTATTTGCACTCATCATATTACTTTGTGTTGACAATTATCCATGAGATATACATGTTGAAAGTTGAAAGCAAGCTGCTGAAACTTATATCTTCCTTTGTGTTGTTTCAAAACCTTCTATTAAGAATCTATTGCTTTATGAGTTAACTCTTATGCAAGACTTGTTGATGCTTGTCTTGAAAGTACTATTCATGAAAATTCTTTGCTATATGATTCAGTTGTTTATTCATTATCTTTACCATTGCTTTGAATCACTTCATTCATCTCATATGCTTTACAATAGTATTGATCAAGAGTATGATAGTAGCATGTCACTTCAGAAATTATCCTTGTTATCGTTTACCTACTCGAGGGTGAGTAGGAACTAAGCTTGGGGATGCTTGATACGTCTCAAACGTATCTATAATTTCTTATGTTCCATGCTAGTTTTATGACAATACTCACATGTTTTATATACACTTTATATCATTTTGATGCATTTTCCGGTACTAACCTATTAACAAGATGCCGAAGAGCCGGTTCTCGTTTTACGCTGTTTTTGGTTTCAAAAATCCTACACGGAAATATTCTCGGAATTGGACGAAACAAAAGCCCACGGTCTTATTTTCCACGGAGGCTTCCAGAACACCGAAGAGGAGACGAAGAGGAGCCACGAGGCGGCCACACCCTAGGGGGGCGCGGCCCCACCCCTGGCCGCGCCGCCCTATGGGGTGGGCCCCTCGGGACTCCACCGACATCGCCCCTTCGCCTATATATTCCTTCCGTCGCGAAAACCCTAAAACAAGAAGTCATATTCCACGAAGAGTTCCGTAGACGCCGCCATCGCGAAGACAAGTTTCGGGGGACAGAAGTCTCTGTTCCGGCACGCCGCCGGGACGGGGAAGTGCCCCCGGAAGCCATCTCCATCGACTCCACCGCCATCTTCATCGCCGTTGCTGTCTCCCATGATGAGGAGGGAATAGTTCTCCCCCGAGGCTAAGGGCTCTACCGGTAGCTATGTGGTTCATCTTTCTCTCCCATGGTGTGTGATCTTTATGTGATCATGAGCTTTGTATCACTATTAATCTATGTGCTACTCTAGTGATGTTATTAAAGTAGTCTATTCCTCCTCCATGATGTAAAGTTGACAGTGTGTGCATCATGTAGTACTTGGCGTAGGTTATGATTGTAATCTCTTGTGGATTATGAAGTTAACTATTACTATGATAGTATTGATGTGATCTATTCCCCCTTTCATAGTTATTGTTGACAGTGTGTATGCTATATTAGTACTCGGTCTAAATTGCAACGGTATTATCTTGGATTATGATTTGATGAGGATATCCCTATGAGTGGTGTTTGTCAAGTACTTGATGAACTTTGAGTGGAGCTTTCGTAGCCACTACGTGATGATTAGTGATTCCAATAGGAGAGTAATTCAGAGTAGCACAAGTGATGTTCTAGTTGAATATGTAGATGTTGCTCTTGTCTATTATGCACTCTAGAGGTTACTTTAATATGAACTCCGGAGTCACTCTCCACGATGTGAAGGTGACAGTGTGCGTATCGTGTGTGATTCCTTTATGACGTTGTGGAGCTTGTTTACTCCGGCTTGAGGTGTGCTTTTGTAGCCCTACACAATGAATGGTTTTTGTTATCCAACAAGAGAGTGTTTAAGAGTAGCTTTATTCAATTATGTGATCATTGTTGAGAGTGTCCACTAGTGAAAGTATGATCCCTAGGCCTTGTTTCTAAGCATTGAAACACCGTTTCCATCAAGTTACGTTACATGTTCGCTTGCTACCATCTTTATTTCAGATTGCAATTACTACTTACAATCATCCATATTACTTGTATTTCACTATCTCTTCGCCGAACTAGTGCACCTATACATCTGACAAGTGTATTAGGTGTGTTGGGGACACAAGAGACTTCTTGTATCTTAATTGCGGGGTTGCTTGAGAGGGATATCTTTGACCTCTACCTCCCTGAGTTCGATAAACCTTGGGTGATTCACTTAAGGGAAACTTGCTGCTGTTCTACAAACCTCTGCTCTTGGAGGCCCAACACTGTCTACAGGAATAGAAGCGTGCGTAGACATCAGCGCTAATAGCGCTTTAGCATATATGGTGAGCCCATACTAAAGCATCATAAAGTTTTCACGCTATTATCGGGCCTTTTGTCCCAAAGGCCTAAGTTTTCCTCGTTAGGAAGAAGAAGTTGCTTCATGTTTGTGGTGGTGATGAACTATAATCTCATGGTTCATCTTCTAAATCAAATTATTACATCACTGATGGTTCTTTATAAGTTATATATGCTATTGTTGCCCCGTGGGATGTCAATGTTCGGTTTGTAGACAATTGGAGAAATCCATTGTTCTTGGGCTATATCTATTTTTTTTTCAAAATGGTATTTGAAATATAGCACAATGTTGTGTGTATAGCATTTAGAGAAGGCAACCATTATTTATTTTAGCGCTCTATTTTAAACATTGACATAGATAAAAGAATTACATTGAAATCAAATATTAAATCGTAAAAGAAAAATTCCGGTGTTTAAACGTAATCCAGTATGAAGTTAGTTATTAATTTTGGTTCAACTTTTAATAGAGTGACATAAGTTTAATTCATAATTGAATGTACTCATTTTGTTAGTATCTTACTTTAGCTTCTCTGTGTTTCTGTTCGCTTGTCTAAAGTTCTTTCAATTAGGGTCTGCTGCAAGCGAGAAAATGACAAAAGAAAACTACCACATATGAGACGATCTTGTTAGGGAAGTACCACTTTAGGGATTCTCGACAAATAAATACCACTTCATGGATATGGTCGTGAGAAGAAGCATTGATCCGTCACGTTTAACAGTTTAACCATGTTTCTGACCGCTCGGGCCCACCATGTCAGGTCCACGTGGCAAGAACAGATAAAGTAAGGCTCGTTGTCGTTAGGGCTCCATTCGGACAACGTCTTTGACTAGTCCATCTCAGTTAACAAGAATCAGTTAGGCTCCCACAATAGGAATAGCGACTGGAGGTGGCGGCGGCCCCTGGGGGCGACAGGGGAGGTGTCGGTGGTCCACCGGGCAGCGACACCGTTGGTCGCAGCTTTGGTGGCGGCGGGCGATTTGTTCGAAAGGTACTTTTGGCACGGGCTTCAACATGTGAATTTTCGATATGGACTCTGACGACGACCACGAGTTGATCGAGATCTTGTCGGAGACGAACCATGAGGTGGTGCATCCCGATGTTTCTTCACAGTTGGGGTCATCACCGTTGGTCAATGGAGAGGACCCACTCAACCACTATGTCTCCGACGGTGGGTAAAATTCTAAAATTGGGTGGATCTCGAAATTTGTAGAAATGTTTGCTAGGTCCTGTCGATTTAGCTAAATGTAGGGATGCAAAACATTGAATGTTTGTATTATTTATCATTTAGGCACGATTCAGATATGTGGGACATGTACATTTTTTTTTCGATATGGGAGCGATGCCCCGGCCTCTGCATCGCTCCCATTTATTTAAAATAGTACTGTAAACAAGAGTATTTATTACACATGAAAGTGTGCCATCGATGCAACACTACCAACCAGCTTAAGATGAAAAGTACAAAAACTAGCCATCTCGAATCCTACTAATATGACGCCATCCAGTAGCCTGGAAATAAGTGGGACATGTACATACAGTATGATAGCTCTAAATTTGTGCAATCCAAGATGCGATGTTGTGATATTAGGTTTCTGAACTTGTTGTCACTAATCAAGAAGGAAGGTTATGTGTCGTGTGTTACAATGTACTATGTAAGTTAAGGAAGAAGGGGAGAATCTAAATGGGCTTGAATTAGTGGACAACAATGTCAAGGCGGAAGAGTTGGTCAGGAAGTATGAGAGGTCTACAAAATTGGTGTTAATTGTGATGAGGGACAAGAGCAAGCAAGCCATTGTTGTGTCACCAGTGAATACCAAGAAGGCATCCAAATTATTTGCAAGATCTTATCCAAGCCACATTTATGTTGATGTAGAGGAGGAAGGGCCCAGTCATAATCAGTTTCAATCACATAAAAGTGTGTACATGCAGCCCTTTTATACACAAACTGGTGATGATTTTATGTTTGAAGAGGAAGAAGAGAATGTAGACGAGGAGAAATATGAACATAGTTCTGATGGCAGTGATAGTTGGATGTAACCATGCTAGGTTGACCTAGCCTATGTAGATGAATTGAGGAGGAGGAGGAGGAGGAGGAGGAGGAGGAGGACGACGAGGAGGAGGAGGAGGAGGTTATGAAAACAAATGCATTACTCACTAATGTTTGCACCGGTTCAAACAATTGCATTACTTAAAAAAACTTCAGAAACAACACATCCTAAAAACCTTCATCTTGTGCACCATCCTTCGAAAGATACAAACTTGTCGGCGGCAACTCAATGTTTACAAAGTGTAGGAGCTTCTCCATCCTCTAGTCCGCTAAAATCGGAGTCATAGATGGTATTGACGACCTAACATTTCGATTGCATGCAAAATTAGAGCAAATCTACCTCAGCTACAAAAATCCCCAAATTCAAAACTAAATGTAACCATAGATATCAGAGAACGAAATCAAAACACTCACCGAGCTACCATCCGAGCATAGATCTGAGGAAGATTCCTCACCATCACCCCACGAAACCATGGCGGCGGCAGAAGAAGAAACTCCGGCGGCGGGGCAGGGGGACTGAGCTCAAGCGACGGTGGGGAATGAAGCAAAGGGGGTGGAGTGAGAGCGAAGAACGACTATTTCCCTTTTTAACAAGGCGGTCCGAATGGAGCCCTAATGGCGGTGAACCTTCCCCTGTCCGCTCTTGCCACATGGACCTGACATGGTGGGTCAGAGCGGTTAGAAACATGGTTAAACTGCTAAACGTGACGGATCAACGCTTCTTGTCACGACCATACCTCTGAAGTGGTATTTATGTATCGAAAATCCCTAAAGTGGTAGTTTTCTGACAAGTTCGTCCGGAGTGTGGTAATTTTTTGTTATTTTCTCGCCACAATCAGGCGAAAACACATACTCTTTGTTGTCAGATTATTCTCCGAAGAAAGAATAAGAAACAATAAAAATCTTTAATACAGCTCATCATGCTGGAAAGAGGTGTCATATTTCCGTTTTAAAATAAAGTGGGATAGTGCATCAATTCTTTTCGAAGAAAAGCCCACGATGCGTATGGAACTTCGTTCAGGTACCACCCTATATATTGAAGGCTGCCTTTCTAATCATTCTGAATATTGCCCCTCCAATAATCATGTTGGGTCTGAATTAGACCAATCGCTACATGTATCTTTGACCGGCAACTCATGCAGTTATGCAGGGACACGGTCACACAGGCCAAATGGGTTACCTTGACGGTGATCTAGCATTAAGACTGGGCAGGGTCGGGCCTGACCGCCTGAGCAGCCTCATTTTCCAATATTCAAAATAAATCAAACATTGATAAATAATAAATTTCAGAGAAATTTAGGAGTGAAGGATAAAATATCAGTCAAACCCAAACCACCTGATGTAATGTTAAACAAATTCCTGACAAGAGATCATGTTGGATCACGTCTCTTCCCTCCTTTGGCTGACCTACTTGTTTACATCCTCCATGGCTTATCTTAGTCTTCACCATGCACATTAATTTGAGCACCGGCCTCCCCTCATCTTTAGGTTTGACTAGAAAGTTAACTAACTGAATTCTTCTGATAGAAAATCACTTTAATTACAGTTAACCGTTATGATGCTTAAGAAGATCTCACTCACATCATATCTAAACGTTTCCCAATGATGGCTCTTCTTATATATATTGCACCTTTCGTCTATCTAGCTCGCTTCACGTTTCTTGGTCCCCTCCCAGAAATCTAATCTACTTTTCTTAAGAAGCAAATGCATTGTTACACCTAAAGTTTGCACTATCATAAGATCAGATTCAGATGGGAGGAGGTCGTGGCAATGATGAAACCAAACAGACACAAAGTACAAGCTTTTCTGTTTATTATGGTAGGCTGCAACTTTCAGTCTGTCACACTATGGACCTTGACACATGGTGTCCATTGCTATGATCAGGAATCTGCCCATTGTTATAAGGTCGTGCCTTGTACTAGCTTTCTTCTCATTTCCAAATCTGCCCCTCTCTTTTCATTACCTTTTACTTGAAAGGTTTGGAGATCAGCTGTACAGGTAGTACATTTGTGAGTAATGTTAGGTCCATACTTGCAGGCTGTGGTGAGATCTAGGATTGGTTCTTGCATTCATCCCTACACAAGAATCAAACTCTCTAGATCCATGAGCATATTTTGCAGATAAGCTTTGAACAAGCCTAGTTCTCATCAATCATCCAGGCAGGACCGCAGGAGCCCACAAAGCCAGCAAATGAGGGTGTCCTATGAGGGAGAAAGCAGTGACCGGGATACTGTGCTGAGCAGCACTTCATGGTTCTGCATGCACAGAGGATGTGTACATGTTGAGCATGGCAGCCATGCCCTACCCACTTTGCAGTGTCCTGCTCCAGCCATCCATGGCTGATCAATCAGATTTGTCCTCCAAAAGGAAGACTGGTCTGAGCTGGTTAACCATCCACTGTCATGTCATTATAGTACAGTCTGTGGGCAAGTGACAAGACCTTGGCATGCATCAATTGGTAGCCTTAAAAGTCAAAGTGAGATTTGGATCCCTCTCCCTGTCAATTTGTTCATTGGCATTGTGCTTGTGCACGCTCTGGTTTGGCCTGGAGCATCAGTGATTAGTTCCTTCTTCACCTACTAGATGTCTTGCTAGTTGTTGCAGTCAGATGCAAACTTAGGAGTGTGCTTCTGATTTTCCAATTGATGTTTTCCCCCTTTTCTTTCTGAATGTTAGTAACAGCTATAACTTGCTCACATGCTCATATGCCTGATGCTTGGAAATCAAAAGAGAGGAATCAACTGATCGCCATGCCCATGACTTGGCAAGTTGGCATGTGTATATATACTCTTCCTCCCTAATCAAGGTTGATGCATATAAAGAAGCATGCACTGAAGTACTCTAATAAGATGTGATAAAAATATTGCTGATGTGTGTTCATAGAATTGTATTATCTCCTTGATATTTAATACATACAAAGATGCATGGACGGTATTTAGTTTGTGCAAGCTTAATTCATCATTGGATAAGCATAATAACAGAGTTTTTGTCACCCTAGTAATAGTTTAATATAGCTTCTGTTACACTCACTGTCATCATGTTTACATGATGCAATAATTTCGTGATATACATGCCACATGGCATGGCATCTAGGTAGTGACATTAAGAAGGATCCAACACCAAATCTTCCATCTTGCATGATCTCCTCCTCTTCAAGATGTGTTTCACTACTCTGGAGCAGGGTCTGGACAAGCACATAAACTGTGCATGCATGTTCATGTATGGATCTTTCCAAGAGTCCAGCGAAAACAGTGCCCAGATTGGATTTTGCTGAGGTTTATTGAAGCAATCAACCTAGATTAGACCGTCACTCCCAAGGAAAAAATTAATCTAGAATTAGGTGTATGCATGCATGTGTGGCTGCATTTTCTCTTGGACCTACTACATTTTCTCTTGGACCTACTACATGGAGAGCCGGTTGAACATCCATCATGTCACACATCGAACTTACTGCTTTTCTTATCTAGTTGCTAAGCAATCCACATGCAGTATAGATTCTATAGAACATTAAAACCCCAATTCATGTAAATCTCAACCATGGTAATAAGGTTTGACGATTCCAATACATATCATCTTCTTTTCTTGCTCATGAACAATCAACTTTTGTTATTTCCTTCAATTGCTATTTCTTCATTTCAACAATGGCCAGTCTGGTGTTCACGCCGATAATGCAGGAAGCTGACAATTGGCTGATGGCCGGCCGCCGATGTACTAGTGAAATGCTTCATCGACCTCGAGAGCCAGACTAGCTTGGCCTAACGCCTTGATATGCATAATTTTCCTTTTCTTTTGTTTTTAAGAAACCCCAATTCCTTTTATTCGAAATTTATTCATCTATGATCAATGAAAAAGCAGCTCCGGCCCGCCTTTTTGTCAAAAAAAAAAGTTTCCCATTTCATTTCTAGCAGCATCTCTTTTGCAGATATGTTGTGAGCGATGAATGCAAGAATTCGAGACATTACAGAATGGAGTTGTATTGTACAATGGATATATGTGCAAAGATCAGATTGATATTGATGGCCTCTTCAGTACAGCTATTGTTCTCAGCGAACGGATCCAAAACAGTTGTACGTATAGAAGGGAAACAAAGTTTAATTGTTAATAAAAATCCACAACTGCATAAATGTGTATGCACATATCTCACGGCGCCACCAGCTACATTACGAAATGCTCTCAGCTGAAAACTATGTTTTCTCCCTAATTTCTTGGACGGCCAACTGTATGTACCTACTGATTACAATTGAGCAATAACTTTTCATTTTTTACACGAAAAGAGAAGCATCCAATGTGTACCTAGAGATGGGCTTAAAATGCTATTAAGTGTTCAACTAGCACGTCAGCCACGTCTGGAACAAAACAGAGGCTAACATGAGGACGGTTAACCCTGCTTGCGATGCCATAGTTAACATGAGGACGGTTGACATCAGGTGATCTGCCGCTGCCGGCAAGAGCTTACATGCACGACTGAAGATTGGCCTATTAATCAAATCGGGCTGCAAAACCCTGGTAAGCTCTTGCCACCTTGATCTTAATTATCGAAAAGTTCATTTGGTTGCAATTTTGACAGCTGCTCTTTAGAGTTGCTATCCTCACTCGTGGTAGAGAGCCTTTGGTCATCTGTGTTTTGATAAAGGGATTATATTAATATAAGATATTCTTTCAAAAAAATATTAATATAAGATACTAAATACATCTAGCCTCAAGAATGCATACATCCAAAAATAAAAGAAAGAAGACCCTACCAAGATGATCAATCACTAGCAGCAGCACATAAACCGCCATCAAATACAATACCCAGATTACAAAAGAGGTTCTCTAAAAGCCACAATCTCTAAAGGGGAACCGTGCCCAAGCGCCGGTGTCACCTAATCAACAGTTCTTAGATTCTTACTCGCAAAAAAAAAAAAAAAAAGATCTTAGATTCTCACACTAGTAGAAAACCTCTCATCCATCTAAGCCATTGGTACCGGTTCCCTTACGAACCGGTACCAATGGGGTTATCTATACCGGTTGAATAGCTCTGGCGGGCGAGGAGATTTGGTACCGGTTCGTTAGGAGCTTTCGTACCGGTTCGTGTTAGGAACCGGTACGAAAGGTCTTCGGCCAAAATTCAGACGCGTGGTGGGGCCCAGGCTGGACCTTTGGTACCGGTTCGTAACACGAACCGGTACGAAAGTACCCAGCCATATCAAAATCGCCCAGATCGTCCCGAGCCCCCTGCTGGCTCTCATTTTTCTCTTCTTCCTCACAATCTAAATTTTTCTCCACCTCTCACACTCCAATAATCTTTATTTTTCTCCACCATTTTAACAAGATTAACGGCATGCATCTATCCAAGGGTTAGCAATATCATCCTTTCTTCCGGCGTTCCTAATTTAGCTCATTTCTTTGGTAGTTTAACTCGTACTATTTTTCTAGTGCTAGCAAGGTGTTTGATGAAATGCCTAAGTTAGGGATTTTACTTTTTTTATAATCAATTTGAGCTGAAATTATGGTATATTTTGTAGGTTTTAATTAGTATCATCCCCGTCCTCACCGCCGTCGATCGCTAGCGTCGTCCCCTAGCCGGCACCGTACAACCTCGGTGAGCCTCTTCTTTTTATAAAAAAAACTTAGTTTTATGTGATGAACTTGAATATTAATTAAGTTGGTCACTCATATATCCATGATGTTGTGTACTTAATGATTTTTGATATACATATAAAATGCAGATGAGTCGACATTGGATGTACGGTGACCGGGTCCATCCCGAGTTCATTACTGGCATGCATTATTTTCTCAACGTGGCTGAGGCAAACAGGCGATCGAATGGTTTCATGTATTGTCCATGTAGTTCCTGTAAGAATATGAAGGATTACTCTACCTCGAAGACCCTTCACGTCCACCTGCTGGAGAATGGTTTCATGCCCAGCTATAATTGTTGGACCAAGCACGGAGAAAGAGGGGTTATATTGGAAGACAACGAAGAAGAAGAGGATAGTGACAACTATCCCTTATTCATTGAAGACGGTGGTAGTAGAATGGGGGAAGACGAAGCTGAAGAAGAGCTCATTTTCGATGAGCCGATTTTTGATGACCCGGATGACGATTTGGGTCGGGCCATTCTTGATGCGAAGATGAACTGCGGAAATGAAAAGGAGAGGTTGAAGTTGGAGAAAATGTTAGAGGATCACAACAAACTGTTGTACCCAAATTGCGAAAATGGTCGGAAAAAGCTGGGTACCACGCTGGAATTGCTGCGGTGGAAGGCGAGAGAATGGTACTTCGACAAGGGATTTGAAAAGTTGCTGAAAATAATAAAGAAGATGCTTCCGGGGGAGAACGTGTTGCCCTCTAGCACGTACGAAGCAAAGAAGGTTGTCCGCCCTCTAGGATTAGAGGTGCGGAAGATACATGCATGCATCAATGATCGCATCCTCTACCGCGGGGAGTACGAGAATTTGAATGCATGCCCGGTATGTAGTGCATTGAGGTATAAGATCGGGCGAGATGACCACGGCGATGTTGAGGGTGAGTCCACCCCCGGGAAGAGGGTTCCTGCGAAGGTGATGTGGTATGCTCCTATAATACCACGGTTGAAACGTTTGTTCCGGAACAAAGAGCATGCCAAGTTGTTGCGATGGCACAAAGAGGACCGTAAGAAAGATGTGATGCTTGAGACACCCCGCCGACGGGTCGCGGTGGAGAAAAATCGACGAGAGAGTTCAAGTCATTTTCGGATGACGCAAGGAACTTAAGATTTGGTCTAAGTACGAGATGGCTTTAATCCTTTCGGGGAGCGAGCTCCAGTCATAGCACCTGGCCGGTGACTCTATGTATCTATAACCTTCCTCCTTGGTTGTGCATGAAGCGGAAGTTCATTATGATGCCGGTGCTCATCCGGGGCCCGAAGCAACCCGGCAACGACATTGATGTGTACACGAGGCCATTGGTTGAAGAACTTTTAGAGTTGTGGCGTGACGAAGGTGTACCTGTGTGGGATGAGCACGAACAAAAGGAATTTAACCTACGAGCGTTGTTATTTGTAACCATCAATGATTGGCCTGCTCTTGGTAACATTTCGAGGCGGTCAAACAAGGGATACAATGCATGCACACACTTGTTTAGGTGAGAGCTGATAGTATTTATTTGGGAAACAAGAATGTGTACACAGGGCATCGTCGATTTCTTCCAAAACAACATCACGTAAGAAAGAGAGGAAAGCATTTCGGAGGTGAGGCGGATAACCGAACCAAGCCTACCCGCCCTAATGGGGAAGTTATATATGATATGGTCAAGGATTTAGAAGTGATCTTTGGAAAGAGTCCCGGCGGACAATCCGTTCCGCATGATGTTGACGGACACGTACCCATGTGGAAGAAGAAGTCGATATTTTGGGAGCTACCCTACTGGAAATTCTTAGAGGTTCACTCTGCAATCGACGTGATGCACGTGACGAAAAATCTTTGCGTGAACCTGCTAAACTTCTTGGGCGTGTATGGGAAGATAAAAGATACACCGGATGCACGGCAGAACCAGCAAAGTATCCACGAAGGAAACAACTCTGAATCCGAGAGAAGTATCAAGGTCACTGCCAGCTATGCTCTTACCAAAGAGGAGAAGGAGATCTTTTTTGAAGTCACGAGTAGCATCAAGGTCCCGTCCGGCTTCTCGTCGAATATAAAGGGAATAATAAACATGTCGGAGAAAAAGTTTCAAAACCTAAAGTCTCATGACTGCCACGTGATTATGACACAATTACTTCCGGTTGCATTGAGGGGGCTTCTGCAGGAAAATGTTCGAGTACCCATTGTGAAGCTATGTGCGTTCCTCAATGCAATTTCTCAGAAGGTGATCAATCCACTTACTCTACAAAATTTACAGAAGGATGTGGTCCAATGTCTAGTCTGCTTCGAGTTGGTGTTCCCACCATCCTTCTTCAATATTATGACACATCTCCTAGTTCACCTGGTCGAAGAGATTGGCGTTCTCGGTCCTGTATTTCTACACAACATGTTCCCCTTTGAGAGATTCATGGGAGTCTTAAAGAAGTACGTTCATAACCGTGCTAGGCCGAAAGGAAGCATCTCCAAGGGCTATGGAACGAGAGGAGGTCATTGAGTTTTGTGTTGACTTTATTCCTGACCTTAAGCCGATCGGTGTTCCTGAATCGCGCTATGAGGGGAGACTGCGTGGAAAAGGCACGCTAGGAAAGAAATCAGCAACGTGTATGGACGGACATTCTTTCACTCAAGCACACTACACGGTTCTACTTAATTCCATCTTGGTGGCTCCGTACAAAGAGGAACACAAGGAGATCTTACGCTCTAAATACCCGGAGCAACGTGAAGATTGGATTGATGGAGAACACATGAAGACTTTCGGCGGTTGGTTGCAAACACGTCTCATGAATGTCACCGATGACGAGCAGCTGTACTTGTTGGCCAAGCAACCATCTTCTACTATATCGACTTTTCAAGGGTACGAGATTAATGGGAACACATTTTACACTTTCGCCCAAGACAAAAAGAGCACCAACCAAAACAGTGGTGTCCGCTTTGATGCGAGAAGATGGCAATGGGAACAAGGTCACATATTATGGGTACATAGAGGAGATATGGGAACTTGACTATGGACCTAATTTCAAGGTCCCTTTGTTCCGGTGTAAATGGTTCAACTCTGAAAGACGGGGTACGAGTAGACCCGCGGTACGGAATGACTACGAGTGGATTTCAAGAATCTTGGGTACGACACCGAACCATTCGTCCTAGCCGAGTGAAGTGGCTCAGGTTTTTTATGTGAAGGATATGTCTAGCAAACCGAAAAAAAGAAAAGAAAGGCAAGAGGACACATCATACGATGAGCCAAAGCGGCACATAGTTCTTTCAGGAAAAAGAAACATCGTGGGAGTAGAGGACAAGACGGACATGTCGAGAAGATTATAATAAGTTTGACGATATTCCACCCTTCAAGGTAAAAATTGACCCAAGCATCATCTTAAACAATGAAGATTGTCCATGGTTGCGTCGCGAGTAAGAAGAAAGGGAAACGAGCGAAGAAAACTCGGAAGACTAGCTAGCTACATATAGGGATCATAACTTGTGTATCTCAATATGGAAATCACTTTTGTGTAATGATGTTACTGTATGTAAGATATTAACAATGGAGATGGTTGGCTTGTTTTACTAGTTAAGTCACGGGCTTGCGGGAAAAATTTTCCGAGGCGGAACTTCCGAATATGCCATATATAGGGCATGTGCACCAAGGGCATATTCGAGAAGTTCCGCCACGGGAGATTTCCCAACCCTTTCCGCAACATTGTTAGAGGAGATGGAGTCTTCCACGGGCTTGCAGGAAAAAAATTCCGAAGATGCCATATGGCGTGTGCACCAAGGGCATCTTCGACAAGTTCCGCCACGGGAGATTTCCCAACCCTTTCCTCCATCCATGGTGATGAAACTCTCCATCCATGTTGGCTTGTTGAGCTGCTTCCCATGGTGTATCGATGCTCCTTTTATAGGCAGAGCGTCCTTATCCTGCCGACGGCTTTAGTACCGGTTGTAGACACGAACCGGTACTAAAGGTTACCCACGCGTCCTTATCCCACCGACGGAGCGTCGTGCGCTACATACTTTATCTCATCGAGCAGGGCGTCCTTATCCTGTCGAGCCGGCTTTAGTACCGGTTGCACCCACCAACCGGTACTAAAGGTTACCCACGCGTCCTTATCCCACCGACGGGCGTGCGTGCGCTACATACTTTATCTCATCGAGCGGGCGTCCTTATCCTGCCGACAGCTTTAGTACCGGTTGCACCCACCAACCGGTACTAAAGGTTTGCCTCTGTCTTCCCGCCTATTTTCTTCCCACGCTTTTCACCGGTTCCCGCCTTTGTCTTCCCGCCATTTTTTCACTATATATATGTAGGCTTGGCCACCATTTACATATCACATCTAGACTCTGCAAACCTCATCATTCTCTCCCATGGCTTCCATCGCATCTCTAACCCCGGGAGGCGGAGGCGCTTTGCGCCTCGAACTACCCCTGCCCGCCGGGCTACCGCGTCCCGACCGGCTGGTTGCTAAGCGTCGGAGGCGTACCGGTCCCTCCGGTCCCTCTAGGTGTGGCGCGCGAGATGGCCATCACGAACCACTACTACTTCGAGCTCACGCCGGAGCAGCGGAGGAATCCCCGGTGGCATCCCGACTACGGCCCGACTTGGGAAAGCTTCTTCATCAATCGGCGTGAGAGGGCGCTTTCCGAGCATGAGGAGGGCGGTCCGCCTCCTTCGAACTTCAACGAGGCCGGCCGTCGGCCGTGGTGGCGCGGCCGGACTCTCCCGAGGCGTCATGGCCTACCGTGGCCCCCGCCTGCGCTACCCTCGGTCCCAGCCCACGCGTGCTCACCCGCCGACCGGAGAGTACCGCGACCCCGATGCCGCCGACGATGATGACGACGACTACGACGACTACGGTGGCGACTACTACGAGGCTAGGCACGAGTATGACTGAATGACTCCAACAGGTAGAATTTGGCCATGTATCTTTAATTTTCGGTTAAGCTATGTATTTTAATTCGAGTTCAATCGTAATAAAATTTTATTCCCGCCCTTTCTTTCCCGCCTTTTTCCGTCGTACGTGGCGGGAAAGTTTCCCGCGCGGACGGCGTCGTGGCAAGAGTAAAGAATAGAAATAGATAATATATAGAAAAGAATTAGAAAATATATAGAAAAGAAATATAAAAAAGGATATAGAAAACAAATAGAAAAGAAAACAAACGGAAATAGAAAAAGAAATAGAAAAGAAATAGAGAAGAAAAGAAACAGAAAATAAAAAGAAAAGAAAAGAAACACAAAAGAAAAGAAAAAAAACATAAAAGAAAAGAAAGAAGAAACAGAAAACAAAATAAATAGAAAAGAAATATAAAAGAAAAGAAACACAAAAGAAAGGGGAACGAAAATGAAAAGAAAAGAAATAGAAAATGAAAAGAAATAGAAAATGAAAAGAAAAGAAATAGAAAATGAAAAGAAATAGAAAATGAGAAGAAAAGAAAAGAAACACAAAATAAAAGGAAAAAGAAACAGAAAAGAAAGAAGAAAACGAGTAAAAAGAAAAAAGAAACAGCAAAAGAAAAGAAAACAGTAAAAGAAAAAAGAAAACAAAAAAAACCCTTTAGTACCGGTTGGTACCACCAACCGGTACGAAAGGTCTTTCGTACCGGTTGGTGGTACCAACCGGTACTAAAGGTCGATCCCCCTCTTTTAGACTTAGCCGGCGACCGAAAATCCCCAAATCCTCTTCTTTCTCCCCCGCGCGACAGCAGAGCCCAGACGCCGCCGACGACGCCGACGCACCCACGCCGCCGACGCACCCACGCCGCCGCCGACGAAGCCGCCGCCGCGGACGCAGCCGCCACCGCCGACGCAGCCGCCGCCGCCCGCGGTACCTCCCCGGCCCTCTCCTCTTTTTTCCGCCACCCCTCATCGCCGCCCGCAAGGTGTTCGACGGCGAGGAGGTCTCGGGCGTAAGGCTCGGTCGACGGCTCCGCCTCCGCGAGGCTGTCGTCGAGGTCGAAGGCGAGCTCGGTGGCGTCGACGGGCAGGGGTGAGGTGGTGAGCGCGCGGCGCGTAGTCGATGCAGGAGCCGAGCGCGCTACAGGTCCATGGCGAACGCGCGGGGGAGCCTCGCGGGGCCGGTGCGCGCGCCCGCCACCGAGGCCACTCGCGCCAGGATCGACCTCGCGCGGCGGTCCCTCGATGACGCGTCCAGCGACATCTCGCCGCCGCGTCGGCCCTGATGGCGAGCGCCCAGCACACGGCCGACCAGCAGCGGCGCGCCTCGCGGAGGCTCCAGGAGGCCAGGCTGTACGCGGTCGCGGCGTACCTCGTCGTGGAGCAGTGCTGCGTCCACGTGCCGGGCGCTGGAACAGCATCGCTCGTCGGAGACCTGGCGGGCGAGCGCCACCTGCGTGACGGTCTTCGGGCCCTGCGCGGCGGCGCCTTTGGCCTTGGAGAGGTAGAGCTGGTCGAGGGGTGGCCGCGCTGATGGATGAGGGGACGGCGATGCGGGCAAGGGCGGTGGACAGGGGAGATGACGCCGCAGAACAGCTTCCTAATTAGTTAAATAGCACCATTTTTTCTAAATTATGAACAGCTTGATTTGTTGTGTTTGATTTCAGTGCCTTTCTAAATGTTGATTGCAATATTGTCACTTCTTGCCTTAGTGCATAAGAGATCGGATTGGAAAGAACAAACTAGGTATTGTGAGCTCAACTAGTATGTAGCTCAACTCTGAACTTGGGTGCCATTTGTGTGTCCGTAGTTACATGTGAACTCGCAAAGACTTCGGGATTAGCTGGCCATACAATTCCAGACCTTCAAAGTGTTCTATTTGTTGGCATGGATTGGAATTGATAGTTCTTGAACTACATAAACATATGAACATCACAAGGTGAAATCTGGATAGATAGAAAGTACCACAACTAAGTTTTCTTAAGGGCATGCTTGTGTTTTTGTTTGGCATATTCATTTCAAAAGGAGGGCATATGTGTTTGTATTTCACATGATTATGCTATTAATTGCTTTCTTAATTTCGCAGTGACATTGAGGTATGGAGGACGGCACCTTCGTCCGAGATGAGGAGGGGGAAGAAGCGGTGCAGCGATTGATCTATGAGAGTGCCCGTGGTCCGGAACCCGACGATGGAGATGACAACGAGTACCAAGACTTTCGAATGATTTTGGCGAGGGACTTGAGTCCGAACAAGTTAGAAAAGACAATGAAGTGTCCATCACAAACTCCGGCGAGGTGTATATCTATGTATCAATTAGTCCGTGTTCATCCCTAGATGCATTCATTTATTTGTATTGCACTTATTAACGAATAATTTTTTCTTTTAGCCTTCGGATCATCGAGCAAGTCTGTTAGAACAAAACGAGGCCCGACGCGGGTGCTAAAGGGCGAGGGCAGGTTAGCCCTCACGGCATTCAAGGATAATGGTGAACCAGTGGAGCCCAAGGAGTTTTGCCGCAAATTTACAAGTCAATCCGGAGTTATTGTTAGGGACCATGTACCGATCAGCATTCAAGAGTGGCATAAGCCGAAGAACCCGGAGAGTGGTGCTAGTTATGTCAACGACGCGATGAAAAAATTTCTTTGGGACACGCTATCGACAAAGTTCAGCCTACCGGAAGACATGACGGAAGGCCGGAAGAATAAAGTCAAGGAATGGACATGGAAGAAGATGGCCATACAATTCCGGACCTTCAAGAAAAATTTATGGGACAAATATAAGAATGAAGATCCAGTATTCGATGATAATCTAGTGAAGATAAAAGATCACCGGGCCGCATTTAAGGAGTATAAGCAATCGTCTACTTTTGTGTCCCGATCGAAGAAAAATACCGAAAATGCTGCAAAGAAGAAACTTCCGCATCATTTGGGGTCGGTGGCTACAAGAGTGCCATTCCGAAGTGGACGAGCGTTTGAGAATAAACCGATGGATCATGGAATCACTCCACGGACATGGGACTGGCCCGAACGGTCCAAGTTATGGTTGTTCGCTCATGGGGCAGGGTTGGACCCAAAGACAGGGGTTGATCATTGCGAAGGGAAAATGGAAGGACAAAATTGAGGCAATTGTACCGAAGCTTGTAGATGCAATTGACAAGGTCGAAAGGGAGAGTACATTCCCGATCGAGAGAATGACGAGCTGACACTCGCTCCGGGGAACCCCGAACATGTTGGACGGGTACGAGCTCGCCCGTGTCTCACCATGAAGGAAGCGTGGCCGGACAGCGCCGACACTTATAGAAGCCGTTCGCGAAAGAAGAAGAAGGACGCCGACATTGTAACGGAGTTGTTATCTAGGGTGGAGGCTCTTGAGAGAAATCGAGAGGGCACCCGATCAGCCGCCGTTTCTACAGGATCCACAAGCCGATGCTGCCCCATCTCGGCGAAGAAGCAGGTGTCGGTTCCTCGCATCTTGACGGATGTGGAGGAAGCTACCCCGTGGATTATGTCACGGAGAAGACAGATTGCGAGCTACATATGTTAATCGGGACCGCGTACGTTAAGGTGGCGGTCGGCTATGTGTACCCAAGTGAAGATGGAGCAATGCACCATCATATGCCCATTCCACCTGGTTGTGTTCGTGTCGGGGTGGATGAAGTTGTTTCGGGTTTTGAAAAAGTGGAGCTTGATATTCCTAGAAGTGAAGATGAGAGCACACTGGCCGATGTCAAGCACGGTTTCGCCCTATGGCCGAAGAAGTACGTCGTCCTTTTGCAAAGGCCACCGACTCCTACACATGAGCAGCAAATGCCATCGACTCCTCCCTGGTGGCAGTCCCGGTGAGCAGCCAAGTCCACACCTACCCGAGAGGGACCCCCAGCGTGAGTCCACCATCTCGAGATCCTCCGCGTAAGACAGCGTCCGTTAAGCGGAACGGTACGCCGCCTAGGAAGAAAGCTAGAAAGGAGAAAAAACTGCCGCCTACTGAGAAGTTACCTTGGGAAAAAACTCCGGAGGAAAACGCGGAGGCCGTTCGAGGCCGAGGTGAAGAAATTTTTGCACCGAAAGTGCCGAGAGATACCTTTCGAGAAGACACTAGATCGGGAGAAAGTTGTGCGTACCGTTGAGAATCTATATGACCCTGTACCATCGCCGCCATCCGACTATAGGCGTTCTATTGAAAGGTCGTATGACAAGATGATCGAGGCGACAAAACCCGTTAAATCGGGTATCGTGGAGATAAAAGGGATACACCAAGTCTACCAGCTCGGACAACAACCCGTTCAATCGGTCGAGCCTCTCAAGGTGTTTGACGGGAAGGCCGTTCAAAGTTCTCGACAAGACACAACCGATTACGCCTTGGCTGAACAAGCATATCAATTTGTTCAAGGGAAAGATTTGGTCGAGAATCTCGGGAAGCTACCAACACGTATGCGTAGCTTGCATTCGTGGTACCTTAATGCCTCAAAGGAAGGGATCGAGACTATCATGGTGCGAGTTAGGGAAGAGCACTACTTCCAGGAATACCGTGTGAACGTTGACTTCAACGAGCTTTTCCGAGTTATACAATCTCCGGGCCCTCGACAAATCTATCATCGGTTCCTATTGTCCGTAAGTGATTTATTTAATTTGAGAAGTCTTTAGCTCAGCTCGTTCATTGTCTGCAGATTATAATCCTTTGTGCGCTATATTATGCAGATCGAAGATACTCGAATGCAAAAGGGATGAAATCACGAACATTGGGTTCATTGTTCCGCACACAATGCATGTTAAAACCATAGAAGATCCCGTCTATAACAAGGATACACCGGAGACTTTGCTAAGGTTTTTGAAGCGACAACGTGACAAAAACCTAATAATTTGGCCTTACAACTTCCGGTGAGTCTTACTTGTCTTATAACACATTATATTTTGCTCACCGTATGTCAAAATTTTAACTAATGCCTTATATATATGACACTACATATTTAAACGTGCGTAGGTTTCACTTTATTCTTCTCGTCATCAATATGCAAACTGGAGAAGTTGAAGTCTTTGACTCACTAAGCAAAGAACCGGAACTATACTTGTCTTGTTATTTAATGCTCAAAAGGTAATTTTAATTGTTATCGGTTTGTTTCGTTAATTTCCTGCTATGAACTAATTGATAACTCTTTTATGCATTTTCTTTTATCGGGCAGCGTATGGGCAACTTTCATCAAGGAAGATACGTCCCATGAATGGCCACAGAGGCTGCGATGGAAGGCGAAAGTAAGTAGTACTACCTAGGTCCACACAACTTTAATTATCATACTTGACTATTGTTTGATTGACTTATATTCTTGTAAAGAAATGCCCGCAACAACCACAAGGGACTGATCTCTCGTGGATTCTACGTTTGCGAGTACATCCACGGAATTGTCGGCGAGAGAATTAATAATGCAAGAAATAAAGAGGTACGAAAACAATATTCACAAATTTGTTTTCTTATCATAAGTTGTGCTGAGTTTCAGTAATAGTTGTTTCATTGTGGTTTGAATATATATATACACACACACATATCTCATGTACTCATTTGTATCTTATTCTTTTATAGTTGGCAACAAAGCGGAACAAGCTCTCAATCGATGACCGCTTCATAGCAATAGCCGAGGAATTGGCGGGATTCTTCCTTCGAGACGTCATACCACCATTCGCGAGTTCCACTATGAATGAAGATGTACATGTTACATATATAGTTGACTCGAAGAGTACCACTATGCTACATGTAATATATAGAGTACGGCTCGGAGAGTACCACTACTATGCATGAAGATCGATCTTCATGCATAGTGCTTCTTAATTTGCGATCTTATGCAATTACATGTGTGTTATATTATATGCACCAACTTGCTATGCATCATATTGATCTTCATGTACTTCAATAAACCCAAACGCGTTTCTGGTGCATCGACGCGATATGAAACAAACCGATATCCCTAAACCCCTCCAAAAACCCTAAAACTTCAATTCTCCGCCGCGGCGAGATTCGGGCAAATTCCCTGCCGCGGGGGAACCTTTGGTACCGGTTCGTATTACCAACCGGTACCAAAGATCCTTAGCCCCGAGCTCTCCTGGTGGCCCACGTGGAGGCCCCTTTTATACCGGTTCGTAAGCAACCGGTACGAAAGGGGGGGGCTTTAGTGCCGAATAATTTGTACCGGTTGCAAAACCGGTACGAATGCCCCTCTGGAACCGGTACGCATGAGAGATTTTCTACTAGTCACCATAGACAATGTCCGACGATACAAAACAATGCCTTCAAGAATTAATGCCTTTGCCAGGTACAACCAATAAAGGTTAGATCTTGGGCTTTCATCCTGAAAATCGAGAATCGGTACTCGAGGAACATCACCAAACATAAATTCCTCCGGTGCTGAATCGAGAAGTTATCGGGCATTTACAACAACTATTTTCATTGTCATTGTACAAATGAGCGTAGCAAGGCGCAGTGGCGCGCCCCACCCTTCTGTTCCGCTCGATTTTAATAAAGGTTTAGAGAGGTCACCACTCTATACGGTATTAACTCGAGTTAATTGTGTAATGTGCAATTGGCATGCAGCCAAAATTGTTCAACCGGAGCATGCAGAAGCGCTGAAGAGGCCACAATATACATTGTCCTCTGCCTAAGGGTGAACTTTCCAGATTATTATACTACTACCTCCGTTTCCATGAATAAGGCTTTCATATTTTTTTAAACTAAACCATGCATGTACAGTTTTATCAAGTTTTTACAAATAAAAATGTACATTTAGATGCAAAATAAAAAATCAATATCGTTAGATACGTCATGAATCATATTTTCATCTGATATTTACTTTTTAAAAGACAACTTTGCTTGGATTTTTTAAATAAATATAAGACTACTTTATGGGGACAAAAGAAGTACTAGCATCCAGTTGTTTGTCTCTCGTCCAGAGGTGGCCTTTGACTCGAAGAAATCCCTCTTCCCTAGGCGTCGCAATATCAAGTCTTTGGCGACAAGTTTCCCTGCTCTCTCTCATATTATTTTCATGTGAGAAACTATGCGGCACATCGCCTTGTAAGAGCTACTGAATTTTCTACCTTATGTATGAATCACGGCGAGAGCAACTCTAAGGGATGTCATTGCCCACTTTAATCCTATGAGAAGATGAAGTATGTTTGATTGTAGCAAATAATTTTTTCATGACATATTATCTAATGTTTGTTCCTATAGAATTTTACACTACAATATTTATATAGGATTAATTCATATAAGGTAATGTTCCTATGAATCAAACATGTGTAGAAAATTTTCCCATAGGATCAAAATCCTACATAATTCGTATGCAAGTTCAATGAATCAAACGATTCCTAGTAGCTCCCTTAAGCCTTTATATGGTACTAGAGTTTTTTCAAAAAATAAAGAGGATAATCCCAGGGATTTTTCACCTGATCCCCTCAAATTCTCATAAAACACCAATCCACCAGGATGGAGCAGTGTATTGTGTATTGAGAAAAATACACTAGAAAAATGGAAAAAAATACACTAGAAAATGGGGATAAGTGACGGAAAGTGAGACTAAACTAACCAATACACTAGAACCAAACACACTTTTAGCAATATGTGGGGATTTAGGGTTCGGTAGGGATAATACAAAGAAATCCAACTCGTTAACTGCAATTTGTTCTGCCTGGAGTGAAACTAGAAACTTATAACTGTAAATTTTCAAAATGGTTTATCACCCGTGATTTTCAACATTGTTCATAGTTCATACACAGAACATTGATTCTACAAAACCCTCATCCTAACAAACACCTACTCTATGTACCTAAGGTGCTTGAGAACGACATAGCGCGCATAGGGCCTCCAACAAATCGAGGTCCTCCGACGCCTTTTCTAGGCAGCATCGATCACCCTCTCCTCCTAGACCAAGTCGTCATCCTCGTCATGCGGGTGATCAAGCGGCAGTGCGTGCGATCTCACCTCTATTTATCGTGTGTGTAGTTGTCGATGATGAAGGGCGCTCATAGCTCGCTCAACCCAACCCAACAAGAGAGCATGAGGGTTCCGTGTTTGTGTGTGCCCTCTAGACACACTTAGTGGAGGAGAGAGGTCCACCGATCCGGAAGGTGGAAGCCCCACAGCCATGCATTGACATGGAGGCGCCCCACGGCCACGAATGGACCTATTCACCGTCCATGGGCTTGCCGGATCCGATGGGAAGAGTAGTCGTGGGTGGGGAAAACCAGTGGAGGAGGAGCAACCGAGGCGGCTGGAGGAATAAGAATAAATGGTACACCAAATTGAGATCAATCCAATGATATGGCTGGACTATTGGCTGATTTCGGGTGTCCTCGATAATTTTTAGTGGAGGGGGGGCAATATCCGGTTTCCGGTCAAGCAAGAAAAATGGCCAAAATTGCATCTCGGACGAAACTATAAGGGTCGGGGGTTTCAGGGATATTCTAGAGATGCTCTGATGCTCCTCGATTATCCTGAAGCACTTGATAATGATGCAATGAATTAAAAAGTTGTTGATCATTATGAAAAATATACTAGGGTCTAAAGAAGGAAAATGTTGTTGTACAGCCGGATGATAGCGGGCTTCCATCCTCCGGATCGTCCCACGCGTGACAACTCTCTTGGCTCGTGTCCCAGCTTGTGTCACCCTCACTCGTGCTCGATATGTTGGCTCTCATACCACACACTGGAGTTGGTCAGCTTCTTGTCCAGTGGTCCTCCTTCATTGTTCCTCCCCTTGTCCTCCTCCGAAATTCCTCTCATAGTGCGTTTCCCCCGTTTTTCCATATCTAGATCGTGGAAGGCCTCAACCATGTATGGAGCTATAAACCAGGCCCTTCACATCATCGAGCTCCGTGGAAGCATCTACCTATGGGTAATAGGGCCAGCATCACTAGATCAGGTGCCCCAAGGGATCCGGCATGCCAGATTAGTTGCAGGTGAGCCCTATCTGTCAAAGCCAAATGTCAAGGTTACTTTTCCCCGAATATTTGGATGTTCCATGGGTGTGTTTCAAAATGCCGCCAACTTATATGTGTATTGTTGAACACATGAGTGACTTGATGCAGCGATTTTGGATGTATGATGCAAATGTTTTCGTGGGCATTTGCGAACTTTGATCTCTCATGTTGCATACATGCATTGAACTTTTCCATGTATTTACTCCGAAAATTGGGGATCAGCTGCAGCTAGCAGGATTTGTTGCATACTCTTTTTTTGCAAGATTGGTGTTTACTAAATGATGCAATACTTTTTTTTGTATATATTTAAGCTACCATGGAAAAAATGCTTCGAGAGGACAACTTATTTTTGCTACATGGATGTGGGTATACAACAATAATAGAACGAATGAGATTTGCATATTGAATGACATCCGATGGTGGGAGGCGGGGATGGGGATGAAATCCTAGAATATCGGTTCATTAAAGAATAGAATCTTCACAAAATTTGCTCATTTTCCCTTGAACTACAAGAATTTAACCCGCAGTTCAAGTACTTTATTATTGTACATTTATACCCTTTTGTTCTAGGAAATTAAGCCAGAGTCGACCTTATCCATATTCCAGTAACCAATATCTTGGGTGGACGAGTAAATTCCGAAAAACAAACTACCACATTATAGTGACAAGTTTGAAATACACCCATTATTTGTCGAAATTGCAAAAATCCACAGGAATTGGGAGAATTTGTTCCAGTGTGCAGTTTAGCACTGTTAACAAAATCTAACAACGGGCCCTACTGTCAGTTTTGACGTGGCAGAGGGAAGACGCCAGGCCCAGACAACCGTCGACGGTTGTAAACAAAGCAATAGTTCCCATAGTTAATTCAGCTAAATAGTGATTTCCCTGCCCACGTGTCATTGACCGCATCCCTCCTCCTATAATCTGATCTTGTTTGTCGTCACCATTGCTGCATTGGAGTATCGATGTTGTTATCATCGTTGGCACATAGTAGATCTACGGATGAACGAAGAAATCCCAACACCATGATGACACCGAGATTTGTTAATGCATTTCGGTAACTTGCCTACTCCGCGGGACTTGACTATGGGAGTTCCTCTCCATTGATACTGATGCACCGACCACCTTGGTGGCCAGCACAAACCGTCGGATCCCCTTGCGCGCCTGTTGCTATCAAGTCGTCATAGGTTACAACATGTGTTGCATCTCGCATTATATTGGAGGTCTAAACTACTAGAGTCCGACTCGAACACTACGTGTAACCTATCCACATCTATTACAACTCAAAGTCATAATGTAATTCAACTTGTACATAATATTCGACACAAACACAACAAACTCCTCCTTTGCGAATATTCTCTGCCATTTTGAGTTCGCCTAAGCATCAAACTTCCATGTATTCCGGACTTGAGTTGTCTTCGATGGGCTCCACTGTTACTCCTAGACTCCACGTCACTCCACCTGCAACTATAATCTCTTATTTCTGTTCAACACCATCACACACCGATCACTCTGGTGTGTGGAAGTTATATAACTTGAAGAAACACCGATCACTCTCATCAACACTTTCACAGATTCCCCATGGCCGACTCTTGTCCATCAATTGACGTCAGTCCGATAGATCCAGTCACCAACTTAAACCTAGTACTCGCCAACACTGCTTCAGCACCCGTACACAAATATCAAACCAACTGTTTGATCGCATGTGCCCTAGCCTGTTGTTGTGTCCCGTGCTTACCAAACGCCTCACCGCTATCACTGCGCCGAGCATCCGCAATGTTGGGCAAGATCTCCTAGGACGCGTACCCAGACCACGTACCTCAGGCCCCACTGTAGATCCATCAGTCATACCCGATCGATGCCGAGTTCCATGCATCTCTTGAACCCTGAGCTCTAGTCCGAACAATGTGCCTCTCGCTTTCCGCTGACTAGGCTTCGATTCTCCGGTACCGTAAACCGTAGCCCCTCCATCAGCTGAGTGGAATCTTCCGTCAGATTGCAGCTCCACCTTCAACATGACTCCATGGATGATCAGTCCACTCCACGCCCCGTCGACCTCAAGATCTCATATGCACATCATCTTGAATCAACCCAGCGTCATTCCATGTCGAAGCACGCATCCCTTTGGCATGCGCTACGTGTTACCACGCCGTAGAATTCGGACACCATCAACCATCACGCTCCTACATCGTTGTCGTCGATCCTCACCGTCTTCTCTATTTGTCGAACTGTCGAGTCCGACCTAGCCGATCATATCCAACTGCAATCATGCTTCACCCGGCGCAGTATCAGCCTGAACATTGTTGTGCAGTATTTGATGACTTTTGGTACATAATCTTCACGACGCTTATGAAATTCTCTGCCCCCACACCACTGTTGCCGTTGGCAACATGCCATCTCGATGAACACAAGTCCTCGTATAAAACGGTAACGTTGACATATAGCCATGGTAGCTTTCCTCGTGTGTCCAAACAGAAAACCAAACTGGTTAATTAGTTATCATCGATTAGTCAAATCCATAACATCACGCATTGGCTCGTTTGCATTGCTTTTCTTTTGTTTCAACACATGCACACACTGGCGGTCCATTACTTTTTTTTTTTTTTTTTGAGAATCTGGCGGTCCATCACATGGCCTATTACGCGTTGCTCCAGCAACAATTCCTTCTGCGCTACTGCTATTTCCGATTTCGCCGACACCGGCCTTTTTCAAACACTTGCAAGCCACCTGGTCCTGCTGCTAGCCTGGCCTGGCCTGTCCGCGCACCAGACTACTGCAACGTGCACACACGTCTGGCCGGAAAAACCTATATATCGGGTGATTCCTATTCGCCGCTTATTGCGGGAGCTAACTGGGGCTCCGCACAGGGCGGTAAAGGTCGGGACGGCCCATTAGCACAGCAGTCGGTTTTTGTTCAGATTTCTCGGTATGTTTTTTCTCAGTTTTTGATGATTTTTATTTTCGTTTTTCGTTGGTTTTGCATGCCAAATTTTTCTAAAACGTTTTAAAGAAATTGAAAATTTTCGAATTTGAACAGTTTTCAAATTTGAACATTTTTTGTTTTGAACATTTTTTTTGTACAAGTTTGAATTTCAACATTTATTGAGTTTCAATTTTTTTCAAAATTTGAAGATTTTTAAATATGAACTTTTTCATTTTGGACCATTTTAAATTTTGAATATTTTTAGTTCAAACTTTTTGAAATTTGAAATTTGTTCGTTTTAAAAAATCATTCGATTTTAAAATTTGTTCGGCTTGAATTATGTTCTTGACATTTGAAATTTGCTCGATTTTGAAATTGTTCGTTTTTAAAAATCTTCAATTTTGAAATTTGTTCAGTTTGAATTTTGTTCCGCTTTGGATTTTGTTTGGATTTTAAACGAAACTAGACTCACGCTGGGTTGTTGTCACGTAGACGAAAGAGAAAACAAAGACAATGTAAATGGGCCTGGCCCACGGGAGGTTCGTTGGAGCGGAGCTCATGTCCGCTTCCGCTTAAAGCGGTGACTAGGCGCTCCCTATATATCGCTTGCCTATTAGCGTGCGGTAATACGCCCCGCACGTTAATGGGGTGACGTGGGCCGCGGCTCAATAGGGTGGGCTGCCTATGGTCGACTCGGTTTTGGGAAGCTTGGGTGAGGTTTTTTCGGTTTTTTATTTTGTCGGTTCTTTCCTTGTTCAGGCGGTTTCCTTTTCTTCCTTTTTCTAATTTCAACATTTTCGAATTTGAGAAAATTTAAAATTCGAGCAAATTTTGCTCATATTCTAAAATTGTTTAAAATTATTTTTTGCTCGGATTCGAAAATTGTTCAATTTTTTTTTGCTTAGATTCAAATTTTGTTTAAATTCAAATTTTGCTCAGATTCGGAAAATAGTACTGCATAATAGGATTCAAGCTTGGATCTCCTCAAAAGTGGACTAAGGTCGGAACCAGCGGGCTATAACTGTACTTCTTTTCAGCGAGAGGCTAATGGACTAGCCCATCCTGGATCACTTTCGGTCCGGTCCATCTCTAGTGGCCTTGGGGCGTTGGAGGTGTGGCGGACCGCGGCCTCTCGTCGGTGGGAAGGTTTCAGTTCTTCATTTAGTTTGTTTTCAGTCTCTTCTTCAGGATGGTGAGAGGCGGCTACTTGCTGAAGTCAGAATAAGGTCCCCAGCCCTATCCTCGCTTCGATGGTGCATCTGTGCCCGCGGAGGTCGCGTGGCGTTTTGTGCCCGGCGGATCTTCCGTGATCCAGCCTTCTTTTCGTGTTTGATGTGTGGTTTTATGTCACTCTCTTTCGATCTACGGTTGTCATCATTGGCGATGGTTGACGGCGGTGCGCATTCGGCTCGCGCTAGTGTCTGTAGTCGTCTCTAGGTGGTCCAATGATCTATTGGTATTTTTTATTTCTTTTGGGCATTTCGTACTGTTGTTTAGATTGGTGAAATTTTTGCAAAACAAAAGGCCTACATACACTTGATTAAATTTGATCTGACCTTGATTAAAAATATCTAATGAGGCCCGAGTGACATAGGCATGCCGGAAGGGACTGCCGAATAAGGTACCCGAGGTTATCTGGAAGCCCACGTCCCGAATTATTGAAGGCCCGGAAGCCCATAGATTCTCGATAAAGAAACTAGAGTTGTATTAGGAATCGTATAGCAAAATAGGAAAAGCCCAACGTGCCTGCAGACAGTTTGTAACTTGTACGCCACGAAAGCCTCGGCTCCGTCTCCTATATAAAGGGGAGCCGAGTGAGAAAGAAGGGATCGAATTCAATGTCAACACACACCCTAGTTTTCATAGTCGAGCACCTTTTCGGCTGAACCTTTGAGATCTATTTGCCTCTACTTTCTACGAAACCCAAGTCTACAATCTATAGGCATTGACAAGTTAAACCCTTGTTAATTGGCACCGTCTGTGGAATTAAAGGCAACAAGGAGGTGATCTTGATGGCATCGTCAACATCATCGATTGCAAGCAACGTGATAGACGGAGGTAAACAGGTCCAATCTGATCTCGTCGATTTTGTGCAGCTCGCACAGGCCCATATTTAAGGGCCCCAAATTTGTATATAGGTCTATATATATAACATTTTGGATTTTTTTAGATAAGATAATAAATTTACGGCCTTTGGACGAGTGGAACAAGCCCTCGTCCTGATTCATGAGTTGTGAGAGGCAGCGAGCGAACCGTTTTCTCTAGCTCTCGGCTCCTCGCCTTCTTCAATCTTATCGGTCGTTTAGGAACAAGCTCAGCGACATAGAGGCAACAACGTATTGAAAATCTCAACCCGCCACTCATCCGTGCGACGATTAGACGAGGTAATTCGATTTATTCTCATATATTGTCTTCTGACCTAATCACTGATCAGCAACGTTGCGGCATGCGGATAACGCTTTCGATTCTCTGATCTTCAATCTGCCGATTGACAACACCGAAACATCGTTAGTACACGAGCAAGGAGGGAGCCGAGGACAAGGTGAGTTCAGCGGTCGTTTAATTACCTATTCGGCAAATAAATTAGCAACTTAGTTATTGATGATACCACATCTTATATATTTGATTATTTATCTTTTGTATCTAGTGTTTAAAAATCAACGGGGCACGATCCCGGTGCCAAAAGGCGCAAGATGAAAGAGAAATTAATGAGCTAGTGTAAGATATTAAGACATATATAATATATTTGTTGAATAATTCAAATTTTCCAGTAAAATGGGGCCTCATTTTAGAGTTTTGCGCAGAGCCCTGAATTTTGCCGGCTTGGCTCTGTTTCTCATGAATGTCATTAACCAAAGGCGGCATAGACTAAGAACGTGTCGAGGCCAAATTAGCGAGCTTCCTAGAGTGTTCCTCCTGCCAGACTGCCACACAGCCCACGTACGGTTGGTGATCGATCGACCACGGTAGCTCATCGATCTGTCCAGACGGAAAATTCTTTAGTTAAACGAGACAAAGTCTAACTCAACTAGCGATTGATGATCAACTAAGCACGCATGACGTACACAGGCGCAAATTGAGCAGCCGTACGTCGGTTTCTAACTAACCACTGGCCAACACGCATTGAGTTGGTCTTTTCTTGCGGCAATCAGGGCCGGCCCATACTTTTTCGGGGCCCAGGTGCAAAATGTTAGGAAGGGGCCCTTATTCACACAATCTATCAAAATAATATATTTTTAAAGCTAAAAAAAGGCTCTTATTTCATTAATAAAGAATATGCATTACATAGGCACATAGCATAGGTGATAGATCATCTGGTTCAACATCACATGAACCTTTGTGAGAAAATATTTTCACAAATTCATCACAAGATTTGCGCACTTCAACATCAGTTAGCAATTTCAAGTCTTTCGAGCTAAGTAAAAAACCAAATATACTTTTGAATACCTTAAGTTCTTCAAATCAGGTAAGCCAGCGACACCTTAAGTTTTTCAAATCTAGTTCTTCTAATTCTAGTATCTGGCTTACCTAAAGGAGCAGCCTGAGGAGGATTCTTCGATCCATGTCATGCTGGATTAGCTGTCTTTTGGAGCTTACAGGAGTAGTTTGTTTGCCTCATGTAATGTAATGTCTCTGGTGGGTTTTGGATAGTTTTTACTAGGTGCTGGCGTGCTTTTGTGGCGCTGAGCTTTGTTCATGGTTCAGTGTTATGGTGCCCCTTCTGTGGGTGGTAGATCTAGCTTAAAACTTGTTGTTTGCTGATACTCGTTTGCACTCTTACTTTCTGAACACGGTTTCGTTTATAATATAAATGGAACCGGGGAGGTATCTCCCTATGAATCTAACAAAAATCAAGACTCTCTGATCTCTGCCTATGGGGATTTTGACTGCTTGAGACTGCTTGAGGCCTTAACCCTTGAGCTGGAGAACAAATCAATTGGGGAGCTATTTAACAGTGGATTGAGGCCTGAGAGCAACGGTAATGGCAGGCGGAATTTTTTTACCTCTCTGAAATCAAGTCCCAAACGGTTATTTTATCTGGAAAAGATAGAAACGAGAATTGATGGGGAAGTTTGGGGAATGATGGAGGCATTGAGCTGTGCATTTGGCCTCTCTTATGTCTGGCCGCAACATCATATTTGAGGCAGGGCCTGATTTGGGGGAGGTCGAGAGAACAGAGACAGAGGAGAAGTCAAGAACAATACGAACAAACAGACCGATCGATTCCTGGAGTGGACTCCTGTCCCGTAGGGGGCTGCTTTACACCGACCTGGTCGGTGCCAAGCGTGGAGCCGCACACCCCGGCCGTTGTTGGGCCCGGCCCACTATCCCCCGACAGGCTGTTTCATTTCGCTGCCCGTGTGTGGCTGCAGTGGCTAGCTGGGCCGCGGCCCACTAAAAGGTAATTCTCGTTTCGTTTTTTTCTGCTGTTTTTTATTTTCCATAATCCGGGTTTTTTCAGAAAAATTTCTATTTTTCACAAACATGAATTTTTTTAAAAAAGAATATTTTTAAAATATAATTTTTAGAAAATTAGAACAATTCTCAAATTTGAAAGATTTTCAAGTTTGAACGATTTTCAAGTTTGAACGATTTTTAAGTTTGAACGATTTTTAAATTTGAACAATTTTTTATTTTGAACGATTTTTATGTTTGAACAATTTTTTGAATATGAACAAATTTAAAATTTGAACGATTTTCCGATTTGAACATTTTTCGAATTTGAACGATTTTTTATTTTGAACGATTTTTATGTTTGAACAATTTTTTGAATATGAACAAATTTAAAATTTGAACGATTTTCCGATTTGAACATTTTTCGAATTTGAACGATTTCAGATTTGAACATTTTTTAAATTTGAACAAATTTTAGATTTGAACTTTTTAAAATTTAACAAAAAGAAAATAAACAAAAAAGAAACAAAAAAAAGAAACAGAAAAGAAAAAGAAAAGAAAAAGAAAAGAAAAAGAAACAGAGACAGAAAACAGAAATAAACGAAATGGGCCGACCAGGCCGGCCCATACCGCGCGCGCGGGGGTGTGCGGCGCGCGGTAACCACCGACCTGGTCGGTGTATAGGAATTGCCTGTCCCGTACGTGATGGCTTGGTGTGGTTGGGCTGCACATAAATACATGGGCCTTTATCTTATTTAGAGGACTAAAAAATCAGAAACACCAATACTACTAATGAAACTACTAGCTGGGCTGGGGCCCCTGGCTCGGCGGGGCCCAGTGCGGGCGCACTGTTTGCCCGGCCTATGGGCCGGCCCTGGCGGCAATCAACCGACTGAAACTGGATCAGCACACACACCAATTTATCCGTGGACAGATTCTCTGTCAAGATCAGACACGTACGGTCACTGAAGACTGAACACTAGCTTGCAAGTTATGGTCTCCTTGGAAGCTACGGAATCATGCATGGTTTGAGCTTGGAACTACCACTATTTTCACACGTGCTTGCTTCGGCAAAGCTTAGCTAGCCAAAGTGTGCACACAATGAATAACTAAAAGAGATAAACATATCTGTTAATGATACACATGACATGCATTATTCATGCATGGAAATTACAAACAACGAAAGAATCAATCCTTCTAGGTTCTAGCTGAACTACCTGTACTGTCTAGAGCTAATTAATCTGGAATATGGTACAGATGAACAAACGAATGGAGTCATCAACTACACTTCCTATGTTTTGTACAGAAAGTCACAAACTAATCAATCACCAACAATCTATGTACAGCAATCACTAACAGAAGCTAAGCTACAGAAGAACCCTTGATTTTGACCAAGTATATGCAGATTGTATGGTCAAATCACGCGGTGATCATGAGCCTCGGCTTCTTGAAGGATACCGGGCTGAGCACCTCCTCCCCCTCCTCCGCGAGTCCCGGCAGCGCCGGCACGTTCAGGTCGAACCCCCGGTTCGTCGCCGTCGGCGCGCTCGCCGCGGCGGCGGCCTTGGCAGCCTTCACCGTGGGCGCGGCGGCGCTGCCGATGGTGCCGTCGTAGTGGCACCGCTTGTGGCCGCCCAGCGCCTGCCCCGTCGGGAACGTCTTCTGGCACACGTTGCATTCGTGGACCTTCCCGCCGCCAGCGGCGTCGCCGGACCCGGATGAGGACGAGGTAGCGGCGCGCGGCTTGTCCTCCTCGGGGACGGCGCTTGCTGCCGCGGCGGCTGGAGCTGTGGGTGGCTTCCGGTGGCTGGCCTTGTGGCCGCCGAGCGCCTGGTAGGACGCGAACGCCTTGCCGCAGACGGAGCACCCGTGCTCCGGCGCGGTGTCGCGGTGGCCGCGCGCCAGCATGACGAGGCAGAACGCGAGGTACTCCTCCTCGCTGGGCTCGAGCGCCCGTGGCCGCCTCGAGCGCTTCTTCTTCGACCACCCCTCCGTGTGCTGCTGCAACGCCTCGAACGCCTCGTCGCTGCTACTAGACGCCTCCATCTTCTTGTTCGGCGGCGACTGTATCATCGCCGCCGCTTCGAGAACCGCCTCCACGGCCATGCCAAACAAGCTCACGTGTGAGTATCTTTCTTACACACCTGAACAACTACAAAAGAGAGTAGGAGCAACCAGTGGGCAACAGCAACTAGCTAGAGAGAAATGAGAGTAGTGAGGAGAGCAGCGCCGGCAAGGGTGGTTTTATATGCGATGCCGCCGGAGCAGCACGTTGATTTAGGAAGCAAAAGGAACGTACGTGTGCGCCTGTGAGTGCTGAAAAGGAAGGTAGTCTTGTGGTCAAACTAACACTTACTGTAGATGAGAAGGATCGGATAGAAAAAAAAATCGGACGGATTCATGTGCGCGTGGAAGAAGCTACGTTGGTCTCCGGACTCCACGAGATGGAAAATTAGGCGTGGAATGGTGTGGGGAAGACAGGCGGCGCCAATTGCCAAAAGGATAGGTATGTGACGTGTACTAGGTGTGTGTGGTGACGTTAAGGCCTCCCTCGAGAACGAAACAACACGCATGTATACGCCGCGCTTCATGATCAGCTGACACTGCTGTAGGCATGACATAACAACGAAGATAACTACTCCCTCCACTAAAAATAAGTGTCTTAACCTTTTTTAGATACATTTGTATCTAAAACGAAAATATATTTAGATACATCTAAATTTCGGAAAGTGTCTTTGATACCTGGGCACCAGTGCTCTCCTCACTTTTCAGATTTTTGAAAATTTTAAAATCTCATGTTTCTAAGTCTCAAAAAAGTATGACGTTAAATATATAGATATATATGGGTGGGTGTATCCAAAATAGTTTCGTTAAAAAATACTTTGTATTTTGAACAATATAAAAAGACAAATTTCTGACAGTTAATGGTAGTAAATTAGTATTACAATAATGTATCCTTTTGTCAGAAATTTATTTTTTGTATTTCCTAAAATTTAAAGTATTTTTTACCGGAACTTTTTTGCATACACTTCTCACGAACATATCTATCCACATATTTAACGCCACGATTTTTAAAAACATAAAACTGTGAGATTTTAAAATTTTCAAAAAACTAAAAGTGGAGGGAGCACTCGCACCCATGTGCACCAAATTCATGTCCATCTAAATTTAAACAAAACTAAGACACATATTTTTAGACGGAGGTAGTATATTGTTCTAATGTAAGTGGTGTTAATATTTACAACGTGCGTGCATTCATTACTTTGAAAATAATTTGGGATTCGCGGAGTGTGGCGTTTTGTGGCCCGGATGCTTTTTTTCAAAATAAAACCCAGCAAGGTGTCCCTCGCATATGCGAGGGCATCATCTTTAGCTAGTTCAATATATTCATGAAGACAACTATGTAAGAAAACATGAAATTCTGAATCATAAGATTGTAATCTTCTAGGTTTTAGTGTTGGACATATCTAAATTTTAGTATTGGGTGATCGAACATCACACACAAACTCCACATGCTTATATACTATCATGTGGAATTTTACAAAATGGAACTAAACTTTCATTGTAGGTGTAAGTTCAGATTTGTAATCATCGTACTCCCAGTATTAAAATATACACATGTATTACCTACAGTTTGAACATGCATTGGTTACGATCGAAAAAGTCAGTAATACGTGCATAATAGCAGCAGAGAGCAATGTTGCAACACCAACCAACATGTTAGTAATGTGACATCGAGCTCAAACCCAATTATTCAAGCGCTGGTGCTTAGAGCATCTCTAACATATGATGTATTTTACACTAGCAAAAAGTGAAGATGTAAACTGATATACATCACATTGCCAAAACTTTACATCACGAAAAACATGTGCGTACAAAAGAAAATCAGCATGAATAGTGTCATTTTCTGATTTTGTCTTTTTGTGACACTAGGTAGCACTATTCATGCTGGTTTTCTCTTTTTTGTTTCTCAGTGTCCATGTCGATTTTGGATATGAAATTTTGTGATGTTGTAGGGACATGCTTCATGAGCACTCACATTTTTTCGTATAATTTTTTGGCACGTATAAAAATATGTTTTTTTGTACGGTATCACGGTATCATCTAAATGGTGGTATCACTAGATATGTTCTCATACTTGCGAGAAACCAACTCCTTCTTCTTCGATAGTTTCATCTTCGAATTCAACAACTCAAAAACGACCAATTATAATACTTCTAATTTGATATGCAAAGCAAATCTCTATCTAAACACATTCTTACATCGTTTCTTCTTTGAAAGAGGTGGCCACCGGTATGGGCGGGGCGTGGAGCTGGTGTCATGAGAGACGGGTATGATCAAATTTCGGCTTAAACTTTCCACGTGGACACAAGGCATTTTGACACCTAGTTTTCAAATAAGTTTTAAATGCATTTTAAAATGTTTAAAAATTTGACAAAAAAATGTTGGCCATACGTCTCGATGCTCTACGTGCTCGCAAAGTCGTTTCACGGAAATTCGATATTTGTTTGTCATGCGTAAAAATATAAAATTGGGTGATAAAAAATGCTCTCCGCAAAACATTTCTTTAATTTTTACGTATGGTAAAAAAAATTGTCATTTTTACAGCGAAACTTGTCGTGCACATAGAAAGTATCGAGATCTAAGCACGATTTCTTTTTGAAGAATGTTCTTTTTGGTGACAGAAAACTGAATTTCCCTTTGTTATTGTCGTTTCCACCGGTGCAGAAGTTACAAAGCAAATATGCACCGGACGCATTTTTCACAAAAAATAATGAAAGAAGAAAAATGTAAATAAGGCCTATGTGGGCGCTACACGG
The DNA here is from genome assembly GCF_022539505.1 of Lolium rigidum. Taxonomy (NCBI): domain Eukaryota; kingdom Viridiplantae; phylum Streptophyta; class Magnoliopsida; order Poales; family Poaceae; genus Lolium; species Lolium rigidum. The sequence goes on along the minus strand of NC_061512.1, from coordinate 48,364,211 downwards.
GCCACGCGGAGAAAGCTGGCAGTCCTACCGTGGCCAATATACACAAGCGCCGACGTCATCTCCATGCTTCGCTGTGGCTTCCGACCACCGGTGAGTACGTGTTTGCCTAGTGCCCGAAACGGCAAGTCAAAGCAGCAGAGCATGACGCTTTTCTAGAAGTTGTTCGCAGTTTGTGTGAGTCGGCCGCTATGAACACGTGTTCCTATTTCCTACTTGTATCCAACTAACTCTATTCTTTTTTCATTTAGTTTTGCGATTACACGCAGCTAACTTGCTCACTTAATAATTTTTACCTTCGTCAAAAGTATATCACGTGTTCCATATTCCCATTGGACCATTGCCTTGTGCTGTTGCCATCGCTTGAACTTGAATCATCATCATCAGCTCGCCAACCCAGCGTACGCAGGGCCGGCCCTAGGGGGGGGGGGGGCGGGCGGGGCGACCGCCCTGGGCCCGAGAAACCAGGGGGCCCCAAATTCTTGGATAGTCAAGGTATATGTAGGAGCAGCAGAGGTCATGTGGCGGCGCCATTGGAGCATGGCAGAGTTTTCAGATCGTGCAGTTCCGAAGAGGATGGAGAGCGAAGCGTTATTCTGCTTGCTGGGCTGGAAAGGCTCTTTTTCTTTGCTTATATCGTACTGGGCTTTATTTGCTTGTTCAGCTTGGGCCCTTTTTCCGTTTAACTAGCTATGAGGGGTTAAGAACATAGGACAGGTCCGGTAATTAATTCTCCAGCAGTTGTGCGCTCACAACGTGAAAAAAAGTCACGCTAAGAAAATATCAATTCAGACAATACTAAGGCTGGTTTTAGTTTATTTATCCACACGACCAAAACATCCATCTACCCTCTCCCAACCCCTAGTTCCCCTGGTGGCTTTGTGTTAATATGTGACACTAATTTGTTTAGAATATTTAAAAATCAGTATTATCTTTCCATATTGTTCAAGGTTTAAAAAATCAAATTGAAAAGTGCAGATTTCTTATTTAGTCTTGCAAAGCGAGAGTCAATGTAGGTCGACATACTTGCTATGTAATCCGCGAGAGTGCTTTCGTGTTTTCTACCGTCCATTAGACTATACATATTCATGGATACGAGATTGCACTACACCGACCACCATCGGCACATCGTGGTTCTTGTCAGAGTGGATGCGTTTCGGTAAGATAGATATTGACAATCCCTCGCCAACAAATTTTCATCTTGGAATGTCAAAACTTTAAGACTATAAACATTATTTGGCATCAGTATTGATTTTGTATGATTCATGAACTCTTAGCACATATGTCTTTTACAAAAAAATGAAGATGACGCAATGCGGTATTTTCCCACTATTTTTAGCGTAAAAAATAATTTAAATATTTATCGTTAATATTTCATATGTACATATATAAATTACTATTTGAGGTTTTTAGGGCCCTAGGTTATAGTTTCGCCCCGGGCCCCGAAATTCTCAGGACCGGCCCTGAGCGTACGTAGAATGGTAGGAGTATCCCGTGCACTACTGTACGTCGCTTTTCTTTGGTAGGAACTCTTCATTTTGCTCGTCCAATTTGGTATAGTCTTTGACTTTGCCTTTTTAAGTATGACTTGACACAATTCCAACTTCGTGTCTTCATCGTCGTCCAATAGTTGTGGTGCCAGAATCAACCAGTGTTTGAATATAGTACTTGGGAGAGCGTTGGCATCCCTAGTCCATAAACGATCGAACCTCATGTTTTGATATCTTAAGAAACCAAAAAAAAAAATTATATGCTGGGATTTCGTCAATCTTAACACTCGCTAGCTCAGAGATGTTCATTGAGGTAAGACGTGTGTTTATAGTATTGCGCACATGTACTTTTTTACGAGCGTCTCTATATATACTTTTCCGTTTGAACATTTTTAAACATGGTTTGCTCCAAAATCTGGACGTATATTTTTTGGGCACGTCTAGCGAGCGGCTGCATGCCCGTTAGTCATTCTAAGCGGTCATACCAAAATGGAAAGTGCTCACACAAAAGGTCCAGCTGTCAAATAAATGGTAGGCTAGCTCATATCACTTTGTCGTTTAAAAAAACTGTAACTTTTAAACCGTGCAGCGAAATTACAATCCGTTTTCTCTTTTAGAATCCGAACGACGAGAGCTTCAAAACTAGACCACATTTTCATATGTTTCGACGCAATTTTTTAACAAGCAACTTTGATGCGCGATAGAGCAACTTTGTTTTGCTGGAAAACAACTTTAGTATGCGGCAAAGCAACTTTGGCGTGCAACGAAACACTTGATTCACAACGATGGTAGGCTTGACAACAGCTGCAGCAACAACTCCTAATGTTACTCTGCAGGATACTAAAATTGCTTGGCCGAGTACCAAAGTTGCTCGCAGGACACTAAAAATTGCTCGGTCGGGTGCCAAAGTTGCTCTGCAGGGTTCAAAAACTGCGTCGCCGGGCACCAAAGTTGCTCTGCAGGGGCACTTACGTTGCTTCGTCACACATTGAAATTGCTCCCATGGACGCCAAAATTGTTGTCCGGCACCAAAGTTGTACCTTCGTGTACCAGAAAGTGTACATGTTCGTTGCACACCAAAGTTGCTTTATCGCACACCAAAGTTGTTTTGCTGCACAATAAAGTTGCTCTGTCGCGCATCAAAGTTGCTTGTTAAAAAAATTCATCGAAACATATGAAAATGTGGTCTAGTTTCGAAGCTCTCATCATGGGGATTTTAGTAGTGAAAACGAATTATAATTTCGCCACACGGTTTAAAAGTTACAGTTTTTTAAAAAATAACACATGATATCACCTACCTTAGTTGTCCCCTAGTGCGTATGCCGGGGACGTCCATCCAGCATACGCCCGCTGGTAAGATTTCAGGATATTTTTTAGTCTTTTTTTTTGAACAGAAGAGAGGTCCCGAAGGACCTCGACGCACATTCATATATTCATTAAAATCCGACTGGTTACATCCAAGGAGCTAAAAAGTGAAGGAACTACACACCAGTCCCTGGACATTGCAAAGAGGGCCCTAAAAGAAAAGTGAAAAACGCGATCAAGTCCAAGATACAACCGTAGAACGAAACCAGCGACCTCACCGCCGGGGACGGAACCACTTGGGGCAAGGTCGTCGCCGCGCCTCCTCCTTCGGCACCACGCAGACGAAGACGGCACGGATGCCAATCCACGGCTGAACTGCCTCCCTTCATGCACATCGGCTGGGAGGAACTTCTTTGATGGCCGCCCTTGGCCTGAAGATGCGGCGGCGTGCGGACTAAAAGTCTCGGGCAAATCACCGCCGGGATGGAGCTCAGGACATGTCGAAAAGATGAAGCTGCCTTCTCATCTGGTCTTGATCCACCTTCGCCTCGAAGACAATCAAAAGACAGAAGAGGAGCAGACCTTCCTCCTTGCAAAGTACCCATCGGCACAGATCGAAAACCAGACATGGAAACCACCTCACCGACAGTACCATCACCACGATGGCTGCAAATCGGGAGAGAGGAAACCAAAACTGGTCGATCTGCACTTCGAATCTGCAAAACGAGCTTATTCACTGGGGATTTGATGTCGGCCCCGACCGTCGCATCCGGCACCCACCTCGAGAGCACCGCGAGGAGTAGAACCAGCACCACGCCCCGGCCACCGCTCGAGAGCGCCGGGAACATCCGCATAGCCGGCATAGCGCCAAACAAAGGCATAACGCCAATCACCACTAGGGACAATACACAAGCAAACCTAGACCTAGTCCTAGACCTACTGAAAAACAAGAGAAGCCAGCATCCTAGCGCATCTCTACGAGCACCAGCGCGAGCGCCGGCGTCGAGAGCGGCCGGATCTGGGGCGGAACGGCGGCGGCGGACTCTCAAGGGAACAGAGAGAACGAGAGGTATATTTTTTAGTCTGAGTACCGGCTGAAAAGAAAAAAAGGAAGCCGAACCAGCGGATGTAAGCGAAAAGGATGGGGTGGGCCATGGTCGGCTGCGGCCCATAACGCGTGCTCTGCGCGTGAAGGCGCTCGCCCGACGCATCAAGCGTCAAACAGAGGAGCCCAGACTGGAGCTGGCCCTCTTAGAGCATCCCCACTTGTTGGCGCTCCCCACCCCCAAATCTGGCGAAATTTTCGTCCGGATTGGAGGAAGATTTGGCGTGGGGAGTAGTACTTTCCCAGCCGCGTGCACAGGCGAAGTCGATGATGCGAATTTAAAAAACGGAAACTTGACAAACTACGGCTAAAAACGGGTGAATATAGACTAAATTTAATGATATTTATTATATAACGGGCGGAGTTCATACATAGAGGCCGAATTCGACTATATTTCGAATTCGGCTAGGGGAATTCAAATGCTAAATTTAAAACACGGCGCTCTACATGCCGAAATGGCGGTAGAACATCGTGTAGTCGCCGCCGTCGTCGTCGGAGCCGTCGTCGTTGACCTTCGGCTGCGCGGCCCGGCCGCTGCCGCCTCGGCCGGCGTCTCCCCACCCCGGGGATGGCTTGTACCATTCGTCGTCGGAGGACTCGAGGTCGACGACGGGGACAGCGACGCCGGATGGAGGTGTCGCAGGACGGCGGTAGCGCGCGACATCGTCGTTGGCGGTTGGAGCGGCGCGGGCGGCGAGTTGGCGTGCGGCGGCCGAGGTCCGCGGCCAGCCGCCGCTGCTGCTCCGCCTCCTGGCGCTCCCGGCCGCGCCCGGCCCGAGTCCGGTGTGGCGTCGTCCGCGCGCTTCTCCTCCTCCATGTCCTGCAGCGACCTGGCGATCGCCTCCGCCATCGCGGCGTCCTCCACGCGCTTCGCCTCCTCCTCGGCGAGCTGGTTTGCGGCGGCCTCTTTCTTCAACTTCTTCCGGCCGCTCTGCGGCGCGGAAGGCTGGTCGCGGATGACGAGGGCGCCGCTGTTGCGCCCTCTGGTCGGCGGCGGAGACGCCGGCTCCTTCTTCACGCGCACCGGCGTCGAAGGCGACGTCGCCTCCTCCCTCTTCACCGGCGCCAAGGATGACCTCGGCGCCGATCCGGAAGACGACGAGCTGGCAGCCATGCGCCGTGGCTGCCAGACGTTTCCCCGACGGCGACTCGCCGATGCCCTCGATGGAGGGGGCATCGTGAGCACCGGGAAGTTGCCGCCCTCGATGTGCTTGAGGACGGCCTCGAGTGTCCGGCCCGGTGCGCTCCACCAACGTCGGCGGCCCGCGGCGTTGTTGCGCGGAGGCGGAGGCGGCGGGCCGTCGTAGGACGCCAGCTCCCGCTCCCACCGCTGGAGGAAGAACGAGTTCCACCTCGTGAAGTTGTCGGGGTGGTGGCGCGGGTCGGCGCGCTCTTCGTCCGTCATCGTCATCCGAGCCTCCTCGATGGCGACGTCGAGGGCGTGGCCCCGCGGCGCCGGCGGGATTGGTACGCCACCAGCACTTAGCCGCCAGCCGCCGCCGGGAGGCCTCGTGTCCGGCGGGCAGGGGTACCCCGCCTGGTGGAGGAGGTGCCCCTCCCACGCGTGGAGCGACCGGCGGGGGAAGCCGTTGTTGGCTGCGCCGCCGTCGTCGTAGAACGCCATCGGGAGAGCAGAGGGAGAGTGGAGGGAGAGTGGTGCACGGGGTACGCCTCGCGGCGAGCGGAGCGGCGTATATAGGCGCGGCTGGCGCGGGGATTAAATGCCGCGTGGAATGCGACGTGTCCGCGGCGAGCTGACCGGCGGCAGCCTTTAGTGCGCGCGGAAGACGATGCGTGCGCGGAAGACGACGACATTAACTCGCCGCGTGGCCGGCGAATTCAGATCGGCGGCAGGCTTTTACAGCGCCCGGAAGACGATGCGATGAGGACGACGATCGGTTTCTCTCGCCGACAATTTGGGCCACCAGACGCGCGGGAAGTTTCCTCGGTATTTCCCGCGCTTTTGTTTCGTCCGGAGTCCCCGAGCGCTCCCCGGGGGGCCGGGGATGGCGTGGGATCGCCGGATGAATTTAGGCCCAAATACGGACGAAAACGAGGAACCGGGGGCGCGACTGGGCCGAATTACGCCGTCCGGATGGAAAAAACGCTCGCCGGGGGCCTGTTCGGGGGGACGAGTGGAGATGCTCTTACACTCAAAAGAAAAACGTAACCCTCTTCTTATCCTGGGCAAAACCTATACACCGACCAGGTCGGTGGCTACCGGCCACCGCACACCCCCTGGTCGGGTATGGGCCAGGTCCATTTGTGGCTGTTTGGCCTCGTTTTTTCTTTTTTCTTTTTTCTGGTTTCTTTTTTCTGTTTTCTTTTCTTTTTTCTTTTTTCGGTTTTGTTTATATTTTTTTAGATTCGAAAATTTTGATTTTTAAATTTTTTTCAAATTGAGAAAATGTTTAAATAAAAATTGTTTAAATTTGTAAACTGTTTAAATTTGAAAACCGTTCAAATTCGAAAACCGTTCAAATTTGAAAATTGTTCAAATATGAAAATCGTTCAAATCGAAAAATTGTTCAAATTCGAAATTTGTTCATATTCAAAAAACGTTCAATTTTGGAAATTATTCAAAAAACGTTCAATTTTGAAAATTTTGAAAAACGTTCAATTTTGAAAATCGTTCAAGTTAAAAAATTGTTCAAATTTCGAATTTTGAAAAATATTCAAATCCAAAAACTGTTCAAATTTAAAAACTGTTTTAATTTCAGAAAACTGTTCAAATTTTATGAAAAACTTTTTCTCGAAAAAAGTTTTTAAAAGTGTTAGATTTTAAAAAACGAAAATATAAACAGAAAAGAAAAACACATAAAAGAAGGAAGAAAAAGGAAAAAAAAACTCACCTGATGCAATGGGCCGCGGCCCATTAAATTACTGGATCGTGGGGGGTGTGCGGTGCCTTCCACCCACCGACCAGGTCGGTGGCGAGGAGCTCCCCTTATCCTATGTCTTTATTTCCTTCCCGTTCACTGTCAGGCGGCGGTGAGAATAGTTATAGTGGGGAGTTAACCTATAGTAGTGTCATGCATATGATACTACTCTATGTTACTATTTTCATAATGCATAGTAAGTTAGATGTAGTATCATGCATGAGTGTACTAATTAGCTTATAGACTCATTCTATCTTGAAAAGTGTGATGTTATGGTAATATATCTAGTTACCACAACCATCTCTTTCTTCATTTAATATCATGTCATGTCATCAATATGCCTAGTGGTAATGCATGTAGCTCTAAGTTACTACTATAGTTACTCTCACTATTAGTAGTCTGACAGCAGCGTCCTCGTGCACTCCACCTCTTCCTCTCCTCCCCGCCCCAAACTACTTCCTCCTCCCAGCCCTTCCCTCTCCTTACCACGGCGACGGGGAGTCTTTGCATGGCCCGTTTGGTCTCGGGTGCCGGCACACAACATCCTAGGATTCCAGAGGTGAGTTAGAGCATCTCCACCGGCGGTCCAGATAGCGGCCCCGGCAGCGTTTTGGGGGTCGGGAGCGAAAATAGGCTCGCACCGGTGCCCCCAAACGGCGTTGGCTAGTTTTTGAGCCCAATAGAATCGCCGACAACCTCATACCGGCCCCTTTGCCAAGGGAGTGAATCGGGCGCGCCGGCGCCTCGCGGAACGACGGTTTTCGCGGGTGGGGGCGCCTCGTCAGCGAGAGGACGCGGCGATTCGCATCGGAAACGACGCGGGGAGGTTGGTCATCGGCGTTAATGGCCTCCCGCGCAGAAACCCAAACGACGAGGGTGGCGACTGGCCACGCGGCATCCACCTACCGTACCCACGCGCATTCCATGCGCGTCCGCCGTCTCCCTTAAAACCCCACCGGCGCGCACTTCTCGCATTTCCCCACCGTCCAACCCTAGCCGCCGCCGTCCAACCTCCGCGCGAATCTCCCACGCACCCCGCTAACGATGGCGCACAACGACCAGGCCGGCGGCAGCAGCGGCGGCGTGCTCGCTTGATGCAGCTAACCTTCGACGAGGCCGACGTACTGTACTGCACCGCATCCCCGTGCCAGTACAGTACGGCTGGCACATCTCCAACAGCGGCTTCACCGTGCCGCCGCCGCCACCGCCAGGACCACAGACGCGGGCCCTCGCCAGGGAACGGCGGGGCCAGATGACGCCAGAGGAGAGGAGCCTTCCGGACAACACCCTCGACAGCCCGACCTGGGCACGGCGTTTCGAAGACGAGCGTGTCGTCGAGCTCGCGAGGACGGACAACCGCTCGGGCGGCTGCTTCAACAACGTCGGCCGCCGTGCCTGGTGGTACGGTCGCTTCGTCGATGACACGCTCCGCCAGTACGGCTTCCGTCCGCGCGTCCGTGGGCAACGGGAGCCGGTGTACTTCCCGCATGCGTTGAGCATGGCGTCGGCGCCGACCCTGCAGAGGGCGCCGGAAAGGACCGCGGCGTCCGGAAGCTCGCGCACCGGATCGTCGTCTGCCGTCGCGCGCACGCGCTCGGCCGCGCCTACGCCTCCTTCCGGGGGCGTCATCATCCGCGACGAGGCGAGGCGCGCGTCCTCTGCTCCGGCTCGTCGGACGACGGGGTCGGGCCGCCACTTCCGCGTCAAGGAGGAGGACACCTCGTCACCACTTCCGTCGGCAAAGAAGCAATGGTGGGAGAAGGAGGCCGAGGCGCATGCGGTCCTCCGTGGCAACGGCGACGAGGAGGAGTTCCCCGCCCTACAGTACATTGTCGGCCGCTCCGCTGACGAAGACTACCGGCATATCGCGATCTACCGGCGACAGTCGGTGGTGTGGTCCGCCAGGGACCTCGCCGGACCATCCGAGCTGCCGACGCCAAAGGAGGAGAAGGCCGACGACGTCGACAGCTGGTCCTTCGAGTCATCCAGCGGCGTCGACCTGGACTTCAGCGCCTTCGACTCCCATCTCCGCTAGATGTTTTTTTTGTTTTTTAGTTTGAATTCGCGTTAAATTTGTACAAATTTTATTCGAACTTCGTATGGATATCGTTTTCTAAATTTGAATTTAATTTTCTAAATCGGAGCCGCCGGTTTGGGGACGCCGGTGTGGAAGCCACATCCCCAAATAGGAAATGTTGTGTCAACGCTCTCCATACGACAGCGCCGACGCCCCTGCCCGGCGCCTATTTAGGGCTACCAGTGGAGATGCTCTTAATTGAGCCGAGCAGTGCCTCTCCGTCGTCCATTCGATTGGTGGCGCAATTTCGTTCCCCACAGTTTGCGTGCCGCAGGTCCATCTCGAACTAGCAAGACGCGACGTTGCTGGGCTCTGCACTGCAGATTCAGTGGGTGAACGCCAAGGAGAAGGAGGACATGCAGTATGTACTGTGCTGGTCTGCTTGCAGTTTTTTTTTTCTTTCGACATGTGCTCTGCTCTCTTCTTTTTTTTTGCGGGGTGACATGTGCTCTGCTTGACTGCATCTAGCCGGTGATGGATGGATCCGAGTGGCCAATTGAGCAAACCAGAAAAATTCGTGCTCGACCAGGCCTGTACTTGGGCCTGGTTATATTAGAATGGGATGTCGACAGATCTAAGTCTTGACTATATCCATGATGGGCCTCATCCGTTGCAGCGCTAACTCAATGCCTCCATCTGTGTAACTGAAATTCTCAACAACAAAAAAGTTTAACTGAAGACTTTCCTTTTTTTCGCGAGGCGGGAAGGAAGGACCACTGCATAGTAGGTTTTTGACGTTCATGTAGCCGTGACATCCGAGTCTAGGGCCGAGATGCCTTGAAAGACACGAACGTTTTCTCTCCTTTCCAATGTTACACATGATAGAAATGACAGTTCCATTGAATTCCTGATGCCGATCCTTTGGAATATGATCCAAAACAATTCTTCCACCACTCGGAGCTGGAAGAAGAAGCATCCGACTACGAGAGAAAGGTGATATGAGATATAAAAGCCGGTGGCGGTCATGATCAAGGTCCTATTTTCCCAAGCAAAAGTGCACGGAAATGAAGGTGGGTGGTTATTTCAGGGTAGAAATGAAAAGGGGCAAAGAGAGTGGATTCTTTAACCACATATAGCCAAATTGTCCAAAGTTAGGAGCACAAGCGACCAAGCAAATAATCTGTAGTTAATTTCTTCTGAATGATCGAACTGTTGTGGGTATCATAAGAAATCAAGATTTTAACACAATAGAACAAATGCAAACAGTTGTACCTCGTCAGGTTTCCAATTAACAAAATCCAGCAAGTCGGGTTGAAGTTAGAAATTCCCGAAGCGACCGAAAATGGCAACAGACTCTTATGGAAGGACATGATTTGTTATTTTGTTTTGAATGCAGCGAATCCAAATGTTCTTCCTCTACACTAGCGAGAAAATGTTCGGGCGCAGATTGTTGGGAGCGACACCAAATAACCATCTATCATGTCAAAAGAGCACGCCTTCTTCCCACATCGAACATGACTTTTCGTACGAGCGGCAAAAAGCCCTCGATCTAACTTGCCACGGGGGGAGGAGCGGACACACAGCTTGCAGGGTTCATCCACTCGTCCAAAGCCAACAAAGGCGCAAGTCACGGCTAAACTAGTTTTCTAGGGATTTGCTAGTAACTTCATGCTCAGTCCAGTCTTACACTATTTGATTTGCATCGTGATTCGTGCTAGTCATGAGTTGCAACATGATTTGCAACTAAAATTTGATGACATCATCTGATTAAGAACGAAGTTAGTTCTCAGTGGACTAAGAAATAGTCACACCCATTTTTCTAGTTGTTACCAAGAAAAAAAACCCAAATATTCACGAATAATTGGAAATTTGAGCAAACCGGAAAAATTGGTGCTCGACCAGGCAACCTGGGCCTTGTTATATTAGAATGGGTTGTCAATAGATACAAGTCTTCACTATATGCATGATGGGCCTCATCCGTTGCAGTGCTAACTCAAAGCCTCCATATTTGTAACTGAAGATTTTCCTTCTTTTCGCGAGGCATGAAGGAAGAACCACTGCTGTGTAGGTTTTTTAGGTTGATGGGGCCATGACATCTGAGTCTAGGGCCGTGATGCTTTGAAAGACGTGAACGATTTCTCTCCTTTCCAATGTTACACATGATAGAAAAAGAAATTTCCATTGAATTCCTGATGATGGTCCTTTGGAACATGATCCGAGACAATCCTTCCACCACTGCGAGCTGGAAGAAGAAGCATCCAGCCGTGAGACGAAGGAGATATGAAAGCCGGTGGCAATCATAATCAAGGTCCAACCTTCCCAAGCAAACGAGCAGAAAAAAGAAGGTGGATTGTTGTTTCAGGGTAGAAATGAAAAGGAGCCAGATTGTCGGAAGTTAGGATTTTCATCTGTACAAGCGACCAACCAAAGAATGTGCGCTTATTTTCTTCCAAAAGATCGAAGTGTTGTGGGTATCATAAGCACCTAAGACTTTGACCTAATAGGAAGAATGCAAAGAGTTGTACCTCATCAACCGGAGGGTTTTCATGTAACAAACTGGCAACGACTCTTATCATCGAAGGACATGACTCATTAATTTCATTTGAATGGAGCGAATCCAAATTTCTTGATTGATGGGAGCGACATCAAACAGCCATCTATCATGTTAAAAACTCGCCTTCTTCCCATCGCGAACATGAATTTCCGTACAAGCGGCAAAAAGGTGTCAATCTAATTTGTGGCCGGGGAGAAAGAGCTGACCCAATACTATTGGGGGCGCACCCACTCGGTCCAAAGCCAACGAAGGCGCAAAGCACAGCTAGATTTCTCTAGGCGTTACCAAGAAAAAAATCCAAATATTCACGAATAAATGAAAATCGGTGTGTTTCCTCTTAGAAAATAACACACCAAAAAGGAACCTCAAGCACAAACATACCCAGAACAGTGGTAGCACAAGGGCAAGTAGTTTGCACCATGCCGGGGCTCAAACTAGCAACCTCGTTAAATTCAGCCCAAAAGGTGTTCGGTGCCGCGCTATCTTCTCTCTTTCCCCGTTTCCAGTCCCATCCCAGATCAGGTAAGACAAAGACGTTTCCCAAAGGCTCCGGAGAAAAAAGGTATAGCTGACGCCGATCGCCCCAAAAGCTCCGTTGTCCGGTCGTCACCTCACCACTCGGCGAAAAGACCCACCGATCGATCGGTGGATGGTCTCGCTTTTGCTTTCTTTCTGGCGCTAATCCTGATCCTATCCCAAATGACACCAACCTTGTCCGGAGAGTCGTCAGTCGTATCATCACTGACTCAGACTCCTGGTCTGTTTTCACACTCTCTTTCCTTTCTCTTTAGTTCTTTGCTGATTTGCAAGGTGTACGTGTAAATCCATGTTTGACACGGCTGCACAACGCGTTTATAGCTACACCAATGTGTTTTGTCAAATGTCAAGGAGCGGTATCTGCGTCTTACGTGGCCAGTTGTTTTTTCGTTTCTTTGTCACAGCCTCACAGGGGAAGTGGTGTCATTATCACTGGTACGTAGAGAAGACACATGTTGCTTCAGCCTCCACGTCATCTAGGAAAAACTTAATATAAGTTATATAATGGATTGTCTTTATTACTAGCATTTGCAATTAATGAGAATTAATTAAATTTCGGTAGAAAATTATGTTGCTTAGGGATGATATATGTTACAATGGGAAATTAGCCTCCTTTTATTTTCTATAAGAAATCATATAATCTTTTCTTTCTTCATTCTTTTTCCTGCTGACTAAGCAAAAAAAAAACAATGTGTGACAACTCTAAGAGAAGGATGATATCACCCTATTATACATGTCCTAACCTTAGTTTACGTTCCCGCGGAAATCACACAAATTTGCCCGCATGTCACAAAGAAAATGATTCAACTTACTTTCCACATGGTTTATTTCTACGCACTTTTGTGTTCTGGTCATCCTTTGGTAAGTTCTTCTTTTTTTAAACTTAGAACACTAACATTCCATTAAACTTGGATGGTGGAATCGGCGTACAAAACCCTCCTTACAACACTCATACCAAACCCGGTAGTCATTTTGCACCCCTCCAAAACCCAATGTCGCAAGCTTATTACAATCAATGCCTAACGGTATCATCAATCGATGGCTAAGGGTATCTTCACTGGTGCACCCAAATACCCTCTCCCCCCCCCCCCCCCATCACACACACACACACACCTCCCATGGATGCAAAGAAAATGGTCTGCAATAGCAGCTTCCACCGGCTGTCGGTAGCACGCACTTCCCAATAATTAGTCGGCCACTCCCGCCCCAGCCTCGACGCACGGGGCATGCTTGGGTGCCACGTTTGATTTTCCTCGGGGGAGGGGGAGGCCGTGGCATAGCCATTTCCTCCGCCATAGTTCTCCCCTCCCCTCCTAGCGCTCGGCTCTTCTCCCACTCATGCGACTCGCCGGCCAATAATTTGTTGTGCCCATGCATGATTCGACGTGATGATAGTTCGGCATCATATATGGAACAATAAGACGCACTCCGATGCTCCAGCTATCGCTCTCGTCATCAATTGGAGTCACCTCTGCTCAACATATGCAACAGTCCTCCACCGCCTAGGACCCTTGGCCACCATCATCTGACATGCGAGTTGGAACGACGGAGAGACCTCCAACGAGTCCTAGCTAGGCGATGTGAGTTCTTCCCCATGTTGCATTGTAGATATTTAGGGTTTATCGTTCTGATTTGGGATATCTTTAGTATATTGCTCCTAGCTTAGATTTGGGCCTACTTCTCCAATGTGTAATACTAAGGTGGACTATGCACCCAAGACGATTGTAGCATGGAGCGGGCTTGCAATCGATGTCGATTCAGCCAAACGTTGCCGCATCCACGGGCATCTGCTAGAGAAAGCTATTTCTTTGAAGGGATGAACATAGGCTAGTTGCTCTATACTTGTTCACAACACAATTTAAGTGGTGCATCATATTGTTTAAATTTAGTGGAGCGATGGGGTTTGCTCGAATTTGTTCCACAATTTACAGGTGTAGGATGTCAGCAACCGTAGCTTTGTATGTTGGGTGATCTTGGGTGGCCTGTAACATTACAACATGGACTATCTACTTTGTAGTGCATGTATGAGAATAGCAACAATGCTAGAATTTAAGAGAAAATTCAAAATGCTGAGTTTGCTAATATTTCTTTGAAGAGAAGAATCAGGTGCATAAGAAATACATTGGTTTACTGGGGCATGTGAAGAAGTAGATGGGTACCACCCAGAGCCATCTGCTAGATAAAAACATGGAAAAAAAATTAAAGGAGAACTATGAGGAGCAAGTTGGAGAATAAGAGGAACTTGCTGCCAGAGGAGAAGAATACATAGGATGATGGAAGGGGAAAAACTAAAGGAAACAAGAAGATGATAGAATACATATTGTTTAAACTTCTAAAAGTTAGTGACGCAAACATGAACAAATAATGAAGAGGATTAGGAAAATTCATAACGAGCGAGATGTTCTCCCATGGATATTATTGAGCATGTGTGCTAAAAATAACCAAGTATTTGTCTAAGTATATGTGTTTTAGGTGTAATATTATTATTTAGATGGTCGTGTGTCACTAGTTGGTGTCCAATGTTTAGGTAAAATATGGTTTTATTAAAAAAAAACATATTAAAGTCGGTACTATTGGCGGTGCAGGTAGACAGGCACTAATAAACGAGTAATGGAGCCAAAAAATTTGATACTATCACAGTTCTTCTTTTACTACTCTGTCCATATCGGTTTGTTAGGGTATTACATATTTCTAGGTAAAACTTTGACTAATAATTTAGCCAATAAAATTTAATTATATGTTACAAACAATATATCATTGGATTCATGTTTGAAAGACAGCTTCGGATGGTATGATATTGGTGACAGATAACTAATATTTTATTAGCTATATTACTACTCAAAGTTTAACCTTAAAATACGTAATACCCTTACTGGTTCGATAGGATGCACCATACGTACAATACGCCATAGACTGAAACAAAATGAAGAAAATAAATTATACTCCGTACTTCAGCACAAGAATACCAATACTAGTACAGTCCAACTGAAACAAAATATTGTACTTACTGGTTCGGTACGATCCACCATAGACTGAAACAAAATCAAGAAAATAAACTGTACTTAACTGCACTTCTCAGCACAAGAATACCAGTACTAGTACAGTCCAACTGAGCTGAATTGCTCGGAGTCCAACGGCCGGACGCGTGAGGCGCCGTCCCATCCTGGTCGGTGCCGACTTCGCATCCTGCAAATCAAAGCAACAAAGGGATATTATATTTGTTAGATTAGATTTATGCATATTGAAGCTACTGCTACAAAATCATTTTTTAATGAGAAATAATTTGAAGAGATGCTAATAATATTCGTTAGCTAGCTCACAGGGAACGTGCTGCTGTCTGGTGTGCTAGTATATGTACCTTTTGCCCCCCGCTCCTTTCCTTTCCGTCCAATCCTCCATGGCAAATGGACAAAATTTCACAACTCATGTGATCTGGCCAGCACAAGGCAGGTTAGTTGCCAAGTTGGGTATCCCCAATAATATAAAGTGTGACCAAATTCAAAACCTAAAGCTACTCCATAAGTTTGGAAACAGTGAAGTGGCAGGAACATGGGATGATGATCTTCATAACCAAATTTAATTACTCTAACGTAATATAAAATTTGTTTGTTAAGCTAACCATCTGAGCAGTTAAGTGTGCAGCAAGTCGTCAGCTGTTTTCGGTAGGTCAAACACGTTAAAGAAATGAGCAGTGGGTTGAACACTACCATGAAGGCTCATGCTTAGGTTGTCAGAGCAAATGCTGTCACCTTGTTGATCTTCTACGGCAGTAGTTTTGTGCAACATGCTGTGGTGTTCTTTTTGGATATTGTGGTGCATGATGCGACGGAGTCAAACTCAGTGACTAGTGCTACTCTTTCCTCGTTAAACAATACTTACCTTCATCCTAGAGTTTAAAACTTATTTTTCTTTGAAAGGTTAAATCAAGTAAAGTTTAAACTTTTAGAAAAATCTATTAATAAATATGATGTTTTGTAGATACCGTATGAAAATATATTTCATGATCTATCTAATGATATTAAATTTATATTTGCATTTAATAATTTTTGGTTAAAACTTAATTAAATTTTTCATAGTTTGACTTTCTAAAAATGATATAAGCCTTAAGCTTTATGGTGGAGGTAGTAATAATAGAGTGACAATAACAATAAGCTTTAGCTAAAAAATCCCATATGAAGAATATAAAATGAAAACTCAAACGACGGTAAATTTTTCCTCTATTTCTAGGACATTGTTGACCTGATGTTTTTTTAAATACTAATCAGAAATTTTGTGTTGCGAAATTACCAATGGCCTTTTCAGATAATAAACGGATTTTGTTGGTATTTAACCCGGTGTCATGTGACTCTATTGGCCCAACCTAGGTATTGACTCTTATAGTGAACTTCTTTAATTTCTCGAGAAACCTCATGCTAAAGATGTATAATGAAGGATAACATGTAAGTTTCTTGAGCAATGATATTGAGAATCACCATTTTGCACCCTTAATTCAATAGAATTTCATGTAAATTCTAGAGATTTTTTTGACATATAAGAACTAAGAAGTCATGTTTGTTCTTCGCATATGAACTAGTTTGAATAGGATTTTAACATAACTAGTCTAGTAATACCCCCAAGTTTAGAGGATCGTGACAGCTGTTGGAAAGTATTATTTAACAAATTTGTAATCATCACAATGTGTGAGGGAGAATAGTTGTAAGTATTTAACAGTGAGACGCCACTCATAGCTGCACCTTCGATATTAACTTTGCGCGATTTATCTGTAGTGAGAGTAATTAAGTTCTGATTGTCGTTTCAATTGCAGAAGATAAAGCAATACTACGAGTTACCTTGTGTTAACCCAATACCAAGTATTAAAAGAGACTTAACAATATTTTATGAGAATTCAAAACTAGAAATTGATAAGTGGCATCGATATTCACAAACACATAATCATATGTGTTGCTAGCAAATAAAACTCATATTCTCTCAATCTTGTAGGCATGTGTTTCACACTTGACAGTTGATCCCATGAAGTTATTCATCCATTGTTCTCATGCACTAGGAAAGAGCACCATAAATAGAACAGTTGCATAGTAACAAGTCAATCAGAGTGAGAGAACTAGGATCATAATTTTGAGAAACAAAAGTATCATACCATGTTTGCAATCATTCAATTCCCATCCATCCCATGTGCTTATTGAATTACTCACAAACCAGTGGGGCAAACATCTCGTGAATCTAGAATATGGAGTGTGTCGATACATGATGGAGTTTCCCCGAAAATGAAGAACATGATGTCACTAGATCTATCGAGGGTTCCAAAATTAACGTAAATAAAGGTGTGACAAATAAGTAGTTCGGATATGGGTGCCAAGGAAGAGCCCCAGTGGACCCACACACACCCCATGACGTGCAATTGGCGGCCCACATGGGCACCCCACATCCAGCTTTCCATCTTGGTACTCTTCGTGTGTGTACTCCAACTCCTCACATAGTTTTTATTTTATTAATTAATAATATTTTCCTACGCAAAAAAAAAAACCAAAAGTGTAGTTCTTCCAAAATGACTTAGTTGTTAAAGCAAGATGCAGAGGGGGAAATTAGCAAAGTGATTTGGAAAAAAAAATTGTATTGCTCATTTGGAATACAATCCTATTTTTCATTCCTTTATCCATTGAATGATTCCCCCGACACACCTAGAAGAGCTAAAAGGAAAACAGATTATGCACGTCTCATAGGAAACAATTTGACCGAAAACATATATTTATTCGCAAATATTTTCTCCAAAATGCATGTATTTAAGAGGAAATAATATTAGTAATACTACTCTTCACTGAAAAATATTTTTTGTCTTCCAAACATGGTAATGTGTTTTCTAATGTCAACACCTCATTTGGAATACTATTATAGTTTTTTGTGTGTTAAACACAAATTGATTTTTCTAAACACCTAGAAGGGCCAAATTAAAAAGATATGATGGCTTTTTCCGCTAGGCTTATTTGTAGCTTTTGGCTTTTGCTATATAAGCTGCATAAACATCTAAGTATAGGTGCTTTTTTTTCAAAAAAAGTATAGGTTCTTTTGATTTTGTCTTTTGCCTTTGCTTATTATATTATGCAATAATATGCAGCTAAAAGCCAAAGGCGAAAGCACCTATATAGGCGGTTTTGCGATTTATAAGCCAAAATGCATAAGCCACAAATACCCAACCAACCAAGATACAATGAATCTACAGAGGAAACATTTCAACCTCTATTAAAATTTGAAAACCAATATGTTCTCCAAACAAGGCTCAAATGCCTTCAACTAGCGGCGCCACATTTAGAATACAATTTAATTTTATTTCTGTAGACATTGAACTGATTCTTGTGAAACACCTATAGATTCTTGAACGTCTTAATCTAGGAAATAGAATCACAATAATTTCATGTATAAATTGCAAAATAAGTGGTAATAATAATAATACTCGAATTGTAGATTTATACAGGCAACACCTCATTTGGAGATTATGCATGGAACTACAGGAATTGCAGAGGAAACAGTTCAACATCTATTAGAAATTGAAAATAAATATGTTCACAAATCTAAGTTCAATGCTTTCAGCTCATGACGTCACATTTCAGGACACAATTTATTTTTGTTTACTCCCTCCGTTCATGAATACAAGGCCACTACGTTTTTCATGTCAAACTTTTATTAACAAATTAGTCAAGAAAATATAAGTTGAAAGTCATCTAAAAGTATGCCATCGGAATGTTCTTTGAAATATGCATCTGATCATATATTTTTGGATGACATGTAAGTCATATTTAATTGAGTATATTGCTAGTCAAAGTTTGTCTCAAAAATCGAAATGGCCTTGTATTTCTGGACGGAGGGAGTACATAGACATTGAACTAATTCATGTGAAACACATGCTAGATTCTTGCACGTCTCTCATATAGTGTAGTGGTAGTGTGTGGCACACTAATTTCATATTCAAAATGCATGTATTTAAGAGGAAATATTACTACTCTAAATTGAAAAATATTTGTTGTCTTCCAAACATGGCAGTGTGTTTGGTAATATCGACACCTCATTTGGAATACTATTATTTTTTGAGTGTGTTAAACACTAATTGATTTTTCTAAACATCTACATTGTCCAAATTAAGAAGATATGATGGATTTTTTCGTTAGGCTTATTTATATCTTTTGGCTTTTGCTGTATAAGCAACTAAAACATCTAAGTATAGGTGCTTTTAATTTTAGCTTTTGCCGTTGGCTTATGTTATTATGCAATAATATACCATTAAAAGCCAAATGCGAAAGCACCTATATAGGTGGTTTTGTAACTTCTAAGACAATATACAAAAGCTACAGAGACCTAACCAAACAAGACGCAATGAATTAACAGTAATTTTGGAGCAAACAATTCAACCTCTATTAGAATTTAAAAACCAATATGTTCTCCAAACAAGGCTGCCTTCAACTAGCGGCACCACATTTAGAATACAATTTGTTTTCATTTCTGTACACATTGAGCTGATTCATCTGAAACACATGTTAGATTCTTGCACATGTTAATTTAGGCAGGAGAAGCATAATAATTTCATATATAAATTGCAGGTATAAGAGGTAACAACAATAATAATAATGGGATTCTAGATCCATATAGTCAACACCTCATTTGAAGATTATGCATGAAAGCTACAGAAATTTAAGAGGAAACAGTTCAAACTCTATTAAATTTGAAAATAAAAATGTTCTCAAAACCAGGCTCAATGCTTTCAACTAGTGATGCCACATTTCATTATACAATTTATTTTCATTTACTCCCTCGGTTCATGAGTACAATGCTACTACATTTTTCGTGTCAAACTTTGACTAAAAATTTAGTTAAACAAATATAACTGAATCTCTTCTAAAAGTATATGATCGGAATGTTCTTTGAAATATGCATCCGATCATATATTTTTGGATGGCATGTTAGTCATATTTAATTGAGTATACTGCCACTTAAAGTTTGTCTCAAAAAAATGGTCTTGTATTTCTGGACGGAGGGATTACGTAGACATTGAACTGATTTCTGTGAAATAACGGCTAGATTCTTTCACGTCTCTCATATAGTGGTAGTGTGTGGCACACTAATTTCATATTCAAAATGCATGTATTTAAGAGGAAATAATACTACTCTTCATTGAAAAATGTTTGCTGTCTTTCAAACATGGCAGTGTGTTTTCTAATATCAACATGTCATTTAGAATATTATTATATTTTGAATGTGTTAAACGCTAGTTGATTTTTATAAACATCTAGAAGGGCCAAATTAAGAAGATATGATGGGTTTTTCTTTTGGCTTTTGCCTTATAAGCCAAAAAAACATCTAAGTATAGGTGCTTTTGATTTTGTCTTATGTTATTATGCAATAATATACAATTAAAAGCCAAAGGAGAAAGCACCTATATGGTGGTTTTGTGACTTATAAGCCAAAATGCAAAACCCACAAAGACCTAACCAAACAAGATGCAATGAATCTACTAGAAATTCATAGGAAACAGTTCAACCTCTCTTAGATTTTGAAAACCAATATGTTCTCCAAACAAGGCTCAATGCCTTCAACTACCGGTACCACATTTAGAATACAATTTATTTTTGTTTATGTAGATATTGAACTGATTCCTATGAAACACCTATAGATTCTTGAACGTCTTAATCTACAATCTAAGCAAGAGAATCATAATAATTTCATATATAAATTTCAGAAATAGGAGGTAACAACAATAATACTCGAATTCTAAATTTATACAGTCAACACCTCATTTGGAGATTATGCATTAAAGCTATAACAATTTCAGAGGAAACAATTCAACATCTATTGGAGTTTGAAAAAAATATGATAGCAAAACTAGGCTCAATGTTTTCAGCTAGTGACCCCACATTTCATGACACAATTTATTTTCATTTACTCCCGCCGTTCATGAATACAAGGCCACTACATTTTTCATGTCAAACTTTTATTAACAATTGAGTCAAGAAAATATAAATTGAAAGTCATCTAAAAGTATATCATTGGAATATTCTTTGAAATATGCATCCGATCATATATTTTTGGATGACATGTAAGTCATATTTAATTGAGTATATTGATACTCAAAGTTTGTCTTAAAAATTGAAATGGCCTTGTATTTGTGAATGGAGGGAGTACATATACATTGAACTGATTCCTGTGAAACACCTGCTAGATTCTTGCACGTCTCTCATATAGTGGTAGTGTGTGGCACACTAATTTCATGTTCAAAATGCATGTATTTAGGAAGAAATAATACTACTCTACATTGAAAAATATTTTTTTGTCTTCCAAACATGGGAGTGTGCTTTCTAATATCAACACCTCATTTGAAATACTACTATATTTTTGTGTGTGTTAAACACTAACTGATTTTTCTAAACACCTAGAAGGACCTAATTAAAAAGATATGATGGTTTTTTTTCCGTTAGGCATCTTTGTAGCTTTTAGCTTTTGCTATATAAGCCACATAAACATCTAAGTATAGGTGCTCTTGATTTGGCTTTTGCCTTTGGCTTATTATATTGAGCAATAATATGCGGTTAAGAGCAAAAGGCGAAATCGTCTATATAGGTGGTTTTCTGACTTATAAGCCAAAATGCAAAAGACACAAAAACCCAACCAAACAAGACGCAATGAATCTACATGAATTTCAGAGGAAACAATTCGACCTTTATTAGAATTTGAAAACCAATATCTTCTCCAAATAAGACTCAATGCCTTCAAATAGTGGCGCCATGTTTAGAATACAATTTATTTCCATTTCTCTAGACATTGAACTGATTACTATGAAACATCTATTAGATTCTTGCACGTCTTAATTTAGGCAAGAGAAGCACAATAATTTCATATATAAATTGCAGGTATAAGAGGTAATAATAATAATACTCGAATTCTAGATCTATACAATCAACACCTCATTTGAAGATTATGCATGAAAGCTACATGAATTACAGATGAAACAGTTCAAACTGTATTAAAATTTGTAAATATTTTCTCGAAACCAGGCTCAATGCTTTCAACTAGCGATGCCACATTTCATGATACAATTTATTTTCATTTACTCCTTCCGTTCATGAATCTAAGGCCACTATGTTTCTCATGTCAAAATTTTAACTAATAATTTAGTTAAGCAAATATAAGTTGAAGGTCTTATAAAAGTATATCATCGGATGTTCTTTGAAATATGCATCCGATCATATATTTTTGGATGACATGTAAGTCATATTTAATTAAGTATATTGGTACGCAAAGTTTGTCTCAAAAATCAAACTGGCCTTGTATATCCAAACGGAGGGAGACATTAAACTGATTCCTACGAAACAACTGCTATATTCTTGCATGTCTCTCATCCTGTGAAACAGCTGCTAGATTCGTGCACATCTCTCATATAGTGGTAGTGTGTGGCACACTAATTTCACATTCAAAATGCATGTATTTAAGAGAAAATAATACTACTCTTCAATATTTTTTGTCTTCTAAACATGGTAGTGTTTTTTCTAATATCAACACCTCATTTGGAATACAATTATATTTTTGAGTGTGTTAAACACTAATTGATTTTCCTAAACACCTAGAAGAGCCAAATTAATAAGATATGATGGGTTTTTTTCGTGAGGCTTATTAATAGCTTTTGGCTTTTGCCATATAAGCCACAAAAACATCTAAGTATAGGTGCTTTTGATTTTGGCTTTTGCCTTTGGCTTATGTTATTATGCAATAATATACATTTAAAAGACAAAGGAAAAATACCTATATAGGTGGTTTTGTGACTTATAAGCCAAAATGCAAAAAACCACAAAGACCTAACCAAACAAGACGCAGGTAATCTACAATAATTTCAGATGTAACAGTTCAACCTTTATTGGAATTTGAAAACCACTATGTTCTCCAAACCATGCCATCAACTAGTGGCGACACGTTTAGAATACAATTTATTTTCATTTACGTAGACATTGAATTGATTCCTGTGAAACACCTGTTAGATTCTTGCACGTCTTAATCTAGGCAATATAAGCACAATAATTTCCTAAATAAATTGCAGGTATGAGAGGTAACAATAATAATAGTAAAATTCTAGATCTATAGAGTCAAAACCTCATTTGAAGCTAGATTATGTATGAAAGCTACATGAATTTCAGAGGAAACATTTCAAACTTTATTAAAAATTAAAAATAAATATGTTCTCAAAACCACGCTCAATGCTTTCAACTAGCGATGGCACATTTCATGATAAAATTTATTTTCATTTACTCCCTCCATTCATGAATGCAAGGCCAATACTTTTTTGTGTCAAACTTTGACCAGCAATTTAATTAAGCAACTATAAGTTGAAAGTCTTCTAAAAGTATACCATCCGAATGTTGTTTGAAATATGCGCCCGATCATATATTTTTGGATGACATGTAGCTCATATTTAGTTGAGTATATTAGTAGTTAAAGTTTGTCTTGAAAAATGAAATGCACTTGTATTTCCGGATGGAAGAGTACATAGACATTAAACTGATTCATGTGAAACACCTGCTAAATTTTTGCACATCTCACATCTAGGGAAGTGGGGCACACTTATTTCATATTCGAATTGCATGCATTTAAGAAGAAAGAATACTACTCTTCTCTGAAAAATAGTTTTTGTCCTCCAAACATGGGACTTTATTTCTAATATCAACACCTCATTTGGAACATTATTATATTTTTGAGTGTGTTAAACACTAATTTATTCTTCTAAACACCTAGAAGGGACAAATGAAAAGATATTATGACAAAGGAAAAAAGCACCTATATAGATTCTTTTCTGGTTTGCAAGCCAAAATCCAAAAGCCACAAAGGCCCAACCAAACAAGATGCAAAGAATATACAGGAATTTCGGAGGAAACAATTTAATCTCTATTAGAATTTGAAAACCAATATGTTGTCCAAACAAGGCTCAATGCCTTCAACTAGCGGTGCCACGTTTGAAATACAATTTATTTTCATTTCTGGAGACATTGAATTGATTCCTGTGAAACACCTGATAGATTCTTTCACGTCTTAATCTAGGCAAGATAAGCAAAATAATTTCATATATAAATCGCAGGTATGAGGTAACAATAATACTACTCGAATTCTAGATCTATACAGTCAACATCTCATTTGAAGATTATGAATGTAAGCTACAGGAATTTCAGAGCAAACAGTTCAACCCTCTATTAAAATTTAAAAATAAATATGTTCTCGAAACTAGGCTTAATGCTTTCAAATAGCGATGCCGCATTTCATGATAAAATTTATTTTCATTTACATAGACATTGAACTGATTCATGTGAAACACCTGCTAGATTCTTGCACGTCTCTCATCTAGGGAAGTGAGGCACACTAATTTCATATTCAAATTGCATGTATTTAAAGAGGAAATAATACTACACTTATCTGAAAAATAATTTTTTTGTCTTCCAAAAATGGCAGTGTGTTTTCTAATATCCACACCTCATTTAGAATACTATTATATTTTTGAGTGTGCTAAACACTAATTGATTCTTCTAAGCACCTAGAAGGGCCAGATGAAAAAGATATTATGGGTTATTTTTATTAGGCTTCTTTCTTTCATTTGGCTTTTGTCATATAAGCCACAAAAACATCTAAATATAGGTGCTTTTGCCTTTGGCTGCCAAAGGCAAAAGCGCCTATATAGGTATTTTTGTGGTTTATAAGCCAAAATCCAAAAGCTACAAACACCCAGCAAAACAAGATGCAAAAAATCTACATGAAATTCAAAAGAAACAGTTCAACCTCTTTTATAAATTGAAAATCAATATGTTCTCCAGACAAGGTTCAATACCTTCAACTAGCGGTGCCACATTTGGATACAATTTATTTTCATTTCTGTAGACATTGAACTGATTGTTGTGAAACACCTGTTATATTCTTGCACGTCTTAATCTTGGAAATAGGAGCAAAATAATTTATATATAAATAATAGGTATGAGGTAACAATTACAATACTTGAATTCTAGATCTATACAGTCAACACCTCATTGAAGATTATGCATGTAAGCTACACGAATTTCAGAGGAAACAGTACAACCTCTATTAAAAATTGAAAATAAATATGTTCTCGAAACTAGGTTTAATGCTTTCTGCTAGCGACACCACATTTCATGATACAACTTATTTTCATTTACATAGACATTGAACTGATTCCTGTGAAACACCTGCTTGATTCTTGCACGTCCGTCGTCTAGGGAAGTGAGGCATACTAATTTCATATTCAAATTGCATGTATTTAAGAGGAAATAATACTACTCTTGTATGGAAAATATTTTTTGTCTTCCCCACATGGCAGTGCGTTTTCTAATATTGACACCTTATTTAGAATATTATTTTATTTTTGAGTGTGCTAAACACTAATTTATTCTTCTAAACACCTAGAAGGGCCAAATGAAAAAGACATTATGGGTTATTTTTGTTAGGCTTGTTTCTTGCTTTTGACTTTTGTCATATAAGACACAAAAACATCTAAATATAGGTGTTTTTTCCTTTGGCTGCCAAGGCGTGGTTTATAAGCCAAAATCCAAAAGCCACAAAAAACCCAACCAAACAAGATGCAAATAATCTACAGGAATTTCAGAGGAAACAGTTCAACCTCTATTAGAATTTGAAAACCAATATATTCTCCAAACAAGGTTCAATGCCTTGAACTAGCGGTGCCACGTTTGGAATACAATTTATTTTCATTTATGTAGACATTGAACTGATTCCTGTGAAACACCTGTTAGATTCTTGCACGTCTTAATCTAGGCAAGAGACGCACAATAATTTCATATATTAATCGCATGTATGAGGTAACAATAATACTACACGAATTCCAGATCTATACAATCAACACTTCATTTGAAGATTATGCATGTAAGCTACAGGAATTTCAGACGAAACAGTTCAACCTCTATTAAAAATTTAAAATAAATTTGTTCTCGAAACTAGGCTCAATGCTTTCAACTAGCGATGCCTCATTTTCCGATCCAATTTATTTTCATCTACATAGATATTGAACTGATTCTTGTGAAACACTTACTAGATTCTTGCACGTCTCTAATCTAGGGAAGTGAGGCACACAAATTTCATATTCAAGTTGCATGTATATTTGAGAGGAAATAATACTACTCTTGTCTGAAAAATATGTTTTTGTCTTCCAAACATGTGAGTGTGTTTTCTATTATCGACATCTCATTTGGAATACTATTATATTTTTGAGTGTGCTAAACACTAATTGATTCTTCTAAACACCTAGAAGGGCCAAATGAAAAAGACATTATGGATTATAGTTGTTAGGCTTGTTTCTTGATTTTGGATTTTCTCGTAGAAGCCACCAAAACATCTAAATATAGGTGCTTTTGCCTTTGTCTACCTAAGGCAAATGCACCTATATAGGTGCTTTTGTGGTTTATAAGCCAAAATCCAAAAGACACAAAGATCCAACCAAACAAGATGCAAAGAATTTACAAGAATTTCATAGGAAACATTTCAACCACTATTAGAATTTGAAAACCAATATGTTCTCCAAACAAGGTTCAATGCCTTCAACTAGCGGTGCGACATTTGGAATACAATTTATTTTCACTTCTGTAGACATTGAACTGATTCTTGTGAAACACCTGTTAAATTCTTGCACATCTTTATCTAGGCAAGAGAAGCACACTATTTTCATATATAAATCGCAGGAATTAGAGGTAACAATAATACTACTCGAATTCTAGATCTTTACATTCAACACTTCATTTGAAGATTATGCATGTAAGTTGCAGGAATTTAAGAGGAAACAGTTCAACCTCTATTAAAATTTGAAAATAAATATGTTTTTGAAACCAGGCTCAATACTTTCAACTAGCGATGTCATGTTCCATGATACAATTTATTTTCATTTACATAGATATTGAACTGATTCTTGTGAAACACGTGCTAGATTCTTGCACGTCTCTCATCTAGGAAAATGTGGCACACACTAATTTAATATTCAAATTGATGTGTTTAATTCAAAATAATACTAGTCATATCTGAAAACTATAGTGTGTCTTCCAGACATGGCATTGTGCTTTCTAATATCAACAATTTAATTTAGAATACTATTATCTATTTCAATGCATTAAACACTAATTGATACTTCTAAAACACCTAGAAAGCTCTAATGAAAACTTGGTGCCGACCGAGACTGGCCTTTCCCATCCTATAATACCCGTAACTGATTTTTTTGATATTTGTTAATCCCAAACGAGAGGAATACCATATTTTCAGGTCAAACATTTGTCTTTTTGAATGAAATCATGGTAGTACAAGTTTTAAGACCTCCCATCATCCGAATGACGAGACGGAGGGAAGGTTATGCATGTAAGCTACAAGAATTTCAGAGAAACAGTTCAACCTCTATTAAAAATTAAAAATAAATTTGTTCTTGAAACTAGGCTCTATGCTTTCAACTAGCGATGCCACATTTCATGATCTAATTTATTTTTATTTACATAGACATTGAATTGAATCCTGTGAAACACCTGGCACGTCTCTCATCTAGGAAAGTGAGGCACACTAATTTCATATTCAAATTGCATGTAATTTAAGAGGAAATAATACTACTCTTGTCTGAAAAATATTTTTTTGTCTTCCAAACATGGCAGTGTGTTTTCTAATATCGATATCTCATTTGGAATACTATTATATTTTTGAGTGTGCTAAACACTAATTGATTCTTCTAAACACCTAGAAGGGCCAAATGAAAAAGACATTATGGTTTTTTTTGTTAGGCTTGTTTCTTGATTTTGTCTTTTGTCGTACAAGCCACGAAAACATCTAAATATAGGTGCTTTTGTGGTTTATAAGCCAAAATCCAAAAGCCACAAAGGCCCAACCAAACAAAATGCAAAGAATTTACAGGAATTTTAGAGGAAACAGTTTACAAACACAAAGGGTTCGCAATCATCCTATTTGTGCTAGACTCCCCCTAGTCATATATTTTGCAATCTTCAACTAGGTTTCCCTTCTCCGGGCGGCGCCATACCTCCGCATCTTTTCCCCTAGGTAAGCGCCGCATCCCACGATTTCAACTTAATCATTCGGGCTTTCCTCTTTGCATACAACAAGACAACATGCGCACCAGGTAATTCGAACTAAAATATTGTGAGATCATCCTTATTTTATTGCATTCCTCATTGCTTTTGTGTACTACAAGAATATGTGATTTTAGTGACAAAAACATTTTCTTAGGGTCCTAGATCTAGGTATTCTAGTACAAGCTGTGATTTTAGCAGTGGTAAATTAGGATTTCAAGGTGTTCCATTGATCCAATAAGATATATGTTGCAAGCTTAAAATTAAGGGTGACACTTTGTTATAGATAGAAAGTAAGGTGATATCAACAATTGGACGTACTCTTGAATGAGGGTGTGTAGGTATTAAAGAGGAGAAATCGGTCAAGGAAGAGATTGGGTTCACCGAGGAGGGATGTGCCACGGATGAGATGGAAGGATTAGAAAGTACTAATCAAGTGAATGTGGAGGTGGAAAAGGTTGATAAAAAAGACGACGAGGTGTTAAATTTGGAAGTTGAGACATACATGGTCTCTCTGAATGATAAGGTCATTCATGATACTAGAGGAGACACAATGAGTGATAGAAATGTTCAAAAATTTGAACAAAATGATGGACACTCGCATGTGGATGGTGGAAATGGTGACATATTGGAGAAAAAAGGTGATACAAATCATGACATCACATATAACAGTGGCGAATATCATCTTCTATTTGGACTGACTAAGGAGGATATGGAGGAAAGTGCATTTTTCAATATCTCAAGCAGTTCATTCTTGTTTGATCCATTGATAGAAATAGAAAGTGATGTGGAACAACTAACTCATGCACCCATGAATGAGGGCTTATACATTGAAGATGAGAAATAAGTCAAGGAAGAGACTGGGTTGGGTGACGCCATATGTACCGTTGATCAGATGGAGGGTCTAAATATTACTAAACAAGTGGATGTGGAGGTGACAAGGGTTGATAAAAATGATGATGAGGGAATGAGTTTTGAAGACATGACACATATGGTGTCTCAGAATAATAAAGTTACTAATGAGACTAGAGGAGACAAAGGGAGTGATATAGATGTCGCAAAACTGAACAACATAAGAAAACTAAGGTCGATGATGAACATGGTGCCTCGTTAGAGGAAAAAGGTGATAAATATCATGATAGTGATGATATCATTGGTGAAAATCATCTTCTCTTTGAACCAATGAAGGAAGATTGGGAAAGTTTAGTGTTCAATATGTCAAATAGTTCATTCATGTTTGACCCTTTGCTACAAATAGAAAGTGAGGTGCAACCAACTGATGATGTACCCATGAATGAGGGTGTAGACATTGCAGAGGAGAAACCGATTATGGTGGAAACTAGGTTGGGTAATACCATATTTAATATTAATTAGATTGAGGGTTTAAGAAATACCAAACAAGTGGGTGTGGCTGTGGAAAAGGTAGAGGAAAATAATGATGAATTACTGAATTTTGAAGTTAAGGCACATTTGGTCTCTCCAAATGGTAAAGTTATTGGTGAGGAAAGAGGAGACAAAGGAAGTGTGATATAACTGTTAGAAAAATAGAAAATAAGGATGGGATCTCGAAGGTGGATGGTGAAAATGGTGTGTTGTTAGACGATAAAACTTATAAGTATCATGATATCAATGGTGAAAATCATCTTATATCTGCACCAAAAAAGGAAGATAGGGAGGAAAGTTCAATGTTTAGTATATCCAGCAATCCATTAGTGTTTGACTATACCCAGAGTAGTGACGAGTCGGGTACTGAGGAGGAGCAGGATGCTTTCTTGAAGGATCTTGAACAATTTCACAAGAATAATTTGATGGAATTCAAGCCACCAAAGTTTTACGGTGAAGGGCTGAATTACCTGAAGTTAGTTCCCCATGTTTTTATGTTTGTTAACCGTACAAGATTATATGACTACTATGGTGAGTTGAATTTTTTATACTGGTTATACTTTTGCAGGTTGTGGAGACAAGTGACAAGATTGGGTGGTTATGAGCAGGTAATCTTCCATCCTTTTGTGCAAATCATGAGCTATGAATATAGATACACTTTCTAACTTTGTATCATAGTTTTGGAACTTTTGGTACAATATATCTAAATTTAGCATATCTTATACATAGTATCAACTGTGGTTTTGGTTGAATTTTGCCCTTTTTCATTTCCAAATTTATGTACCCAACTAACCAATCTCGATCAATTTTATGTTGATTTATTACCTAGGTTAATACGTTTTTAAACTATACTTTTGTTTAGTTTTGCTACCCAAAGGGCTATATTCTCTCACAATGGTAGAATTTATTCCCTCATCCTTCAATGGCCACAATTAACACTATGTGTGCATTTAGTCAATTAACTGAAAATTCTGACAAGAAATTTTTTGTTTGAGAAATTGGTGGGTAAACCAATAATGATATGAAAATTAAGAAAATATTTCAAATAAACTTAATATTTTATAGAATACAAATACTTTTCTATAATGATAATTCAAATTAGAAAGATGTAAAATCCAACAAACAAATATATGTTGATTATTTTCCAAAGTATCAATATGAGAAAATAGCAATCTTGATTTCTTATAAGGAAACTTATGACGTGCTTATGTGTTCTCTATAATGAATACAAGACATTATGCCCGAGGTGATCGAGTGTGATACTCACGACATTTATATATGTTTATGTAGTTTGTTGATTCTAGGGATTGTGATTGCGTGATTTGTTGTTTTGTTGTGAATGATTATTTCATTTCAATTGCATCGTTAATATTTTCATAATAGGTAACATCACGCAAAATGTGGCGACAAGTGGGAGAGTCATTTAATCCTCCAAGTTATGCCTTAATTTTTTTTCCAACCAATACACTATGGCCTTCTCATTTTATGGATCTTTGATTTACTTTTATGATGATGAAAACTACAACTCAATTGACATAATCTTGTTTCTATACTAAGTCTGATGGGGTTGAACAAATATTTGCAGGACATGCACAACCATTTCTTGGTCCTTTCGTAACTTCTATGAAAAGGTGTTTCACAAATTCTTTCCATCTCTTTATAGTTCCGTTGATGTTGTACTTTTGTGGTTGAATCTTGTGAGGAGTGATGACACAATGGCTACCATGAAAGTTATTTTAACAAACAACATACCAACAATATTATGAATGTGTCTTGTGTAATGATTCTTACCTCCCATAGTTGTCAGAATCATGATTGTCTATACGACTATACGACTTTACGACCCAAATTGAGTAGAACGATTCAACGATTCTGCTAAGTAGAATCTAAGATTTTATGATTTTAAAAGTTAAGATCATATGGTTTGTGATCCTACCATAGAGGTTCGGATCCGATTCAAAATTAAATCACGATTCTGACAACTTAATAGCTCCTCAAATGAATGCAATTGTTTTGATGTTTTACAAAGATTTTTGAACAAGGGACTATGTATTATAGTCTAATCTCCATAGGCAACCAAAGAACATGAATATAAATTTTTACTAATCTATCTAGATTTATATAGTGGTACAACATGTTGAGTGAAACATGAACATCCTTTCAAATAAACTCATTTTTACCGGATAAAAAGTACAATATATATGTAGAAATCAAAATTGGTTCTTAATGGCTGAATATTATTTGGGAAAACCTTGGTTTGAGATATATTTATTTATTTTGCACCTACAGGTACTCCTTGAATATGAGAAGCATAAAACTAACAATGGAAAGTTCAAGGGCAGTGCATCTACCATAGTAGAGCAAAATGCTTGTGAAAAGGAGGTACAATTTTATATAAATAAAAGTTATCTTATTTCTTTAGATAATTTAAAAATAACTATTCCTTCTGATCTAAATTAATTAACTCAAGCTTGTATAGATACATATGTACCTAGATGTTTTTTATCTCTAGATACATGCATATGTAGATAAACTTGAGTCAATTAATTTGGATTGGAGGGACTAGCTCATATGAATTGAGTACTTACTCTGGATCTAAAGCCATAATAGTTGTGAAATTCTTAATGCCGATAGGATGCTACAGTGGATATGTTAAGAGATGATGTTATGAAACTAGAGTAAGGATCTTGAATGTAGGTTCTAATGTTTCTACAGGCGGATGGGAGCAATGTGTGTGGAAGAGTTCGAAGAGAATCTGCAACCCGTGCTATGCAAAGTTGGCACTCTAAGAGACCGCCAAGAAATGGTAAATTTGCAGGAAATATTGTTAAAAGCATTGCAAAAATCTCATCATTTCTGTTATCTGTATATGTTAATATGATTATTTATTGTCCCTTTGAATTTGTGTAGATTCGGTCAAGAGGAAAAGAATACCAACAATTGTAGATGGCAATGACATACAACACATACCCGATAAGCGATAGTAAAGCCTTTCGTTTAAACATCTTCCTAATTAAACCATTGAACATCAATTTTTTGACATTCTTATTTTTGGTGCTAACCATTCCTTAATTACTAGAATATATTTTTTAAACATCAAAGGAAATATATTTCCTTTTTCCATTCATCATCGTGTCATATGGGTCAATTCAGACAAATATAGAAATGAAAAGGATGAATGTAGACAGTAGAGGAACATATATATCTCCAACTAGTTTTAGGTATAAGTTTTATACTCCCTACGTTCCAAAAAGAATCTTCTCAACTTTAAAAAGGTGGGAAGATTTTTTTTGGGATATTTAATTCGACAAAAGTTGAAGAAATTGGAGCATTCAAATATAATATATCTTATTTGCGGTGTGCATTTGATTAAAATATAATATTTCCACTGAGTGATTTTTAAATATATACTAATATATCTTATTTTTGAAAAAAAAACTTTTCTGATCTAGTTGAATGGATAGAAAAGACAGATCGTTGAAACAATGATATATCCACCTTGTGGAAAAGTGTCACGGGCGGAATATCCAAAAAGTTGATGGGGAATAAAAAATAGTGTTCCACCTAGTAACCAAACAAATTTTTATTATTCAAGTAAGTTCTTATCTCGATTCGTTGGCTCTAATGGATGAAAAATAAATCTATTTTGCAGAAATAACTCAATGGTTATTGATGTGGGACCTCCACCTGATTGGGTTAAAATAAATGTCATGAGAACCGTGAACACCTCATCTTTACAAGTTCTCACATTGTATTGTTTGGCATGTGTTGTAAACTTTTGTCTGCTTCCAGTAGTTCTGTAACTCGAGTAGATCTTATTCAATTCTTACAATATATATCCGAAGTTGTTGGATGCCAAAAAGGCCTTCAACTAGCGGTTCCACGTTTGGAATACAATTTATTTTCACTCATGTAGACATTAAACTGATTCCTGTGAAACACCTGTTAAATTCTTGCACATCTTTATCTAGACAAGAGAAGCACACTATTTTCATATATAAATCGCAGATATTAGAGGTAATAATAATACTACACGAATTTTAGATCTATACATTCAACACCTCATTTGAAGATTATGCATGTAGGAATTTCAGAGGAAACAATTTAACCTCTATTAAAATTTGAAAATAAATATGTTTTCGAAACCAGGCTCAATGCTTTCAACTAGCGATGTCACGTTTCATGATACACTTTATTTTCATTTACATAGATATTGAACTAATTCCTGTGAAACACCTGCTAGATTCTTGCACGTCTCTCATCTAGGAAAGTGTGGCACACACTAATTTCATATTCAAATTGACGTGTTTAATTTGAAATAATACTAGTCGTATCTGAAAACTATAGTGTGTCTTCCAGACATGGTATTGTGCTTCCTAATATCAACAATTTCATTTAGAATACTATTATCTATTTAAGTGCATTAAACACTAATTGATAGTTCTAAGACACCTAGAAAGCTCTAATGAAAACTTGGTGCCGACCGGGACTGGCCGTTTCCATCCTGTAATACCCGTAGCTGATTTTTTTGATATTTGTTAATCCCGGACGAGAGCAATACCATATTTTCAGGTCAAACATTTGTCTTTTCGAATGAAATCATGGTAGTACAATTTTTAAGACCTCCCATCATCCGAATGACGAGACGGAGGTTATGCATGTAAGCTACAGGAATTTCAGAGGAAACAGTTCAACCTTTATTAAAAATTAAAAATAAATTTGTTCTTGAAACTAGGCTCTATGCTTTCAGCTAGCGATGCCACATTTCATGATCCAATTTATTTTATTTACATAGACATTGAACTGAATCCTGTGAAACACCTGCTAGATTCTTGCACGTCTCTCATCTAGGGAAGTGAGGCACACTAATTTCATATTCAAATTGCATGTAATTTAAGAGGAAATAATACTACTCTTGTCTGAAAAATATTTTTTGTCTTCCAAACATGGCAGTGTGTTTTCTAATATCGATACCTCATTTAGAATACTATTATATTTTTGAGTGTGCGAAACACTAATTGATTTTTCTAAACACCTAGAAGGGCCAAATGTAAAAGACATTATGGGTTATTTTTGTTAGGCTTGTTTCTTGCGTTTGGCTTTTGTCGTATAAGCCACAAAAACATCTAAATATATGTGCTTTATCTTTCGGCTGCCTAAGGCAAAAGGTGTTTTAGTGCTTTATAAGGCAAAATCCAAAAGCCACAAAGGCCCAATCAGAAGATGCAAAGAATTTACAGGAATTTCAGAGGAAACAGTTCAACCTCTATTAGAATTTGAAAACCAATATGTTCTCCAAACAAGGTTCAATGCCTTCAACTAGGGGTGCCACGTTTGGAATACAATTTTTTTTCCACTTCTGTAGACATTGAACTGATTCCTGTGAAACACCTGTTACATTCTTGCACGTCTTAATCTAGGCAAGAGAAGCACAATAATTTCATATATAAATCACAGGTATGGGTAACAATAATAATACTCGAATTCTATATCTATACAGTCAACACCTCATTTGAAGATTATGCATGTAAGTTACATGAACTTAAGAGGAAACAGTTCAACCTCTATTAAAAATTGAAAATAAATATGTTCTCGAAACTAGGCTCAATGCTTTCAACTAGCGATGCCACATTTCATGATACAATTTATTTTCATTTACATAGACATTGAACTGATTCCTGTGAAATACCTGCTAGATTCTTGCACGTCTCTCATCTAAGGAAGTGAGGCATACTAATTTGATATTCAAATTGCATGTATTTAAGAGGAAATAATACTACTCTTGTATGGAAAAATATTTTTTGTCTTCCAAACATGTAAGTGTGTTTTCTAATATTGACACCTCATTTGGAATACTATTATATTTTTGAGTCTGCTAAACACTAATTGATTCTTCTAAACACCTATAAGGGCCAAATGAAAAAGACATTATGGGTTATTTTTCCTAGGCTTGTTTCTTGCTTTCGGCTTTTGTCGTATAAGCCACAAAAACATCTAAATATAGGTGATTTTGCCTTTGGCTGCCAAAGGCAAAAGCACCTATATAGGTGCTTTTGTGATTTATAAGCCAAAAAGGCCCAACCAAACAAGATGCAAAGAATTTACAGGAATTTAAGAGGAAACGGTTCAACCACTACTAGAATTTGAAAACTAATATGTTCTCCAAACAAGGCTCAATGCCTTCAACTAGCAGCGCCACGTTTGGAATACAATTTATTTTCATTTATGTAGACATTGAATTGATTGTTGTGAAACACGTGTTAGATTCTTGCACGCCTTAATCTAGGCAAGAGAAGCACCATAATTTATATATAAATCGCAGGTATGAGGTAACAATAATAATCCTCGAATTCTAGATCTATACAGTCAATACCTCATTGAAGATTATCCATGTAAGCTACATGAATTTCAGAGAAAACAGTTCAACCTCTACTAAAAAATGAAAACAAATATGTTCTCGAAACTCGGCTCAAAGCTTTCAACTAGCGATGCCACATTTTATGATACAACATATTTTCATTTACATAGACATTGAACTGATTATTCTGAAACACCTGCTAAATTCTTGCACGTATCTCATCTAGGGAAGTGAGGCATATTAATTTCATATTCAAATTGCATGTATTTAAGAGGAAATAATACTACTCTTGCCTGAAAAATATTTTTTGTCTTCCAAACATGGTAGTGTGTTCTCTAATATCGATACCTCATTTAGAATACTATTATATTTTTGAGTGTGCGGAACACTAATTGATTCTTCTAAACACCTAGAAGGGCCAAATGTAAAAGACATTATGGGTTATTTTTGTTAGGCTTGTTTCTTGCTTTTGGATTTTGTAGTATAAGCCACAAAAACATCTAAATATATGTGCTTTTGCCTTTGGCTGCCAAAGGCAAAAGCACCTATATAGGTGCTTTTGTGCTTTATAAGCCAAAATCCAAAAGCCACAAAGGCCCAAGCACAAGATGCAAAGAATTTACAGGAATTTCAGAGGAAACAGTTCAACCTCTATTAGAATTTGAAAACCAATATGTTCTCCAAACAAGGTTCAATGCCTTCATCTAGGGGTGCCACGTTTGGAATACAATTTTTTTCACTTCTGTAGACATTGAACTGATTCCTGTGAAACACCTGTTACATTCTTGCACATCTTAATCTAGGCAAGAGAAGCACAATAATTTCATATATAAATCACAGGTATGGGGTAACAATAATAATACTCGAATTCTATATCTATACGGTCAACACCGATTATGCATGTAAGTTACAGGAATTTCAGAGGAAACATTTCAACCTCTATTAAAAATTGAAAATAAATATATTCTCGAAACTAGGCTCAATGCTTTCAACTAGCGATGCCACATTTCATGATACAATTTATTTTCATTTACATAGACATTGAACTGATTCCTGTGAAACACCTGTTAGATTCTTGCACGTCTCTCATCTAAGGAAGTGAGGCATACTAATTTCATATTCAAATTGCATGTATTTAAGAGGAAATAATATTATTCTTGTATGGAAACATATTTTTTTGTCTACCAAACATGTCAGTGTGGTTTCTAATATTGACACCTCATTTGGAATAATATTATATTTTTGAGTGTGATAAACACTAATTGATTCTTCTAAACACCTAGAAGGGCCAAATGAAAAAGACATTTTGGGTTATTTTTCCTAGACTTGTTTCTTGCTTTCGACTTTTGTCGTATAAGCCACAAAAACATCTAAATACAGGTGATTTTGCCTTTGACTGCCAAAGGCAAAAGCACCTATATAGGTGCATTTGTGATTTATAAGCCAAAATTCAAAAGCCACAAAGACCCAACCAAACAAGATGCAAAGAATTTACAGGAATTTCAGAGGAAACAGTTCAACCACTACTATAATTTGAAAACCAATATGTTCTCCAAACAAGGCTCGGTGCCGTCAACTAGCAGCGCCACGTTTGGAATACAATTTATTTTCATTTCTGTAGACATTGAACTGATTCCTGTGAAACACCTGTTAGATTCGTGCACATCTTTATCTAAGCAAGAGAAGCACAATATTTTCATATATAAATCGCAGGTATTAGAGGTAACAATAATAATAATCGAATTCTAGATCTATACAGTCAACACCTCATTTGATGATTATGCATGTAAGCTGCAGGAATTTCAGAGGAAACAGTTCAACCTCTATTAAAATTTGAAAATAAATATGTCCTCGAAACCAGGCTCAATGCTTTCAACTAGCGATGCCATGTTTCATGATACAATTTATTTTCATTTACATAGACATTGAACCGATTCCTGTGAAACACCTGCTATATTCTTGCAGGTCTCTCATCTAGGGAAGTGTGGCACACACTAATTTTATATTCAAATTGATGTGCTTAATTCGAAATAATACTAGTAGTACTCGTAATCTGAAAAATATATTGTGTCTTCCAGACATGGTATTGTGCTTTCTAATATCAACAATTTCATTTAGAATACTATTTATTTATTTCAGTGCATTGAATACTAACTGATACTTCTAAAACACGTAGAAAGCCCAAATGAAAACTTGGTGCCGACCGAGACTGGCCTTTCCCATTATGTAATACCCCGTAGCTGATTTTTTTTTTGATATTTATTAATCCCGGACGAGAGGAATACCATTTTTTCAGGTCAAATATTTATCTTTTCGAATGAAATCATGGTAGTACAAGTTTTAAAACCTCCTCCCATCATCCGAATGGCAATGGGATCTATCTAGTACAGCCAGTCGATTGCACCCGGAAGCAGAGCGGCGCAGAAGAACCTCACACATCAATTTTAATGCTGGTGAGGCACACACCCTCTCTCCATCCTCGGAATCTGTTGCATTCAATACATCTTTCGAAAAAACAATTAATTTTCAATGCAGCCCCAGCTACCTAGATCCGTCCAAAGCTCCAAGCCCACATCCAACGAGCACTGTTTGCCTCCATTAGCGAACACACAACCATCATTTTCACAAAGTTCTCTCGCTCTCTCGCCTCTGTGATTAGCGATCAGTGGAGTAATCACGAAGAAATTAGCGTGGCAGTAAAGGCGAAGTCTTTCGAGTTCGCCATCGTTTTTCCCCTCTCGCTGCCACAAGATTACAAAATCTTGCGTTTGTCCTGTTGCCACTGCTTCTCCCGAGTCTCGAGAGGGCCATAGAAAGGAGATAAGAAGAAAATAAAGGTCAAGACTTTTGGAGATTATCTTTCAGCCCCTTTCTCTGCGTTCCCTGCGGCAGATTTCTGCGCTTTCCGGGAGCCGGAAGACAATCCACGAGGTCTAGCTTCTGAATTCCGTGGGGTTTTTTACGCTCTGCTTTTCGTGTATTTTGGATTCGCGTTCGGTGCTACTGGCCTCTCTTATTTTAAAGCGCTGATGTCCCTTTTTCTAACTCATGCATCCTTTTCACTCCATTTCTTTAGAGATCCTTCTTGGAACAAACTTGCAGGAATCATTGGAGTGAAGCTCTCATCTCTTGATGTTCCTCTCTGCCTGTCCCTTTCTTCCCAATTGTGTAGGATAATAGGAGAGATGGATCAGCACAGGTCTTTGGTCGAGATTTGCATCTTTGTTTATGATTCGTCCATGGAGTCGTGGTCTATTCTTGTGAACTAGAGTAAGATACAAGCAGCGGCAAAGCTGGAGTGTATCCCCCTTGTGCTCTCTTCTTCTCCTTGGCAATCTTCTGCTACCAAAGTGGCCGTTTTTTTGCAATCTTTGGAGTTTTGCTACCCCTACCGTCGGTTCCTCGCAGCGTTTAACTCTACTCATTAATTGACTATATCCCGTTTTAATTCACTGCAATCAATGTGAGGCCTGCCTTGCTGTGCATAAAAGGGTGTGAAAGGCGTGAAGAGCTTCCTCTAATTGTTTCCTTCCTGTGTGCGGTGCAGCAGTTTGGTCCGAGGAGGAAGATAAGATAAGAGGGAGGGTTCTTGAGTTGCTCTTGTTGATTCAATGGGCGAGATGAACCAGCCGCCGCCGCCGCCGGTGGGCGTGCCTCCGCCGATGGGGATGGGGATGGGGATGCAGCCCATGATGAACCCACCGGTCGGCGCAGGAGCCATGCACCCGCCCCACGAGCAGTTCCACCATCTCGCCTACTGCGTCCACTCCAATCCTTCTTGGGGTATGGGATCCTATGCTTCCCTCTTCACTCGTCTGTTATTTTTTACTCTTTTCTTTTTTCATGTGTTGGAGCGAGGGAATCCTATGCAGAGAGATTTCTAGCGGTGCTTTCAGGACAAAATAGTCCGATTTTCTAGTACCTACAGAGATTTTGGCATGTTTGGTATTGGTTTGCAGATTGTTCTTGGTCTTACTTCTGTTAGGGACTTATGTCAGCTTACAGTTTGGTTACGTTGAATGATGTTCTGGTTCTGTAAACTCCCCAGATGTAATTTGACTTCACTAATGTATATTGATCTCGTGAGATCCCTCATTGATGTAGAAATTACGCCGTTTGTTATTGCATATACTTTGTTCAGTTGGAAAGTGCTATACCTACTACTATTGATGTGAATCTGGGATGTTCAGTCAGATAGCTAGAAACACATTTATCAAGTCGATCCTAGTATATAGTTAGGTATGAACACTAGAACAGTAGCTCTGGAATTGATTTACTTGTGTGGAACTGTGGATATGATAAGGATATGTAAAACGTGCACTTACTATGTTGCTGCTATGCTGTCATATTCAGTTCAGGTGGCGGGGCTCGCGTTCCTCCACTATCTTGTAATGTTGGGCTCTACCGTCATGCTCGCGTCAACTATTGTTCCTGCAATGGGTGGTAGACCTGTAAGTATATCAATTTGTTTTACTTTTCATAGCATTTAAGCATCCAGAAATGTGATTTCCTTTTGAAGATTTAGTGTTGATTCCCCATTAACTTTTCTGATTGTTACTGATAGGGTGATAAGGCTCGTGTTATTCAGTCATTCCTGTTTATGAGTGGCATCAATACTCTGCTCCAAACACTTGTTGGGACACGACTTCCAACAATTATGAATGCTTCATTTGCATTTGTTATCCCAGTGTTGTCAATAGCCAAAGAGGTTGAGTCACAAAATTTAGCAGATAATCATGAGGTAATGGTGCTAATTTCTCAATATTTACACTTTTATCTGTATAATGTTTATCCACGCCCCTCTCTGGTTTTGGGAAATGCTATATGGAATGATGGTTCTTTTGAGGATTGATTGATCAATTATCTTTCACATGGTAATATGGATACTTATGCCTGTTGGTGTATTTGCAGAGATTTCGTACCACAATGAGAACAATTCAAGGGGCTCTAATTGTTTCTTCTATCCTAAACATGATTCTTGGATACAGCAGAGTGTGGGGGGCATATGCCAAGTATGCATTTTGCAGTAGTAGTTTTTGGATTTCAAATAATATTATTGTCATGTCAGTCTTTTCAAGCTATTAATATTCATGTAATTTATTTTGCAGGAAGTTCAGTCCTGTAATAATGACCCCTGTTGTTTGCGTCGTTGGTCTTGGACTATTTCAAATTGGCTTTCCTCAGGTATGGTTTCTATATTTTATCAGAGGACTAAACATTAAAAATGAAAGAATGGAAAAATATACAATGTTTATTTTCCATGGCAGGTCGGAAAATGTGTGGAGATTGGGTTGCCAATGCTAATCCTTGCGATTGTTGTGCAACAGGTAGTGACTTAAATCTGTTCTTTTATATTTTGATGAAAATATTATTAATTTCCATTTTAGACATGTTATGATTTATCAAGCTTGCTAGGAAACCAACTGTTTAATCTGTTGTATGCAGTATGTGCCACATTACTTCAGGCATATGCATGACCGAACAAGTTTCTTGTTTGAGAGGTATTCGTTACTTCTCTGCATCAGCATTGTGTGGGCGTTTGCAGCTATCCTTACTGCTGCTGGTGCATACAACCGTGTTTCACTCAAGACACAGCAGCACTGCCGCACCGATAAGTCTTTCCTTATGTCATCTGCACCATGGTATAGCTCTTAAGGATATTTCTAATGAATTAACTTTTGAATCGTAAATGTTTCAAGCAGCCATTTTTATTCCTCTCTTTGCACACATTTGCTTTCAGGATCAAAATTCCTTTCCCTTTTCAATGGGGTATGCCAATCTTCACTGCAGGTCATTCATTTGGAATGATGGGTGCTGTACTTGTTTCAGCTTTTGAGGTTAAGACTAAGGCCTTGTGCTGTTGTAAAATGGCTTTTCCTTTTGTCTTTCTTCTTTTGTGTATTCTTGTCTCTAACATCTAATTGTGGAACCTTGTATTCTTGTCTAGTCAACTGGTGCACACTTCGCAACTGCACGTCTAGCCGGCGCAACACCACCCCCAGCTCATGTTCTTAGTCGAAGTATTGGTTTGCAGGTGACTGTTATTTAATAACTTCTCTTATAACAGCTATTGTTCTTGCACAACACTTGTTCCATTATAAATTACCAACCTAGATGGGAAATATGCTTCCTACTTGAAATGATTTTAGGAGGGACTTCTCTACTAATTAATCTTTTACAAGTAATAAATGAGATATGAAATATGGTTATTCTTAAATATTCTGAATCTGAATGTTTTTTTGTTACTTACAAAATGCTTTGAATGGATTGAAATGCTAGAGCCCTCGTAGTTTAAGTCCTAACAGTATGATGTGATTATTTTTCGTGCCATACTTTCGTTGACTCTTGTATGAGTTTTTCTGGGCTGCTATTTATAAAATGTCTATATGTAGGGCATTGGGCAGTTCCTGGAAGGAATGTTCGGCGCACCAGCTGGCTCATCAGTATCTGTGTAAGGAGCCCCTCCCATCCCCTCCCTTGAATGTATGCATGCACTTTAACCATGTTAAATGTAACTTCCACGTACTGCTTACGAATAAGAGAAAGAGGATACAACCAGGAAAAACAGTAGACTCAAAATACCTGATCTGGGCCATTAGCACCAGAGCCTCCATCCTTAGCGCCAGCCACTCCAACCCTTCCTTTGCCACCAGATCTATCGGAACGAGCTCATTGATGACCTGAATCGACCTGATCCAGTGAGGCGATCCTCAAGGGTGACAGGACCCCGATGGATCTGGTGGCAAAGGCCAGACCTGACCGAGGTGTGGGAATCTAGCAAGGAAGTGCATCAGATTTAGCGACAGTCACCATCAGCCTAACCAGCTTTCAACTTGAAACTACAATGTGTCAACTTCAAATCCAGAAGTTCCAACTTGAAAGTCAACCTTGGAATTCAAGATCTGAACATTATTAACAGAAGTTCTAATCACAAGCTCATGTTGTCGCATGCTAAGCTAAGTTGAGCTTTGATGATGACAATTAGCAGTTTAGCACCCTAGGTGCATGAGATGCACACACTCTTCCTTTCTTTCTCCTCCATCTCCATCTCCATCTCAAGTCATGTCAAGGCGGCACAATGCATACCTGCTAGGTCATCCTGCCCGTGGTGGCAAATCAGAAGGTTGACATGAGAAAAGAGAAAGATCAGGGTGCCCCTGTGAGATCCAACGGCTATAGCTCTGTGCTATGCGCGATACTAGCCCTGACTAGTATATAGTATATACTACTACTCTTCTCGTCGCATTCTGTTGCTACTACCTAGGATAAGAAGGGATGATCAACCAAGATATCTACCACAAAGCAACAAGACTGCGGGTAGGAGAGGAAGGTGTAGCGAAACAAACAGAACGCCTAGATCGAGATCTGCCCTTCTTGTATCGCCTTGATGCAAACTTTTGATTTTAATAAAAGCCCTTTATAGAGAAAATAAATCAAGATCTACAACTTATTTTTTGCGAAACCAAGATCTGCAACTAGTAGTAATAAAACAAAGAAAGGCGATGGAGACTAACCAGGAGGTGCTCTCAGCCCCATCACAACACACCATCATCTTGCCAACTAGATCTACTTCTTGGGTGGGCGACTGAGGAGCTTTAGCAGTGACAAGCTCTTCCCGGTGGCCTTGCCGCCGGGGTAGGCCATGGGTGGCGGTTATATACGGTGGCCACGAGGTAGGCCATGTGTGGCGGCGATGTACGATGGCCGTCGGGGTAGGCCCTGGCCCCTGGGTGACGACGATCTATGGTGCTCCTTGGGAGAAAGTCTTATGGGGAGGGAAGAATTGTGTGCGGCGGGCGGCGGCTCTATGAGGATGGGAGTGAAAACCTAATATCTCCTCCTTGTGTGCGGCGGCTTTTATAAGGAGGGGATGCGAAACCTAATACGCTACTCTGAGGTCACCACTATCTGGGCTAGTTGGGCCAGCAAAGCCGGCCCAACAGCCAAGTGGATGAACGACGACATAGAAGTTGTGGTTCAATGTTTTGCCACAACTGCTGCTCTTGCATATAGCACCGTGCTGCCACTGCCATTCACATGCACTTATCTTTAGTCTTCACTCTCCAGATTTCCCTCTACGCGGCAGTGTAATATTTCCCAAACTGCGCACAAATTGTGGGAAGCTTCTTGGGTAGTTGTGAAGCTATATTAGGTCAGTTAAACGGAAATCTAGGTCCGTTAACTTTCCATATTAGCCGAGCTGCAGGGTCCAGTGCCCCACAGCTAATTGGCAACAAACCTTCATCTACTCAATGACTTGATAATAATAGTACAAATTGGACGGTGGCTCGTGCACGCATTGGTAATCTATGCAACATGCGCCCATAGATTAGGCTATGGATTTCAAGATAGAAAATACAAATAGTATATGGATGCACTTTTATGGCATTGCATTTGAATATAATTAAGTCTATTGTTTCTGAAGACAAATGTTTCCTGTTGAACTACTTATGATATTCCTTATATCAACTGAAATCACTACATCTGTTTATCGATATGATGCAGTGAAAACATTGGGTTACTTGGATTAACAAAAGTTGGCAGTAGGAGAGTGATCCAGATATCAACTGGCTTTATGATATTCTTCTCCATATTTGGTAATCCTCTGTTCTCACCTTCTGTTACCAAAGGAAAGAAAGATAAAATTCTGGTTGAAGTTGTGAAACTTATATATTCTTGCAGGGAAATTTGGTGCCTTCTTTGCATCAATTCCATTGCCAATCTTTGCAGCAATTTACTGCATCTTATTTGGTATTGTAGGTGAGTCAGAACTTCCTTTTTGGGCCTCTTATATATGGGTTTGTTATATTAGTTTGTAATTATTGTGTTTTGCTGATATCAGCTGCTGTGGGAGTCTCGTTCGGGCAATTTCAAAATAATAACTCAATAAGGAACATCTATATCATTGGATTATCCTTGTTCCTTGGCATCTCGATCCCTCAATATTTCTCTGAGTATACCGCTTCTGCCGGCCGTGGACCTGCCCATACAAATGCAGGATGGGTATGTTCATCAATCCTTTTACATAAGTCTTTAGTTATGTCAGGTCAAATCCTGAATTTCTGGGGTGTGAATTCTGATCTCTAAGTCCGTCATGT
This sequence comes from Lolium rigidum, assembly GCF_022539505.1. Lineage (NCBI taxonomy): Eukaryota > Viridiplantae > Streptophyta > Magnoliopsida > Poales > Poaceae > Lolium > Lolium rigidum. The sequence goes on along the minus strand of NC_061512.1, from coordinate 48,319,385 downwards.
ATGCTTCCTGTTGCTGCAGTTCAATGACATCATAAACACAGTCTTTGGTTCTGGCCCAACTGTGGCGCTGATTGTCGCGTCTGGTCTGGACAACACATTGGAGGTCCGGGGCCATGAGGCCGACCGAGGGCTCTCATGGTTCATACCATTTCTCCGCCGACGGAAAGGGTACTCGGATCCTCGAAATGAGGAATTCTACAGCTACCCAATCAGGGTCCATGACTTCATCCCAAGCCGATTTCTCTGATTCTAGAAGATGGGGCACTGTTAACTACCTTGTGCTGCTGT
>NC_061512.1:48293959-48318997 GCF_022539505.1 Lolium rigidum | reverse complement strand
TGTGTGATACCCAAGCAAAGCCTTCTCCCCCTAAAAGGCAATTTAGGAAACCCATCAGAGAGATAGCAACAAAATCTAAAGAATGTTCCCAACTGGAATATGCTATGTGTAAGTGTTACGCAAGTCGTGAAGACCTCTTCTATTCTTAAATATACCATTCATTTGGAAATAGTAGTAAATTTTGTCACCTTAGGCTTTTAGGCCACACATTTTTCTTAAGAGAGGAAGCCCTAGATTTGCGATCAACGACCTTTAGTTCATAACATAAACCGAGCATCACATCATCTAGTCCAACCTCTAATACCTCCCCTACAAGATGCGTGAGAAGTTGGCAATCTACGCCTCATCATCAGCAACATCCATAAGAGAGTTACCCGACTTACTTTGAATCACAGGAGTGCATTTTAATCTATCAAACTCCATATGTTTCAAAGCCTTAGTCGAAACAACTATAACATCAAAATACTTACCTAAAGAAACGTCCACATTATTCAGCCTAGCAGAAATCTGTGGGGAAGAGAAAGACAATTTTTTTTATCACTACTAATAGTACCTACGGAGTCGAGGTTTGTTGCTTCCTTGCGCCTCATCGCATTGGCCATGGAATTTTAATTTGTGGCCTCAGACCTATCATATCCCACTCCATGACGACGCTCCTGCGTGACGGAGTCGCTGGCGTAGAACGGCGAGTCGTGGCTCTCTTTGGGGAGGAGTTGGCGCTGCAGCCCCCCTCACGGACAACAACAACTGCCCGTGCTGGCTCCTCTGGGAGGTGCAACGCAGGGGCGCCATCGACCACCTCCAGAGCCTGGTCCTGGCCCGGCTGCCCACCTTCTGTGGCCACCAGCGCGGAGGCCAGCGACCCAGGCGGCCATTTGGAGTCGGCCGGCCCAGGCAGCGATGCAGCAGCGTCCGACGGTGTAGTCGCCTTAGCGATGGCCCGCCCAGACTGCACCACTACGGACGATGGCTCGTGGACCACCACAAAAGCAGCCGGCCCAACAACCGGCTCAATGGTGGCAACCGGCCCAGCGCCTTGCTGCTGCCCAGGAACCGCAGGTGAGGCCGGCGATGACGGGGCCGACAAAGACTGTTGCGTTACCGCCCACATCGTGGCTGCAGCTATTGCCCCATGCCTCTACGATGTTGCCGAAGAACTGGCCAGAGAAGATGCCGCAAATGCCTGGAGTGCGGCAGCTGGAGTGGTTCGAGCAAGGGTGTTGACGTATCCCCTGGCTGCCATGACGACCCTGGGTGCCTTCGATGCTGATGCCGGCGGAATAGATGCCACAATTGTTGCAAATAATTCCTCTGAAGTAACTTTAGGACTCGGCGGAGACCTCTCCAGAGAGGGGCTAACAACTCGCAACATGGCAATGACCTCCATGGCCCTTGGCGTCTGGGGTTTGTGGTTGAACGGTGTGATCACAATATGAGTGCCCACCACACGAGTCCCTCCAGCATATTACCCCCGACACTCCTGTCTGAGGCTGCGGCCTAGCGGAATCAGAAGGACCATTCCTAACATCAGACGTGTCCATAGCATCATCCTCATCATGGCATATCGCTCCCCCATCCTCATTACCATCATGCTTCTTATCCCACAAAAAGGAAAAAACTCCGGATCGGGAACTGATGGCTCCCAAGTGCAGAAGATCAATTGCAGTACTTTTAAATAAGAAAGGTTGTCGAACCCACGAGGAGCTGAAGGCATTGGTTAGCAGAAACGACAAGAAATAAATGATAATAACGTAACGGTATTGGTGTTTTTGAGTGTATAGTTTGCGATAAAAATAAAGTGCAGAAAGTAAATAGCAAATAAGTAAATGCTCTCGATGAGAGAAAAGCCTAATCCTCTATGCAGCAAGAGGATAAAATCAATTGTGTGTGCTTATATGAGACTGAAGTTCCCGATGGCGATATGGATTCACTAGCATCTAAGTTCTAAACAACATGGAAAATATTTTATCAAGCTTTATTCAATTAGGGGCAAAGCCTTAGTTAGGTGCAACCATAGATATGTACAAGTACACCCCTTATGATGGGTCCTAGAGTTTCATGAGCAAATATAGGAATCATTAAGACATAAATATTCCACCATAGCCATAAGATTTGGGGTCCTCGACATAAATCCCTCTAATGCAACCCATAGTGTTGGGAGACGGTCTGTCATACCGATCCCTCCAACACTAATGCATTACATCAAAGTGCAGCCATATGATCCCATATAGGTGAAGTAGTATGCAGTCTACGTTCGCATAAAACCATCATAGAACAACATAAATGACATAAAACTTGACCAAATACCCATTGCACCTCATATATAATCATAGCCAGATCATCCTATGCCCTTAGGAACGTGGGGAACTACTCACAAGTGTCAAACATGATATGGACAATAGACAAAATGATTACAACACAATCTGAATATATAATGTCCCCACCAAATAATGACAAAGTACCAATCATGAACATGCAATATCACTAAAATCAATATTCGGGTTCAATTCAACACAAACTATGAGGAGGATGACGTCGATCTCGTAGATGGAGATGGTGGTGATGATGGAGATGTTGATGGAGATGTTGATGGAGATGCCTCCTACCAAGCCAAGGAGGAGTGGGGATGTCGATGGCGTCGATTTCCCCTTCACCGGAGGCACAGGTCCAACAGGATCTGCCCTCTCTAGGGGTAGGAGAGGACTTTCGCCTCCGCCCCCGCCTCAATAAATCTCGGGAAAAATATGGCTTAGGTTTTTGGGCGAAACGGAGTGATATGTCGCAAACGTATCTATAATTTTTTATGCTCCATGCTTGTTTTACACCAATTCCACTATGTTTTACATACACTTCGTTACAGTTTTATACATTTTCCGGCACTAACTTATCGACAAGATGCCACAGTGCCAGTTCCCTGTTTTCTGCTGTTTTTGGTTTCAGAAAAGTTGTACAGGAAATATTCTCGGAATTGGATGAAACAAAAGCCGAAGTCAATATTTCTCTGTAACAAAGACAGAGATCGAAGGGGGGATGAAGAAGCGCCAGAGAGCGGCCATGCCAACCCTAGGCGCGACCTAGACCCTGGCCACGCCAAGGCGTGGTGTGGGCCCCCTGGCCTCCATCGACCTCACCCTTCCGCCTATTTATTCACGATCTCTGGAAAACCCTAGACACCCGAGTCTCCATCCACAAAAAGTTCCGTCGCGGCCGCCATCGCAGAACCCATCTCGGGAGGGTTCTGAAGTTCTTCCCGGCACCCTGCCGGAGGGGGAAATCATCGCTGGAGAAATCTACATCACCATGCCCGCCTCCGAAGTGATGCGTGAGTAGTTAATCCATAGACTATGGGTCCATAGCAGTATCTAGATGGTTGTCTTCTCCAATTTTTGCCTCATGTTTAGATCTTGTGAGCTGCGCTACATGATCAAGATCATCTTTATGTAATGCTACATGTTGTGTTTGCTGGGATCCGATGAATATTGAATACTATGTTGAGATCGATTATATATTCATGTCATATGTTATTTGTGATCTTGCATGCTCTCTGTTGCTACTAGAAACTCTGGCCAAGTAGATACTTGTGACTCCAAGAGGGAGTATTTATGCTCGATAGTGGGTTCGTGCCTCTAGTTTTCCGAAAGAGTGACAATAACTTCTAAGATTGTAGATGTGGTGTTGCTACTAGGGAGAAAACAACAATATTTTATCCGAGGGTAATTCTATTGTTTACATTACACACAATGCTTAATGCAATTATCTGTTGCTTGCAACTTAATACTGAAAGGGGTGCGGACGCTAATCGGAAGGTGTATTCTTAGTCATAGACACTGTTGGATTACAGTCTATGTATCATGTTGTAATGCCCAAACGAATCTTATAGTAATCATATTGTCATGTATGATCGATATTCTGTCAATTGCCCAGCTGTAATTTGTTCACCCAACATGTTATTTATCTTGATGGAGAGACACCTCTAGTGAACTGTGGACCCCGGTCCTTTCCTTTACACTGATAAATTCAACCACTGCAATTCTGCTCTGTTTACTTACTGCAAGCTCTATTCTCTTTAATTATTGCAAACATCTCCTTCCACTCGATACATTTAATCCTTTGTGTTCAACAAAATCGGTGAGATTGACAACCTCACTATAAGTTGGGGCAAATTATTTTGGTTGTGTTGTGTGCAGGTTCCACGTTGTTGCTGACGCCGGTAGTGCGCCCTGCCACTAGTCAGCTAGCAACACCTTCAGAAGTCACGCCTTTCTCCTAATGGTCGATGAAATCTTGGGTTCTTACCGAGGGAAAACTTGCTTATGTGCTCATCATATATTTCTCTTGGGGTTCCCCAACGGTGTGCAATCTGCGCTCATCAAGCTCTTTTTCTGGCGCCGTTGCCGGGGCGAAAGAGGATTTCTGCAAGGGGAGTCTCTCATCTCCAATCTCTTTACTTTGTTATATTTTTTCTTAGATTATTTTATTTTGTATTGTTTTCTTTATGATATCAAAACACATAAAAAAGTTTCTATTATAGCTGTTACTTCTATTGTTCTATTTTAATTTTGCTAAAATGAGTATTCCTGAAGTTGAGGTTCATTCTTTTATGCAACAAGGGGGAGAAAGTTTGAAAGATGCTTGGTATAGAATAAGTAATGCTCATCATAGATGTACTATAAAATAGTCTACCATGATCCTCCTTAGAAATTTTTATGTTGGTATATCTAGCTGGAATAGGTATGTTTTGGATACTCTCACGGGGGGTAATTTTCTGGGTACTCCCGCTTTGGAAGCCTGCAATTTAATTGAAAGCTTGGTAGGAATCCCACCTACTAATGTTGTTAAAACTGAGATCACTTTGGAAGAGGTCGTAGAAAGACTGAGCTTTCTAGAGAAAAGTTTGCCAAATTTCCTCGATAATGCTAGCCAAATTAATGAATCAATAGAAAGTAAAAGAATCACTGTTTTAGAGGCTAGCAATATCCATGATAGTATAAACCTTAGAATTGCTAAAATAGAGGAAGCTATGTAAACTTTGGGTTCAACCTTTTCCGTGCTTGGGTTTAAGAAGGAGAAATATTTTGTGGTAAAAGAGGCAACTAAACCAAAACCCCATAATATGTTTAAAATTGATAAAACTTTTAGTACAACTAAGAGTGATTTACATGTTGAATCATCTCCAGGGGTATCTAAAGTGCCTATTTTGAGAAGTTGTGTTTTAGAGGAAGTGATTGAACTTGATGCTTCTTCACTTGATAATACTTGATGCTCGCTCTTTTTCTGCGCCTAGCTGAAAGACGTTAAAGAAAAGCGCTTATGGGAGACAACCGATGTTTATTTTCTGTAATTTTTTTTTGAGTCTTGGAAGTTATTGTCTCTAAAACAACCTCTTTTTTTTCGTTTTTGTGCCAAGAATAGTCTCTAATTGGAAGAACGTAAGATTTGGGGAAGTTGTTGTCCAGAAACAGATTCTGTGCTGTTACCATAAAAATTCGTATAAATAGCCAGAGCTTTTAAGCTGTCATTATTTATGCATATTCCCCGAGTTATTATATCACTTTCGTTAGTTTATCACTTTTCGATATGAGCAACCGAAGATTTTCTAAAAAATCGATCTTTACCTGCTTTTCTGTTTTGACAGATTTCTGCACTATTTGCATTTGCTTCTTAAATCTCTTTCTTTTTGAGTTCTTTCAATCAAAGAGCTTTTTGAAGAGTTGCTACAGTATCTAATGATTTAATAGATGTTTGATAAATGTTATAACTGAATTCAAGTGGATTTGGTTATCTTGATTGTACTGATGATGCTAATGAAGAATTGTGTGAAATTTTGTATGAAGGAAGCTTTCAAGTGTAGGGAGAGAAGAACGATGTGATGAGATGAAGAATGGACAAAATCTCAAGCTTGGGGATGCCCCTGCATCCCAAAAATATTCAAGAGGTACAATCCTCAAAGCTTAGGGATGACCAAGGCATCTCCTCTTCATCAACAAAGCAACATGTCATCTCTCTATGCGCTATATTTTTATTGCTTCATATGCTATGTGTTATTCTTGGAGCGTCTTTATTTTTGTTTTTAGTTTTCTTTTGTTTTATTTGCTGTATAATAAGGTTGGATCCCATCGTATTTGTTTTGGAGCATGACATACTCCGTTTTAATTGCATAGAACACTCCAGTTTTCACTTTTACCGTTCTGCGAGTGTTCTAGTTTTCTAGTACTTCGTTTAGCTTTAGTTTTCTATTTTTGTTTTTTCCAGAGCTTGTTAGTTTTCTTTATTTATGTATGATTAACTCTCTGGTCCATATTGATTTTTATCTCTGAGAGTTATTTCAAATAAATTGATTGGTGTTGGATACGGGTAAAATGTTTCATGCTAATAGGGATGCAAAAAGAAGCTTGTCTAGACTGTGGCATAGACTTCAGCATGTTATGTTGGATGTTATTTTTACGATATGCTTAGTATTTGTTGTTGCATCATGACTTGTATCAAATATCTGAGAGTTCTTAATGTGCCATTGAAAGAATCATGTGTTGTCTTTATCATAGAAGCACAATATCGTGATATTCTCCTTTGATGCTTTATTGGGTTGACTTGGCACATGCTTGCACTATATTATGACTACCAACCAGTCAACTAAAGCCTCCATGATCATTTATTTTTTGACTTGTGATATCACTTTATGCTTTGATTAGTATTGTTTTGTCGCTATGCATGATTATGACTATTATTGCTCTCTTAGTTGGTCGCTCCCAGTCTTTTGCTAGCCTTCGCCTATACTGAGTATGAACTCTACCCGTGCATCCAACCATCATTAACCAAAGTTTTCTAATTATGTCCGCCATATCTACCTATTAGCATTATTTCTATTCCAAGTATGGTCGCTTTTATTTATCTTTCAAATTAAATTTTTTGCATGAGAAAATTATTTAGTAAAGCTCTCACGAACTTGATGGCACATTTACTTTCTTGTACTTAATAAACTTGATCATTGTGACTATCTTATGTTGACTATATGCTTACAAATTGTAAGTTGGGAGTTAGCACAACCATGCTTTCATGGGGCATGCTTTCAACATTGCACTTATTATTTAGTTGATATCATGATCTTTTGCTTATGAATGCCTATCGATGCGAAATAGAATGGAAACTTGTAAGTCCATGAAGTTTGTAAATGAGTTAGAGAAACGTTGGGCCGCTAACCTAAGCCATTCATCATTAATGGTGGAAGTTTACAATATTCCATAGTGAGCATGCACTGAAGTATCTTCAACAAAAAGCTATACACATAGTAAATACAAGGATTGCTGAGATGTTCCCTGTCTGTTTGTCTTGTAATTTTGGTGTGGGATTGCACTTATTTAAAAGAGTACTTCCATATCATGGGGAAAGAGGTACCCCTGCTGCGTTCTTTATGATACATGTATACTTACAATGACAAGAACTTATTTGGGACCTAAGTTGAGTAGCATGAGGTGTAGGTACTCGTGTTCAAGGGGCATGAGATTTTCAACTTGTGATTTGTCAAGCATATAGCTCATATTTTCCTCACATTAACTTTAACCATTCAAGATGCTTATGATAGGGGCAATGAGAGCTCAAAGCTAATGAGTAACATACTTTTTAGAAGGTTTATAAAACTTGTTTATCTTGCTTGCTCTGCAAAGAACCTTTCTTTTACTTTCATGTTGAGTCTTCATCTTCTTGCTTTATGCACCACTAAGAGAGCATAGTTGTCATTCTTAGTGCAATGTGCATAGTCCCAAGACTTATTGATTGATTCATGATTATTTTATTGCTTGTTCTTAAATTACTTGTATCTAGTGATCCTCTGAACTTTAAAGGTGTCCTAGCATTTATTTTTGCTACTTCATAAAGGACATGTTGAATATCACTTTGTTATGTTTTATCTATGCTCATAAACAACAGTTGCTTTCAATGCACTATTATTCATGATCATTTATTTGAGTTACTTCTCATGTTATAACATAGTTGCTAAATTCTATTGCTAGAATTATATCTATCATGACTATGTTTAGAGTACTTTGATCCCAGCTCACAATGCTTTACATGCTTGATCAAGATTGTGTTTGCTTCATGTCACCTCAAAAATTATTTTGTTATCACTTACCTACTCGAGGATGAGCAGGAGTTAAGCTTGGGGATGCTTGATACGTCGCAAACGTTTCTATAATTTTTGATGCTCCATGCTTGTTTTACACCAATTCCACTATGTTTTACATACACTTCGTTACACTTTTATACATTTTTCGGCACTAACTTATTGACAAGATGCTGTTTTATGCTGTTTTTGGTTTCAGAAAAGTTGTACATGAAATATTCTCGGAATTGGACGAAGCAAAAGCTGAAGTCAATATTTATCCGTAACGAAGACAGAGACCAAAGGGGCGACGAAGAAGCGCCAGAGGGCGGCCATGCCAACCCTAGGCGCGGCCCAGGCCCTGGCTGCGCTAAGGGTGGTGTGCCCCCCCTGGCCTCCACCGATCTCGCCCTTCCGCCTATTTATTTACGATCTCGGGAGGGTTCTGAAGTTCTTCCTGGCACCCTGCCAGAGGGGGAAATCATCGCCGGAGGCATCTACATCAGCATGCCCGCGTCCGAAGTGATGCGTTAGTAGTTTGTTCCTGGACTATGGGTCCATAACAATAGATAGATGGTTATCTTCTCCAATTTATGCCTCATGCTTAGATCTTGTGAGCTGCCCTACATGATCAGGATCATGTTTATGTAATGCTACATGTTGTGTCTGCTGGGATCCGATGATTATTGAATACTATGTTGAGATCGATTATATATTCATGTCATAAGTTATTTGTGATCTTGCATCCTCTCCGTTGCTAGTAGAAATTCTGGCCAAGTAGATACTTGTGACTCCAAGAGGGAGTATTTATGCTCGATAGTGGGTTCATGCCTCTAGTTTTCTGGAAGAGTGACAATAACTTCTAAGATTGTAGATGTGTTGTTGCTACTAGGGAGAAAACAACAATATTTTATCCGAGGGTAATTCTATTGTTTACATTACACACAATGCTTAATGCAATTATCTGTTGCTTGCAACTTAATACTGAAAGGGGTGCAGACACTAACCAGAAGGTGGATTTTTAGTCATAGACGCGGTTGGATTACGGTCTATGTATCATATTGTAATGCCCAAACGAACCTCATAGTAATCATATTGTTATGTATGATCGATATTCTCATCGACTTGCCCAGCCTGTAATTTGTTCACCCAAAGATGTTATTTATCTTTTTGGAGAGACACCTCTAGTGAACTGTGGACCCCTGTCCTTTCCTTTACACTAATAAATTCAACCACTGCAATCTTGCTCTGTTTACTTACTGCAAGCTCTGTTCTCTTTAATTACTGCAAACATCTCCTTCCACTCGATACATTTAATCCTTTGTGTTCAGCAAAACCGATGAGATTGACAACCTCACTGTAAGTTGGGGCAAAATATTTTGGTTGTGTTGTGTGCAGGTTCTACATTGTTGCTGATGTCGGCAGTGCGCTCTGCCACTAGTCAGCTAGCAACACCTTCAGAAGTCACGCCTTTCTCCTACTGGTCGATTAAACCTTGGTTCTTACTGAGGGAAAATTTCCTGCTGTGCTCATCATACTTTCCTCTTGGGGTTCCCCAACGGTGTGCAATCTGCGCTCATCACTGAGCTTCTGGCATAAAAGGGGACCCGAGGCGATGCTCGAGGCCCGAACGAGTGTGGGTGGCGCGCCAGCTAGGTAGGGCGCGCCACTTGTGCTCGTTTGACCCTCGTGGCCCCTCTCGTGCGGTTCTTTTGCTCACGGCCTTTGTCCGGGTGAAAAACTGATCACGTATTTTTCTCTCGATTTTTAGCGATCCAGAAAGTCCTAAAACAATTAAAGTACGAAAAAAGAAGTTTTCTGCCTCCCAAGAATTAAATACCAATAACTTGTAGGAAAGTCCCAAAAATCAACTAAAAGTGTATAAATAACGATGTATGAAGGCAAATAATAATAAAAACTAATCCTATATGTAGCAATAATGATGATGCAAAATGCACGTATCAGGAACAAAGTCAGCAGGCTCCCGACGAAACCGGAACTCATACCCCTTGAGTTTAACCACAACATCAGACTTTGCAAAAGCCCAAGCATCATTCATAGACTTGTCCAACACGCTAGAATTAAACATGGCCACCAGACCACCCCCGCCTGAGGCTAATAAGGTCGACATCCAATGTTTTCTCAAGAAGAGTACTAATAAGGCAACAACCCACAAGCCCAGAAAGTGTCTCACATTATAGAGAACATCCTCCACATGAAGCCATACCTTCTCTAACTCAAGCTTATGAGGAATTTCAGAAGACTGCCAAACGAAAATCTCTACTATATTAAATGGCTAGAGGTGGTGAGATGGTTGGTACGTCCACTTGTGTGTCTTCCTTCCCGCGAATACGTGAACGGGCCAGGCCCATCAGCCCACGATTACCCCGCCCACAACTGGCAGACACGTTCTCTGTTCAGTTCGCCGCCCCAAGCCCGATCTCCCTCTCGAGCACCCGTCCCTATGGCCGCCGACACACCACCTCCCCTTGCGCCGTGGTAAGCCCGCCTCCGGCCAGCTGCAAATCCCGGCGCATCTGTTCCCTCGCAGCAGCCGCGACCTGCGCATTGCCATGCCTTCCTCGCGCATGCCCCCTGCTCCACATCCGTCTGACTTCCTCTCCAGAGACAGCCCTCTGTTGCTTACCCACCCCGTGCTCCCCATTCGCAATCAAGACTAGCTCGCTGTCCTCTGCCCAGTGTCCGGCGCAAAGCGGCGTCGACCTCGCCTTGTACACGACGGGCGGCCCTCCCTCTGTATCCTCATAAGGACGCTGCTCATCCAAACATGTACCTCCTCTGGCTAGCTCTCATGCTGCTGCTCTCTGTTACGAGCCTCTCCCCCTCTCATCTATCTATTATATATCTCTTGCTGGTGACGTATTTGATGAAATGACTCTGAGAAAACTGCAATTTTCTGGGTTTGCAGTAGAGAGTCTGGCTGCTGCTGGGTTGCAAATCCTGCCGACCTTGGGGAATCGCTGACAAAAACAAGGTTCTGTTTTATTTCTGCGGTGGTCCATGTTCATATATTTTAGGATGAATCAACTTCTGGATTGTGCGTAGGTTATTCACTTGGCATGAAATTTATCACTGAAATTCTACTAGACTGCAGCGTGTAGTCCATTTGATACTGGTAGTATAATTGTTAGTTGAAACTGTACTAATCTAAATTATTGGTGTTGCCTGCAGTCTTCTACTCTGCTAATACTAGACCAAGTAACCGCTACCAAATTTTTATATCCATGGCCTGAAGACAATAAGTATGATCATTCATTGCAATATTCATTTTTTTCATTCAGTGGATTTTGTATCATTTTTGTTGTGTAAATTATGAATGAACATACATATTGTTGAAAATAACTCTAAACTTGAATTTCTTATGTTAGCCGTGATGATGCGCTCTCATTGGATTAACGCTGCTCTGCCTCTGCGGACAAGACGATATTGAAGCAGTAGTGCATCACCGATTATGCGCTTGAGGAAAGTCTGGTTTGAGACATGATAAATTGAGAGAAACTAGGCATCAGTTTCGGGAGTGATCCACTATCATGGAGGAAAGGTGATGTATTAGTCATGTGTTATGTATTCTATATCTGGCCTTTGAGTCCATTGGCACCGATGCTGCCGAGTGGTGGACACCCGCGTTTGAGTGCTGCATCGATGCTATGCTTTGCTCCACGCTTCACTTGCCGCAGGGGAGCTCCGCGAGGTTCAGAATGAATATTGCTCCTACGATGCAACAACGAGAGGCATGGACGTCCGTCCAAATGGACTCCTTCCTTGACATGGTGCGCAAGTGCAAGGAAACGGAGAACTCCAATTGTCCATAAGGTATAAAACATGCTTCCCTTTTCTCTATTTAGATAGTAATTCTGTTTCGGTGATATTCACATACATAGGTTATCAGATCAGATTTTTATCGTAAAAAACATACTGAACTGAATAGCATTCTCATTACATGGATTGTCCTTCCTCTGCAATGGGGCGTGGAAGGTGGCGTGCCGTTATGGCAGGTTAAGATGATCTCATAGGTGTGGTCTTTTTGAGATTGTAAGAGCACTTTGTTTCTCTCTTTGCATGTACGACATCAGTTTAGTGGGACTGAGTTTTCTTTCTTGATCGATCGACAACCATGGGTCAGGTTGATCAATTCCCAAGCTACACTCTGAATCATATGAAGGATTGATACATATCGACTTGATTGTAGATTTTTTGTCAGATTTTAAGGAGTGTTTGTGAACTTCATCCCCAGTTGGATCTCACTGTGGGAACTTTGAATGTTATAATGAAGGTACAAAAAATTCTCTCATATGAACAATTCTTTACTCTGCATAAACACTGGTTACATAAACACTGCTCTGACTCCAACGTGAACAACTCTTTACTCTGCATATTATTGCATAATATCAAAAAATGTTTCCCCCGATATATTGTTGTTTATATGCTACTGCTTCCTTCCCTGATTTCTACATTCAGATGTTTTTTGGTACACCAAAATGATTACTGCTTTCGCTAAGTTATTCCATTCTTTTATACAGTATTGACTTTCTAAAAGCTTACTGTTTCTTCTGTTATTTTGTTTGACATAAACTGGAACAGTATCTTTCTTTTCTTTTTCGAACTGTCAAATGGAATCATGAGCTGTTACACTGAACACCTGTCCAGAAATAATGGTTAGTCCTATAAGCAATATGTAAATCATGCTTAGCTCCGATTAGTTTTTCAGTATTTGAACTCAAGTGTCCGAGCTTCTTGAAATTAATGTAACTAAAGCTAGCAAATCAATCATAGCAGCAAACGGTAAAGTGCAACTTTGGTCCAAATTCTTTAGTCGTGTAATTTGCTGGGTATAAATATTAACTATTCAAATCTTTGAGGTCCCAAATGATGGTCCAATACTGATGAGCAACAATACTAAGGAGGATTAATCTGAATGTATTCTGGCTCCAATACTGATGCAGGGTCTTGAGGGCAGCAGAGAGAAACTTGAGCGCGCAGAAGAGGAAGAGGAGTCACACGCCGATGCTACATCGACGAGCAACGTGGCAGTGGCTACATCTACAAGTCAACAACCATCACCACCAAACACCTTCTGTGACACTGCACCAACTCGCCTATACATAGACCAGACCCAGTTTGACTCCTTGCCCATTTTATTTTCACCATCTTCTCTATCGCTGGCATTTTCCCCTGCCAGAGTATTTGCACGCTGAAGCAGACCGGGTTTTTTTTTTTGCTGAAGGTTCCCTTGTTGATTAAATGGACCTGGAAAATATGGCTCTTATTCTTCTTTGAACTATCGCTTCTGTTATCCAAGCAACTCCATGGTTGTTGGTGTTGCTCTCTTTTCTAGCCAGGTTTACCCTTAAGAAGACTCCACGGTGGACATACACTTTGAAGCATATTACAGAATCAGAGCTAATATAATCACGCACCACTATCATGACTAAAATCTCTCCTTGATTATAAATGTTTATCTTCAGTACTAACCTTTTTTGTGACGTTTTTAGGGACTATGAAAAGATCCTTGTGACCTCACACTCAACAACTATTGAGAACAAGTTGAAGGCATAATAAGTATTCTAGAAAGCTAGGAGGAGTCACCCCGCTCCCACCTGCAACCAGAATCTACCAATAAATGTGTATTTCTAGGATTTTTTGCGTTTGGAAGTTGTCTGTTATTTTTTTGCTTTCAGAGTGTGTAAACGGTTTTACAACTTGCAATAGTTGCTACAATTTTTTGGTCACATGTTAGGAATGTTATTTTACTTTTGGTAATTATTGTTATGATTCGTTTGTATTCCTTGCTGCTTGTGAGATAAAATACACCATTGTCTTGGTGTATAACAAGTTTCTTCTGAATTTTATTCACCACAATTCTAAATAGGCATAAACGATGACTACAAAGATATTGATGTGTATTTGTTCTGAATTTCTCCTAAAACTAAATCTCTACTACTCCCTCCGTCTCACTAAAGTTGTCCTGGATTTGCCAAAATTTGGATGTATCTAGACACTACTTAGTATGTAGATACATTCTAATTTAGTTAAATCTTCGACAAGTTTTACGAGATGGAGGGAGTATATTAAATGGTTAGAGTTGGTGGGATGGTTGGTACGTTGCCTCGTCAAATCCACCGATCGGAGGAAGAAAATATCGCTCTTTTGCTACCTTCCTGCGGAAAACCGATAGGAACCGGGGCGGAAAAGGAAAACCGCTCCTTCGTGCGTAATTCCCTCCTCCGCTCCTTGCCAGTTGCCACGCACACGAGGCCACAGCACCCAGGCAAAACTGCTCCTTCACGTTCCTCAGATCCTTCGGAGAACACACCACGGGGAGAGGGTGGCCGATGGCGAGCGGGGTGGGAGCATGAGGAGAGCGTGGGAAGTTCACCTCCCCTCTTCCCGGCACCGCCTCCTTCCTTTGCGGACACACGTCGCTCCGCGCGGCGACCCCCACTGCGACTGGGCGACCTAGACGAGGTCGTCGCGGCTGCTGCACCCCCACTCCACGCGGCGCCGCGGCGGTCGCCGCTGCCCCACCTCGCTCCTCTCGTTGACCCCACCGACCTACTCTGCGCAGAACACGGGACGCCAGATTGGACGCCGCTACCGCCTCATCAGCTCCACGCCACGCATGATTCAAGGTACCGCTTGAAGGCCGGATAAGTGGACGCGGATTTTCTTTATCTTGATTAATCGGACAAACCAAGAGTTAATTGTTGCCAGTTTCTTCATCTCACGGTGGATTTTTAGTTGATGCAATCTAGGAGGTATTGTTAGTCACAGTAGGAGTGAGCAGTGTGGCGCTAGCATCTGCATCCCATGGACTGCATCTCACGTTAAGATGAGAGATTGATTCTTTGCATCCTCCATGCCTATGAATACGTACAACTTGTCTGACGTATTGGCTCACCGGATTGTAGTTCGAAATTGGTTACCAAATAAACTTTATTTCAGGAAATGGAAGTAAAAATCAGCACTGATAACTTTAAGATGTATGAACAATACTTTGCAGGGTTGATCAATGTTGCTGAGTGGTAGAAGCGGTGCTTAATCAGCTGAAGCTTTACGATTTCCAGTCAAAAAAACCGTCTCCTTTTGTATGCATTGAATTTAGTCTGTTTACAGATGTAATTCCTTATGCTGACTTCACAATGATGGTAACTTTAAGATGTATGAACAATACTTTGCAGGGTTGATCAATGTTGCTGAGTGGTAGAAGCGGTGCTCTGGACAGAATGAGTCAGCTACTCATAGCAAGAAGGAGATGGACTAGCTGCTTCTCTATGGATGCTCCTCCAGATCTCAGAGCTTGGATCGATGACAAGATGTACGTAGTCTACATGCTGAGAACTGGCAATCTGTTCCTTTTAGTTTTTATTTACAAAGAATTAGTAGTTGCACTATGAAACAGACAGTGCAATTGCAATACACTAATTTGAAGAAATGACACCTTTTCTTGTGCTTAGTTTGCTAAGATTGTTTGTCCGTGGTTGTAAGTTAATTTGATCTGGGAGGTAGCCTAAAGGAACTGCCTTCAGGGATTAATAATTTGATGAGAGCAAGGCTTATCCAGTTGAAGTAGCAAGACTTCTCATCCCTGGTAATATCTATTTCCATTTGAAAGTTATTTTAAACTTTGACTTAACTAAGTGAGATTAGAAGTTTCTTTGATATTGAGCTGAAAGTGCTGGAGGAACATGTATGATATTGCTTAGGTGAGTGAATTTTTCGGCGTGCATGTTTGGCATATTTTCGATCATTTCAATACTTATTACTGGTCATAGGTTTTTCCATACGTACTTATTATTATTTATATATATATCACTAATCTCTACTATAAGTTGTCATCGGCAATGGATCAGTTCAAAACACAATCTGTTAGTGTTAAAGTTCTAACTGGTGCGGGCTGATATGATGCTCTCCATTTTTTTTTTGCTGGTTTCATCATGCTGGTTGACTACTTGCATTTTTTTGTCACTAAATGCTTTGTATATTAGTAGAGCGTGCATACCCTTTCAGATTTTTAAGAGAATGAAGTTATCAAATCATAGTACTGTGTCATATGTAGTAAGGGTATCATGATGAGTAAACACACCCATTTGACAAGATATTTGCAAATTCTGTAATGCAAAATCCGAAAAATTGGAATTCTCAGTTACGATATTTTATCCATAAGTAATACTTGCAATATGAATTGATTGACTCAATTGTACTGTCTTTTCAGTCACTAAACAAAGGAAGCCCCACAGATCATGATTCTTGACTTCTTTCATTCCAATAAAAAGGTTAGCAACAACACATCAACCATTCTCCTGGAATTGTACCTTGATCACCCTGCTCTCTTTGAATGATCTTTATGATAGAAATGCTAATTATGTTTGCTATTTGCACCTCATGGTTTTTCCTAGACTTTTTCAGTTGTATGTAAACAGGTATAAGACCCAAGTGATTTTCTCTTTTATGCTCCTTTCATGCGAATCTCTTATGTTGCATCTTCATATACTTTTATATCAGGATATGATCTCTTGAGTATTTTGATAGTGCATTTGTATGATGTAGAGGAATTTCCTACACTATGGTTCTCTAACATTAATGGGGCGTAGAAGTTTGTAGATAAATGCAGATTATGCATCGTCAAATTATCTCTATACAAGAAGTATTTACACATGATTTTTTCCACATGTTTGTTCCTAATATGATAACCCGTGGTTCTCATGTGCTTTTATTCTCCGGACATTGGATGCACCATAATAATCTATGGAGATTTAGTTATATGAAATAGATGACCTCAAGATTGCTTGTTTTATTAATTAGGTGTTGTGTTCCAGTGCTGACATGCTCGGGCTAGGTATTTTCCTCTCCAGAGAGGAAAAGGAGTTCTTGGAGGTAAAGTTACGCATCCTGGGATCCATAGCTTGGTAGGCAGATAATATATCCAATGTCACTCGAACTACAAGTTAGTTGGGTGCAATATGTCAGATAATTTTGACAGAAGAGCAATGCCTTGGTTCAACAGGAAGAATGTAATTCAAGGATGAATAAGTTTTTATTTAAGCATATCTTCAGGAATTAGTTCCAGTAGCAGAAACACACTGGTTGTGTGTGAGTAATTGATTGTAGGGAAAATCTAACGAAAAGCGCCGCACAAACAGCTCTATCGTGCGGCGCGATGCGATGCGTGCAAACTCCATCGCGCCCCTACCTTTTTCGCGAGCCGAAACCCCACCCGCCGCACCGCTTTTCTTCACCTTATCCCTATCCCTGCGATTAGCTTCTGACCACACACACCCTCTCTCACCGCGGGAGCTGTGCCACAATCGGGCAGATCGAGGAGCGCCATGAGCCCACGACCGGGAGGCGGAGCTGTCCCTCTGCTAGCGCAGAGGAGGCCGTCGCGGGCGAGTATCTGCGGCCTGCTCGCGAGGAGGAGACCTTCTCCGGCGAGCGTGCGTTGGTGGAGGCCGCGCACCGCCGAGCACGCGCGGGGAAGAGGTTTCCACCCCCGCCGCCGAGCACGCATCGGGGGAGGCCGCGCGCCGCAGTTCGCGAGTAGGTGGTGGCTGCAGCCGGAGAGCGGGAGGAGGAGGCTTCCGCCTCCACCGACAAAAAGCACGCGTCGAAACCCCGTGCCGCCGAGCACGCTTCAGGGGGAGGCTACAGCCGATGAGCTCAACGAGCTCCAGGAGGATGCTTCCGTCGCCGTCAAGCACGTATCGGGAAGGCCGTCGACGAGTGCTTTGCGAGGAGAGCTCCGGCAAGGCCAAGCAGGTCGTTGCCAACAAGTCCGGCGTCCCGCGCATAGCCTTTAGTTTTTCATCTTCTGCACCTCGATCTGTCCGATTTTTTTCCCTTGATTTTTTGGTGGGATACTCAAGGATTTTTTTGCATTGAACTACCTTGCCAGTGATTCCATGTCTTCAATTTTGACGAGGGATTTACCGCACTTTACAACAGAATTAGCAATATGTTTAGAGTCAGCTAGGTGGGATTTTGGCAGCTAGGCATCATGATTTGGGCAGCTAATCACTGGTAATTTGCCATCTAGGCATCATGATTTTGGGCAGCTAATCACTGGTAATTTGGCAGCTAGGCATTTGGTTTATGGCAGCTAATAACGTAATTTGGAAGCTAATCTTTACTGTTAGGCTATTGTAGTAGCCCACTACTAGAACAACCGGTAGCTGCATTTGATAGATGGGTAGTTGCTTCAAAAAATATGGTAGCTATTTGTAACTAATTTTGTAGTTAATTCTAAATAATTGGTGTTTTCTCCTAAAAACACGATAAAGATTTTAAAATAATCCAATGGTTATTGCTAAATAACCTGTTAGCTATTGGCAAATAACCTGGTGGCCGTTAATAAATAATACGGTAAATGTATTTGATAAACCGATATCTTACAAATGAAATCTGGAAGCTACTGTTTGTTTAACCTGATATCTATTAAAAATAACCCGGAGATTGTTATTAAGTAATCTAGTACCATGATAGTCACTTTGAAAAACTCGGTAGCTATGTGCTAATTAACCTGATAGTTACAACTAAATAGTTTGATAGCTAAAAGTTTCAAAGGTAATGCAAATACTAGTGATTTATAGTCTAGTATTTTTTTAGATTGATGTACGGAGTACTAGTTGCATCCAAGCGTTTTGAGGTTGCATGCTAAGCAAGTGGGACAAAGGCCAGAAGCTACATCCAGACAAGCGAAGGACAGCCACCTGTATGCGCGACCGCGGGAAAGGGTCACCAGCCGCCGCACGAATCTGTAAATATGCGGCGCCGCTAGGTAGTAGAGTCCTAATGTTAAATATGGAGTAAGAATTTCTGATTGACATTAAGTGTTTTTTTACTAGAAACTAAAATGCCCAGATTGATAAGCATTATTTAATTGTATTATATTGTTTTATTTGTCCAGTACGCCCATGCATTGAAAGGCCTTAGTTAATAAATTATTTGTTCAAAATATCGTGTTGTTGGAGACACTATTGAATTGTAAGTCATCGCATTATCTCGGCCTGCTCCATAAAAACCTCCATAAAACATGTATTTTCATTACGGCGTGGAAAGAAAATGAGCAGTAAAGGCCAAGCATCAAAATCAGATGTTCAATTGCTTCTTGATTGTGGCCACTACCAACCATGTAATATCCGCGTCGCAGCTATTGATTGTAGATGTCTTAGATACAGATGTATCTAGATGCAGTTTAGTTAAAGATGCACATGTATCTAGATAAAGTTGGGACACCTATTTTTTATATCTAGATGCAATTTAGTTAAAGATACACATATATCTAGATAAAGTTGAGACACCTATTTTTAACGGAGGAAGTATAAAGAGAGCGACATGTGTTGAGTAACCTAAACAAAATAATTTCACCATTATCTAAATGGTATCGTGGTTGAAATGTTACTAGTGGTTGGGGCGCCCCATTGGGGCACCTCCTTACCGTTCTTCTGCGCCCAAATAGCGAAACACATGCTAGCATCACTTTTGGTGTGAGGGATGTTGCTCACGAATCAGAGGAACGTCTTTCAGAGTTGAGATAAGTGATTATATAGCCACTCGAGCCTGAATGATCTAAGCATGTAAAATCTGTTTGCCAACTCATGCAAATAATCTCACCAAATGAATTAGTTAGTACATAAAGGCATGGACAAAGTACTCACAAACAAGACACAATGGTAAGAACGAAACCGACATCAATTATCAACAAATCACGTCAATACAATCAGCTGTAGCTACAAAGAACATAACATGCAGCAATTGACTTGCGTCTAACAATCTCTAAAATAAATGGTGTCCATGCGCATAGCAGCACATGTAATGGTTACTGAACAGTACTGCAGCTACATCACAGATGGCAAGAGAAGGATTGTACAAAATCTTAATGCTTAAGGCCAGTGTGGGGAGATCAAGGCTAGAAAGGCCATCGTCAGAATAGCTGAACTTAACTTCATGTGCATCAACTCTACATGTGCCAACCTGCCCAGCAAATACAACCAAACTGCCCCGGTCCTCGGAATTTGATCTGAATCGCGGTGGCTCAATACTGTCAAGGGTGCCACCAGAATTTAACATGGTGAGCAGTCCAAGAGATGCAAACGAATAGATTCACGAGAGAAAGTAAGTGTGTTTCTGTAAGAAATAATAATAAGCTAAACATGCCTAAGAAGTGAGGTGGAGGGAAATCTGATTTTGATTGGTGATATGGTAGATATCACAGGTCATGGTACACAATGAAACCTCCAAACTATGGTTCTTCTAAAGCCTGGAAAGACAACCTAAACAGAACACTAATTAAGACATTGTCGTGCAGATACGTGAAATAGAAGTACACAACATGAATAAGGAGCTAAAGAAAAATTAAATGAATTGAAAGCATATAGTTCAATCTCTCCATTCCAATCATCGAGAAATCTCGTCAATGGACGCTACATCTGACGGCAAGATAAGACCATTTATATTAACGATGGTGCTACTGACATGGCATTCATTATATTCGACAAAGGTTTCAGCAGTTAGCAGAGGTAAAAAACGATCAGAAAGATGCATGGAAAAATTATTTTGCGCTTGCAAACTAAGGCTATAAACTGCAACCAAGTGAAGCAACTGCACCATGATCATTCTTTATCCAATTTAAGTGTAAAAAGATTATTGAAGGTGGTCTAAAATAACTGAATGTATTAACACGCACATATGGACATTTAAAGGAGGCAAGTAGATCAATGATACATGTGACCAAACAATGATACCTGGTAAGAACGACGATACATGTGACCAAACGATGACACCTAAAATGCAATTATTTAAGTCAAGGTCATGAGAAATAAACTGAACACCTATCAGGAAATCAAGCCTAATGAGCAGATCCTAGGAAGAGATCTCACCTTAAATTTGTAAAGGAACAAATAGAACAACTTTTTTATCCCGTGTAGCCCAAATCAATGGACCAAAAAAGGCAATTGCTATCTACCCAACATTTATGTTTGTTCCATCAAGCAAGTATCAGAAATAACTCAAAATATCTTGACATTCTCTTGCTTGCCAGAAAAAAAAATGTTTTTCTGCACAGGAACAACTTCACTCATAAGGATTGGCGTCTAGAATTTTAGGTCATCAGTTGTGACTGCCACTAACACAACATGTCTAAAATCTTGACTTGCCTCCACCACCTAAATTTGAAAACTGGCTTGAGTATTAGTATATCGCAATCTTCCTCTTTGCTGTAGGCATCACTACAGGTCTACATATAGTAGCAGACATCATACTTATGCCTTCATAAGGCCATACATGGGTAATTCTAGCCAGTAGCCACATGGAAAATTGGTTCTCTAAATAACATTAACTGTCTAGCTAGTGAGTTATAGACTTCTGCAATGTTCAGTCAACGGGACATCTAAATACATGCAATTGTGAATACTAACCCACACGAAAGCAGTCTGTGCAATGCTATGCTGAACAGGACATCACCTGCATATATCATTCATTTAACATGTGTAAATGTCATTTGGTTACAAATATAGTAGTGGGATGGCATTATAGTATCAAAATATTCAGATGAAATAGCGTTCCAGTTTCTGAATACACCGTGGTTCTTCACAATGGTTTCGTCCCCAAATCGGTTGAAAGCTAGACCTACATTTCTTTGTCGTCCACATATGAATCACTATGAACACGACATCACCTGCATATATCATTCATTTAGCATGTGTAAATGTCATTTTGTTACAAATATCGTAGTGGGATGGCATTATAGCATCAAAAGGTTTAGATAAAGCGGTACAACTAACCCCTTCAATATCCCCTGAAAAAATGATGAGCAGTTGAAATAGCTCTGTTCGATGCTTCCTTCAGAGGGGTGGCTGCATGAAAAAAACATGTTAAACTTTACAGATTAGATAGGGCCAAGAATAATCTGCACAAAAAGCACATGCATGAATGAAAATAGGCACTTAGTACATACCAAAAAAATACCACAAGAGCAGGGAACCAAATGTACTGGATGCCATTCTCTTTAGCAAGCTTCAATCTATTTCTGCAATCAAATGATGCAGTTCATGGCAGTTTTTCCATGATTCTGCAGATAGAATTGTCTTCTCGAATATACAAATTTAAAAGGGTGACTTACTCATATGCATTCTTAAGGACACCTCAGGCTGCCTATCCATATCATATATGGGCATTGTTGTCTTCCCTAACAGAACATCAAATGCTGCATCTTCTCCATCGTCAGTTAAAATATCCTTGTTGTACACCTACTGGCTAGCCACTCTTTCAAAACAAGGAGCAGCATCGCCTCGTATCCCATAGTAAATGCCCCCAAATGATGGTAATTAATGCTGGTTAGAAGATAAAATGTGAGAAACTTTCCAAAAAACCAAGTAATGAAGAGAAAATATGATCCGTAAGAATGAGAATCTGTACCTGCAAAAATAGTGATCTTCGACATACCATACATGATAAAGAGCATCCCGATGTAAAGCATTGGATCTGTTAATCTCTGTTTTGGGTCAGAGTAGTTACAATCATGACAAAATACATAGTAAAGTATGTAAAATATAAATAGGCAAGGATTAAATCACGTGCCAGAATTGGTGTTTGCAGAAGTCTCGGTACAGAACTGGAGAGATGTGAAAAAATCCAGAAGCACAGAGATAACATCAATAAGATTGCACATGCAGCAATTTCATCATCCTTCAGTGCACTTAAGATACAAAATTCAGCTAAAAGATAAGTGTAGCAAACATTGCATTCAAGACTCATGAACCTAACAGATAGATATAAGATAACTTGGATGTGGTAATAACAAATAAAAATTACAAAGTAATAAGTAACAACAGGAAAAATTCGGATTGTGCTGATGTTTATGCACCTATCTAATGGAAAGGAGGGACTTAGATAGATAGCACAAAGCCACGTTAGGCCATACAACTTGTGTATGTTAAAGTTTGGCCATCATTATATAGCTAGATAGAAAGAGATCTGAGATGGATGGTAGCCATTGTGCCCTGATGCTGCGGATAGTAGCATTACAGAATAGCCAACGGCCTAAACCACCCTAGACTGTGCATCCTAATCCTAATAGGATTTAGTAACACAATAAGAACCGGAGAAAGGAACTTGCCTGATTAAAAGAAACTCAAGTCCATGCATTACATGTGCCCAAGGTAGATGTTCCCAAATCATATCTCCCATTTGTTGACTATTCCTACAGATCCACCATAAAATTATGTTGCTCTCTTGATTTCTGAACCTGAAACAAAGCAAGATAGAAAAATCAAGAACAAATGCATGTGTCTGAGATCGGGAGAGACAGGAGGGTGGCTTACCGTGCAAGATCAAATGAGGCGTTGCCTCTGCTGTCCTGCCTCGCTCCTCACGTATACACCACCCTCCTGTTCCTTTTCCTCCGACTGCTACCCCCCAGCGAGCTCCTCCCCTCGCGCAGCCAGCGATATTCGCCCCTCCCATCCTGTGACACCCGGTCCTATCTTCTTCTTCACGGACGGTTTCCTGCGCAGCTCCATCTCCTCCACCCTCATCTCCAAGCGGGAGGGGAAATGGGGAAGAGGAGGGGGTTACCTCGCGGCCGCCGGCGAGATGCGGTGGCCCAGCGAGGCGGGGACGGAGAGGAGGCGAAGGGGCGGCAGCGGAGAGGAGGGGACGATGGGACGCGGACGGCGACGGGGATAGCGAGCAACGGAGCACTGGCGGCTAGGGTTTCCTTCGCTGTGGAGTTTTGTTTTACCCTGCGACAAACGGAGGGACGGGACCTACACGGGGCTAGCTCCAGATCGGATGGCTCGGGATGGCTTTTCCTTGTCCGACCAGCGCGCGCCAGGTGACTATCGTGGATAGTTCGAGAGGGCTCCCTAGTACCACGCACTTGCTTGTTCTCAATTTATGGAGGAAACTAGTAAGCCATGGCGCGGCGACACGCCGCGCCCGTGTAAAAAATAAAAATAATTTTTCATGTAAAGTTGGTGCTACCGATAGAACTTTAAGTTTAGGCTAATATGATATGATTTAAAATTAGTGATTCAATGTAAATTATGAAGCTAAACTATGACTTGATATTAGTTAGATTTTTTTGTTAATCATGGGAGCTAGCATTTGAAAAATATATTTATGCTAATTGTCACACAGCTGATTTTGTTTTCAATCTCATGCAATTTTCAAACCAAAGTTTGACACATTTTGCTTGCATGTTGCTGAACGCAAGTAGGTGCACGTTAACGTATCCCTATACAAAAGTGTGGCTAAGATCTTTAATAATTTAGGGCAGGTGAAATATAGACATCTAAAAATTTGAGAAGGATTGTAAATATTATGTAGTCATAGAGAATCTGCAATGTTAATTTTAGAGTACGAACAACACAATACGATTTGACAAATTCTCTTAAAAAAATACGGTTGCCCACATGGGTTTAGCCCAGTACACCACGAACGTACGCAGCCCACACAGGAACATTCCCTAATCTCTTCCCCTGGTCTCATCTCTACACTGCTCCCGTACTGTCGCGTCTTCGTCAGAAATCTCTCTCTGCGTTCGTCCATTGACCTCTGATTTAGTCTAGCCAGCACCTGAGCACCGCCAGATCCACTCTGCGGCAGTCTGGACGCCATGGATCCCAGCGACATCTACGCGTCGTTCCCATCTGCATCCCCAGTCAACGGGGCCGTCGCGTAGTCCCCCGTCTTCTTCCGATAGGGGCGCCGGGGACCAGGTGGCCACGAATCCACGATGCGTGAGGGGTTCGCGAGGGCGCTGGTGCCCTGCTACCCAATTGCGGGCCGCATCGCGCAGGCGTGCCCGAGCGATCTCGTGCTGGACTTCACCAGCGAGCGGCGAGGGCATCTAGTTCGTGGAGGTCGCCGCGAGCGGACGTCAACGGTGAAAGGACACGGATGTCGCCTAGAGGGGGGGTGAATAG